>NW_006300371.1:1175963-1207785 GCF_000327345.1 Myotis davidii | reverse complement strand
GAGAGACAGAGAGCCAGAAACATCGATGAGAGAGACATCGATCAGCTGCCTCCTGCACATCTCCCACCGGGGACGTGCTCGCAACCCAGGTACATGCCCTTGACCGGAATGGAACCTGGGACCTTTCAGTCCGCAGGCCGACGCTCTATCCACTGAGCCAAACCGGTTTCGGCGATCTGTAAGTTTTTTTAAATCTGCAATTCCCTGTTTTGCCCCACAGATTTGGTATATTATTAATAATAATTGATATTCATTAACAACGGGACCGAAGATACCTGACCAGTGTGGCTCAGTGTTTGAGCATTGATCTATGAACCAGGAGGTCATGGTTTGATTCCAGGTCAGGGCACATGCCTGGGTTGTGGGTTTGATTCTTAGTGTCGGGTGCCATGTAATACATGAAGAGATATATAGACTCTTCAAACTAATTTTAAGTTGTATGAATTTGCTCAACTTCATTGCCTTCTATGACTTTAAATCTATGTTTCAATCTAAAATAAAAATATAAGACTTTAATTTTTTAAAAGACCCCAAAAGAGTATTACATATAGGAAGATGATCAGAGATTATAGAGACATACATTTCAAAACATTATGGAGTAATAAACAATAGAGTCAAAATAAGGAAAAAAATTAAAAATGGGACAAAGGTCAAGAATGAAATATATACTGCCATAGTGCACATAATTCATTAATTATATAAATAAGTTCAATAGTTTTGTTCTTTTTTGTACATTAGAATATCTCTAAGTCAAAATTTCTGCTTCAATATGTGTTTTATATTTCCTGTTGAAGGTTTTATGTCTGAATAACAATTCTTCAGGTGTCTGTGGTCTAGGCTCATGTGCTTAAGTGCTTTAGAGGATACTAGAAAATACACAGACCCTTACCTATAAATCTCATCAGTTGAAGAAGGAGGCAAGTACCTTATAAGGTGGAGAGACCTGGGCCATCAGGAACACCAGGGAGGAAAGCTAATATGAAAGACTTAGGTCGATGATCTAGAGATTTACAACCTTAAAAAAAAATTTTAGCCCTAGCCAGTGTGGCTAAGTTGGTTGGACCTTTTCCCATGCACCAGGAGGTTGCTTGTTTGATTCCAGGTCAAGGGCCCATGCCCTGGTTTCAGGCTCCATCCCTGGTAAGGGGTGTGCAGGAGGCAGCCAATTGTTGTTGCACTCTCACATTGATGTTTCTCTCTCTCCCTTTCCCTCCCTCTCTAAATATCAATAAACTATTCTTTAAAAAAATTACATCTTTTTTTATATGTGATTATTCTTTGGAGATGTGACTTGGTTCATCATTTAGAAAAAAACTGAAAGCTCAGTCTATCAGACAAGTTTAGGTGTGATTCCTCCAAGTTCGTATTCTGAGCACATGAAATTTGATCTTCAAAATATCAAATTTATGCAGAACACATTCTGGGCTGAGTTGCACGTCTATGTTTAAGTGCCAACAGGTCTGGCCAAAGGAAGAACGGCTTCCTGGGACTGCAGGCATTGATGGGTTGGAGACATCTCAGCCTCCAAGGCTAGTTGACTAAAACATGGTTGGCAAGAAGAAAAGTCTGATCTTTATCCTGTGCCTTCAGTCGCTATGTTCTGTTTCCTAAGTTGTCAGTGGGCGTCCTGCCAGACCAAGAGTCTGTTCTTTGAAGGGAATAGGAACAATTTGTATGCCAAGCAACTGACTCATTGTGCCAGCCTGAACAGAGTGCTCTACTCTGCTAAGCAGATACCTGGGAGCTAACATTTCAATGGCATTGCCAGGTTTGTTACTTTTACTACTATTCTCTTGTTTGTCCTTGTCTGAAATGCATATTTAATTAGTGTGTATTGTATGCATCAACAGCTACAAAAATGCACTGCACAATCAGGATTGTGTGGTCATGGCCTGGTAAGGACTAAGTGTAATATTTAAGCGAGTTATCACTTATATCAGGCAAGTGCCTCTTTGAAATGTGTGTAAATAAAGTTGTTCTAAGCATATTGACTTTGACCCTGGCTGGATAGTTCAGTTGGTTAGAACCTCATCCCAATATGCTAAGGTTGCAGGTTTAATTCCCAGTTAGGACACATATAAGAATTAACCAATGACTGCATAAATAAGTGAAACAAGAAATTGATCTTTCTCTCTCTCTCTCTCTCTCTCTCTCTCTCTCTCTCTCTCTTCTCCCTCTAAAATCAATAAACAAAAATTAAAAAAGAAAAATGTTAAACATACTGACTCTAAACAATTTTATAAAGTAGGATCATGTTTTATCTTCAATAATACCTTCCTCCCTTAAATCCTCTTTCTCTTATTAGTTTCTAATTTTGGATTTCCTGCTCCAGCGAGATAATGAGTGCCTCCTGCTGCACCACCCCTATGTCACATAAGGAAGCCACTCTGATACATTCACACGTTCAACAAGCTTATTCTGAGTGTCCAGTGTGTCCTAAGCAATGGAAACAGAAGGAGTTGATGCTCTCTAGTAGCTTATACTCTAGTGAGGGTGACAGAAATGTAAAGGACACCTACTCTCAATAGTTGCAACTCATAATAATACAACTTCCAATAGAAGCCAGCCCAGGTTGCAATGGGAAATGCATGAGGCATCCGTACTCAGACTGTGTGGAAGAGTTTCTGGAACCAGTGAGGATTGGACTAGTCTGAAGGAAAAATAGGTGCTATCAAAATAAATACATACATACATACATACATGCATGCATACATACATACATAAGGGGCAGGAGCATGTGCACAGTCACAGAGATGAGAAAGGAGATGGCCATCAAGTATGTAACCCATCCCAACATAAGATGGATCCCCCAAAGCCAGGCAGAGCCAGCTGGAGTCCAGGCCCTGCATTCTGGCCTGGAGCTCTGGGCTCCACACACTACAGACAGACCAGATGCCTAGACCTGACCTCAGTCCCCCTGACATCCCAGAGGGCTATTTGTCCTTCTGGGTAAGTCCCACTCTCTCTACATTCTACTGCACTGAGTAAGTTAAAATTAAGTCCACTATTTACAGTCATTTGAATTTTTTGAAATAGCAGCGTTTCAGAAATAGGAAAATGTAATGATAAAACTCTGTCCATTCTCTCACGCACAGAGAGATGGCGCTAGTGAGAGATATAACTAGCTTTCTGAGTCCCCTGATAGCCTGTTACACCCCAGGTCATGCAATCATCTCCCTGCTTCAAAGCTTCCAAGGCCATAAGCATGGGTGCTACTCACTGCCTCACAGCAAAAGCCCCACTCTAGACTTTACGATGGCAACAGAGGAAGGAGATATGGACTTTAAGAAATACTTATTTTATATTCTTAATTTTAAGAATTAACCTACATAATCCTCATAATATAGAGTGACATATATATCATTTTCCCATTTTAGAAATGAAAAAGCTGATCTCATGCACATTAAAGTTTGAGAATACCTGAGCAAGACCAACTGGAAGTTGTGAAGGTGAGGGGATAGCTGTTCGGGCTGACAGGAAAAAAAAAATGTGCAAAGGTTCTGAGGCGGAGATAAATATGAGATGCTTTCAGGAAATGGGCAGAAGCCCTCATGTATCTGGAGTCCAGGGAAGCAGGAAGGCAGGCTCAGCTGAGGCTGAGGAGGCAGGTGGAAGCCAAGCCAGCGCAGGCATCCGTAAGTGAGGGATGCAAACTCTATCCCATGAGCAATGGGAAGCCACGGCAGGTTTCTAAGCAGCCCTGGAACAAAACCAAATTTGCATTGTGCAAAGAGGACTCTAGCTGCAGTGTGGAGAGTGGATTGAATGACTATGAAGAGGCCAGTCAAGAGGCTATTGCAGTTAGAGAGGTGATGGTGGTCAGAGCCAGGTTGTGGCAGTGAAGAGAAAAAAGCGCTCTAGGAGGTACAACCCTCAGTCCATCCTCCACACAGCAGAGCGCTAAATCAGATCACATCATTTCTCAACTTTCTCACAGAGGCCCTCAGTGCTGCTGCTGGGATGAAATCCAGGTGCTTTCTAACAGGACCCTCTCCGGAGGCAGCTCCTCACTCTCTGAGCTCCAGCCCCAGGCTCTCTCTTTGTTCTAACCTCAGGATGTTTCCCAGGCCATTCCTGTGTCTGAAGCACTCTTCTGGCAACTTCCACATGCAGGGCTTCTCCTTGCTTTTTGAGCCTCAGCTTAAATGTCCCCTCCTCAGCATAGTCTCCTTGGAACATCCAGTGGAAGTAGAGGCCTGCACTATTGTCTACCTCAGCACCCATGTGTCCTTTCCCAGGCCTTAAAGTAATTTGCCATTCTTTGTTTTACATTTACTTTCTTTTGTTTATCTCTACATGAGGTATGTCAGACCCAGGAAAACAGAAAGCCTATCTTCTATATCTAGCACAATGCCTACCTGGCATGCATGAACCCCCCAATAAATACCCACCACGTTAACAATGGACACCCAGGGAAGCTCCAAGTGTCAGGCAAGTGCAGTAGCTGGGAGGTGTTGACCTCCAAGAACCAGATTATGTGACAGATAATCATATTTTAGATGCAGAATCTACATGTCAGCCTCATCTTTATTTTTCCTTTCTTCCTTCATTTGTCCCTGAGATTTTTTTTTTTTTTTCAGAAGGGGACAAGATCAGAGCCATTGGCCTACACAGTCCCAGACAATGTATACCAGTGGTTCTCAATGTTCCTAATGCCGCAAACCTTTAATACAGTTCCTCATGTTGTGGTGACCCCAAACCATAAAATTATTTTCGTTGCTACTTCATAATTGTAATTTTGCTACTGTTATGAATCATAATGTAAATATCTGATATGCAGGATGTATTCTCATTGTTACAAATTAAACATAATTAAAGCATAGTGATTAATCACAAAAACAGTATGTAATTATATATGTGTTTTCTGATGGTCTTCGGTGCCCCCTCTGAAAGGGTCATTCAACTCCCAAAGGAGTCGCGACCCAAAGGTTGAGAACTGCCGATGTATACAGTTTACCAAATTATCTTTTCCCGTGTCATTTATTATATTCACATTTTTCTTCAACTTCTTCAAAATTGCCAGGACAATGAGAAAGCCACCACATTTAACCAGATGACCGAAATAGCAAAAGGTTAAGTTTATCTGCACTTTTATTATTGAGGAGATGTATAGACTACTAAGGAATAGGACTCTCTTCTAATATACATGATTTTCATCAGTACCATTTCTTTTCACATTCTGGAACACCATTTGCAACCTCGCTTCCAAAGAGTAATCTTTATTATTCTCCATGGAAGCCAAGGTTTAGAAATGATATAATCCTTATATTCTAACTCAGGAAATTGAAGCAGAGAAAGATTACCTTTGCCAAGAAAGAGTGGTTTTATCGCTGAGTCACTTTCAAATTCAGAGTGTATCCCAGGCTTTCAACACTCCACTAATGAACTGTGTACTATTTTCATTTCTGTTTGCTTACGTGCGTATTTACCAAGCCACCAGCATCACATCAGATCAGCATCCAAGCTACAAAGGCTTTTCAAATTGCTAACACCAGACATAGTTCAGACTTTAAGTACCAGGAAGCAACTGGGAACAGCTGCTTCTGAATCAGACATAAATCTAAGCAATGCTCCAATATAGCAAGAGAGGGAAAACGACCTTGTCTCATTAAATAGCTAACAGGAGAGTGTATCTGATAGTAAAATCTTGGCAGAACATAAAATACCTGTTTACTGCCAAATTCTAGTCACACAACATTAAGGTTACCCATTTAAGCACAGAGCACTGGCTTCTCATCATATAGAAGGAGCCTCCCTTGTGAATCGTAGTTGCCTTTAGAGTGAGTGGAAACACTATTGCCAAGATAACCAGGGCCCAACCTTACAGGGATTTGTAGATAAAAATTAATCCCTCGAATGGTGCCCAGAAGCAAATCAGTGACTAATGGAGACTAGAGAGCAAAGGCATAACTAACCTCTTGGCTCCTGTAGCAGCCAAAGCTTTTGAATAATTTTCCAGGGAAGCTCCTTAGTGGAGCACATAGACACAAATCCCATCTGAGTGTTAGAAACAGAACTCACAGAGGCATGGTCTGTTTATCTTTCCTTACCCTTTGTCAGGGCCCTCTTCCAATTATTATATGTGAGTCTCTCGAGTTTGTTACCAGGCAATCAACTCCTGCTCAGTGAGAAGGCAATTTTTGTGTTGTTTTTTGTTTTGTTTTGTTTTGTTTTGTTTTTACTTTTAGGAAGCCAAAAGGTGATTTTCAGAAAAATTCTATGGAAAAACACCCATGGGATATTTTTTTAATCAAGAAGCACAAAATTTCCCATATCAACGTTGGTAGAGGATGCCATAAAAATAATTCATTAAGTAAGATATTCCAGAATCAATCTAATAAATCTGGATAGAAAAATCCATTCTTCTACTTTGGAATAGAATGTATAATAAAGCAATGTTCGCACAGTATTCAGCTCTACAGCCTAGTGTAATATAGAATATTCACAGAAAAGCAGGGAGTAATAAATGGGAAAATAAAAAGGTGGTAGCATTCTAACATGACCACAATTAATAGATCTACCTTCAAAGAAAAGAAAAAGAAAATCAATTCAGTTAGAGAGATGTGTGGATGGCACAATTATTCATGGCTAATTACTTTGTAAAAGATGATGACAACGGGTTAGTTTTCCCTAGTATTGATGAAGGAAAACCTTTGGGGAAATCATTTGCAAAGGTTAGCAAGGATATGAATTATTCTCTCGTATGTTGGAAGGCAAAGAATAGGAAAGAATAAGTAAAATACTAATATGGTCTAGCGAAGGACATCAAGACAACTGAGCTATAAATACTATAAATTACTGTTTTCTAAAATCCAAACCTGTCATCAATATGCCTCGTGATTAATTATTTTCTAGAAAACATGATATGTTATGAAATGTTCAGTAACTCACCAGGCAAATGACTTCAGATAATTTTACCCACTAGTACATTGTGAAAGCTTAGATGTAATTGTTCTACCAACAAATTAAGAATCTTTTTTAAAACAATTACTGTAGTACTATTTTAATGGATGCCCTTGGAAATGGCCTTAGAAAACTTGGTGGTATGTAGTGACACCTGCTCAGAGTTTACCTGGAAAAACAAAAAGCCTTGGTGGTTTCCACAGGCAATCTGAACATAGGTTAATTATAGATTATAGCTCAGAGCTGTGATCAAAGACCATGCACATGTATAAGACATGAACAGCCTGTGACAGGGTTGGCCCATTCATTTTCATCATTAAAAATAAATGCCTGTAAATAACAGGAAGAGATACAAATCAAAGAACCCCTTCCCCTGGTTATGGTGAAGCAAAAGCTGCTTACCATACACCAGGATTTTCAGCAACACCTATATAAACTTTGTCCAAAATACACATATATGTGCATAATGGGATCTGTGTGTGTGGATGTCGCTAGGGGTTCATACAAGGCCATGTGATGGGGATTTTCTGAGAACCGTTAACATCGAATGATATATAGACACACTATGTACAGAAAATAAGTGTTTATTTGCTCTTTTCAAAGCATGGTGAACAAAATAGAGACCACTAGGTCACCCAGTCTTTGATACTGAAACTCAAATAGATTACTGAGACAACAGGTTAATTTGCACTTGGACAGGAATTTATTTATCCTGACTTGCTGAAGTCACAGCCGAAAGTTCTAGTTTGAGTGGCATGTTAGAACGGTTTCCTGTCTGGCTTGCCACTCCTCTGCTTATTCCCCATGACTCCAGGTTGATTGACCTGTTCACTGCCCTTCCACTCCACCCCAACACCCTGTAATGTTTGGCTGATGCATTTTTAACCGTGCCAACCCCCCTCCTACAGCACTGTGCCTCTTCCCTCTCAATCCTTTATAGATCTCATAGAGTCCTGTACACCTCATAGGTACCATAGCTAATTTATACTTCACTTGTCAAGCACAACCCAGAAAGCCTTCTCTGAGCACAGCAGCCCATAGTGAGCTTACCACCCTTCGGCAGTTCTACTGTCAGGTCTGACATTCTCTTACTACATCCCGTGATTATTTTTCTTTAATAAATACATTAGTTGGAAACTGTTTAAAAGCAGGCAAGTGTGCAATGCATCTTTTGCGTTTTTTAAATGGGTAGCATCGTATCTTCTTTATAGAAGGTGCTTAATCAATGTTTCAATTCAGGAATGGGTGGAGTTTAAATGGCAGTATTTTTCCCAACTTTAAGTAAGCACATTAGCCTATAAGTGGATGGCATTCATATACACAAACTAGATGGATTTCTGTTAACCACAATATATATACCAGAATTCTACAACATGGTGCCACCAGAAAATAGTCTTAATCTTAATTAACTGAACAATGTAAAAAAAAACAAATGTAGAAAACAATATTCATTATTTTAGTTTAAATTTTTCTTTATTAAGGTAATTATTTACAGTTTGGAAATGTGATGGTGGAGAAAATGGTAGCTAAAAGTGAATTTTCCTTTTGTTGTTCATATTTTTTAAAATACATTTTATTGATTTTTTACAGAGAGGAAGGGAGAGAAATAGAGAGTTAGAAACATCAATGAGAGAGAAACATCGATCAGCTGCCTCCTGCACATCTCCCACTGGGGATGTGCCCGCAACCCAGGTACATGCCCTTGACCCGAATCGAAGCTGGGACCCCTCAGGCCGCAGGCCGACGCTCTATCCACTGAGCCAAACCGGTTTTGGCTGTTGTTAATATTTAAGAATTTTCATTCATTGCTTTTTAGGAGAGCTATTGAGAGAGAGGAGAAGTTGAAGATAGAAGCTGAGTAAAGTCTTTTGATTAAAGATAACTGCAATAAAACCACTCCTGCTTTCTTTTTAAAAACACATCTAGAAATGGAAAGAATAAAAAAGGAAGAAACAAAAGGAGGAGGTGTCAAGGCTCTAATATTCCCAAACATGGTTATAGAGTATTAATTAAACAACTAACTCCAATTGCTAAGTCTCAGCAAAAGTTTCTGGAAACACCCATTAGCTTTCTCTCTCCTTGAATATACAAGTATTATATCTTTTTACCATCTTAACAGAATCAAAGCATCGATGACATTAAGTTGTTGTAGTCCAGAGAGATTCCAAAAATTTATATTGTGTTGTCTACTCCATAGAAGAATTCACCATGTCTATTTGTTGATACATGTTATAAATATTTTCAACACCTTTTATAACAATTTCTGGCTAAAGGCATTGGTTTTTCAAACCTTTGCAATTATTAAGAAGTACTTGCACCACCTCACTTCTGAACAAAGAAAGGATTACTCTAGCCTGGCTAATGTAGCTCAATGGTTGAGCATTGACCTATGAACCAGAAAGTCATAACTCAATTCCTGGTCAGGGCACATGCCCAGGTTGCAGGCTTGATTCCCCAGTGGGGGCATGCAGGAGGCAACCGATCGATATTTCTCTCTCATCATTGATGTTTCTATCTCTCTCTCTCCCTCTTCCTTCCTCTGTGAAATCAAATATATATGTATTTCTTAAAAAAAGAAATGATTACTCTGATGATTCTTTCTGAAAAAATATTTTATGATTATGAATGCATTGTAGCCTGTGTACTTTAACTCAGCTTGGCTATCTCTATGGGCATCTAGAAGATCCTTAGAAATACAATAAGACTTGAACTAAATTCTACAAAACTCAGATAAGAGAAAATTACCTATCTCTGAATTCTCTTTGGAGAGTGTTTTAGAGAGATCGAAAAAGGACATTGATGGATTCTTGCAGACAAAAGCTTAAGAAGTAATAATATCTGAGCCTGGATGGGGAAAAAAAAAATAAGAAGAAGATACTGAAGTGCTCCCAGTGTATTCTGCTGATGCTTTAAGTTCTACCTGGTGGTAATTGGAATGGGATTTCATTAAGAGAAGTTTTACCCACTCAGACCAACTGCATCCTTATAAGAGTGATGGAGAGTAAGTGTACCGGTTATGACCATTATCATCACCATCTCCAGGGAAACAGCCCAAGGAAGTTATCAAAACTGTAAAAGTAGAAGAGAAAATGATGAGGCAAGCCAACAAGCTCGACTCTCCAAAATACTTGACGCTTTCCAAAATACTTGATGCTTTAAAATAAATAACAAACTCATATAATTCTGATGAAATAATCATGAGGGAGAAAAGCTTTATTTCCTTGTTATCTCAAAGGTCTTCAGATTAAAAACAGTCCACTTCCCTTGAAAAATATTACTCGCATTCCTTATTTCCTCAAAGAATATAGAGCCTCCATAGGGTTGCCAAGTACAGTGCATTTGAAGGTGTAGATAAAAATCAAAATTAGCATTGAATAGGAATAATGCATCTATCCTAAGTTCTCTAAATATAATAGTTATTCATGCCTCTTTCTTGGTTCCATTCTAGCTTCCAAAGTATATGGCTAAATCATACCTAAGCAAGATATTTTAGAGAAATCCAATATATATGGTGGCAAAATACCCATCCCCAATTTCTACTCCAGCCAGGCCAGAGTAATCCTTTCTTTGTTCAGAAGTGAGGTGGTGCAAGTATTTGCCCAGAGCTGTCTTTGAAATTCATATGCTCTTATTGTGATAAGTAGTTTAAGGACAAAGGGGTAAAACGCCACTATGGCTGGAGCATTTTCTCTAGCCTTCTCAGTCCTCAGTCCAACTTAACATGCCTCAGTCTCCCCTCATCGTCTCTGTTTAGTGAGGAAAGGAAAGAGAGAACTCTCTTCATCTATGCTACTGAAACAAGAGGATACATGAGAAGTACAGCAAACCTGATAGTACATTCTCCAGATCCAACATTCCCCAGAGTCTGCTATGCTGTTCTCAGGGGTCCATGGCGTTGGCCAAGCCTAAGCCATTCCAGATCTGGTTATAGCTGACCAATTGCACCTGATTTGTACTTACTAACTTGACTTTCTAAGTGAGGTCAGGAAACCAAGCTTAACAAACCCTAGCAGAGGCCCAAGACTATGAAGAGAAACAAGACTGGGAGCGGGAGGATATGTTTCCAAATCTCCACATCACGGGAGGCTCTGAGTATTTATTACAGAGCCTGCACAATTTGAGATACAATGCAGTAGGCTCCTGTTCACTGCCCAGCCCCCGTCAGATCCTGGCAGGCAGAAGCACTGGTCTCTGTGAGGGTGAGGAACTAGAGATCCTCTTCCTGCCAGAAGATAGAGGAGAACCCTGTCTAAAAGAGAGGCTGAGGGAGGATGGGGACAGGTCTCCATCTCCCTGGAATTCTCTCAGCCCAGAGCTCCTTACTTCTCTATTTTTACAGAGGATTCCTCAGCTTTAGACACTCATGTTCTTAGATGGTGCCCTCACTCCACTAACTTTCCTCTGTAAGAGTCTAGACCTTTGGCTGCAACTACCAGGGAGGATTCAGTTTTTGTGGAGGCAGAAATGTATAGTTATGAAAAATAATACAAAATTAAGTATGAAAGTGAATGTTTAATAACAATAAGAACAAAAAAACACACAACATTTTGATGGAGAGGTCACAGCTGGTCCTATGTGCTACCCACCAGACCCCTCCACTGTCATAGGATGTGGATTTGCTGCTGTCACAGAGAACAAACTGCCATTAATGTCTGCCTATTTCCATTTTCACATAACTGTGCTTTGGAAAATTGCCTCTTTCACAAATAAGATGCCTGGTTAATTAAGAGATTTCACTCAGGCTTATGAGTCTTTTGTGCAACATTTTGTCAAATTTTGCATATTCTGGTTGATAACTAAAAGAAGAAATGAGCAAAATTATAACTGGCATTACAACTTAAAAATATTAAAAAATAAAAATCCTTTAGACAAAATTCAGTTTCTCTTTTCCAACAGTTGTGTGTTTGTTTTACATACATTTCTTAACCACAACCATACATTTAAAAAAACAACATTTTACTCTAATAGCCTACCACTGCTGTTTAAAATGCACACAGATTTGCAAGATAAACAAAATATAGACTACAAATTACTCTCAGTAGTTAAAATTCAATTGCATTGATGAAATTATGAGAATGAATTCATTTTCTGGTGCTGTCTGTAAGTTTTTGAAATCCTGGTTGCTGGCTTACTCACTAATTTGGTAATTTGCAATAGGTTTCCCAGTCATTAGTACAAATTAGCAAGGTTTCACTATAATGTGAATATTTATAACTTCATTTAGAACCTTTCCACATGCCCTCTCCTAGTTTCTAAAGACAAGTCGTGTGTTGTTTTTCTTTAATTTTGGAGAAGGCTACATAAAATGTATGAATAGGATGTTTATGAAAGACATTTGATAACCAATGCATTGTTTTCATCTTCTATGAATCAAATGTCAGCAACTTCAGTAATATTGTATTTCACAAGCCCCAAAGACTGGCAGTCAGTCCCATGCACATAATGTGCTATATGAAAGGAATATGAGGCCAGGCTAGAAAGGATTTTCTAGCCCAGTTTGAGCAATAACCACTCAATCACACACCTCACCTACGTCTACGTTGCCAATGGTAGAATATGTGCCTCTCATTTCCTGGCTCCAAGCCCCCAACCCAGCATCCTGCACACTCACCAGGGCTGTGTTCCTTCAGCTACATAACCTCTGGGGCACACTAGAAAAATGCTGCCTTCTGTCCATGACCCTTTTAAGACCCTTTAATCTCTTCCAAAGTTGTCACCATGACAATCATAATTCTCCCTGACAACCCCTCCTCCTCAATGCCTGCTTTCACCATGGTGTTCTAATTTAAGTGAACGCTGGAGATCACCATGGAAGTGACAGTGATTTTTCCTGTGAAAAAATACCAACTTTCCAGTTCCTTAGGATAGCCTGCACAGCCCTGGTTCTCAGTCTGCTGCCTTGCCTGACTTGGGCCTCAGAGAATGCCAAAGCTTTCTCCCCCTCTCTCTCCTAAACACGACATTATTTACATTTAACACGTCATCCATCAGCTTGGAGACAAGAATGATCACATGAAACAATATCCTCATGGAAAAGGAAGATAAATTTACCAACTAAGACCAAAACAAGACAGTAAGATGGATGGTGGGATGAGAAATTAGAGTTCCTTATTTTTCTGAATAGTATCACCTCCCACTTATGGTTCTACTATTCCCGAAAGAATTGTGAGCTTTGGATAGAAATCTGTGCTCTGACACATCTCAGAGACTGTGTTCCCTTTTGTATAAAATGAGGATACTGCCTCACAAAGCTGTAGTAAGCACTCAAAAGTAAATATGTAAACTGCCTAGCTCAGAGTCTGGTGCATAGTCGGGCCTGAATAGATGGTGATGCTATTATCGTAATTGAAATCATTATTAAAATGACATGTGTCTCAGCATCCACTCAGGTCCTTGCTGGGACCCTGAGGTTAATTACCAGTGAAATATCCATTGACACAGTTTGTGCTCCAAATGCAAGAGGGATTCTGACCAGGAACAGCCTGGTCTACAATGATTCAGAGGGAGAAGCCAAATCTAGGTTCTTTCCGAAAAAGCAAGACTCAACCATCAAGAAGGTGATCATTCAATACT
Source organism: Myotis davidii (assembly GCF_000327345.1). Classification (NCBI taxonomy): domain Eukaryota; kingdom Metazoa; phylum Chordata; class Mammalia; order Chiroptera; family Vespertilionidae; genus Myotis; species Myotis davidii. The sequence goes on along the minus strand of NW_006300371.1, from coordinate 1,194,309 downwards.
GGATTTTCCCATCAGCATGGCTCAGTGGTTGAACATAGACCTATGAGTTAGGAAGTCACGGTTTGATTCCCAGTCATGGCACATGCCAGGTTGTGGGTTCGATCCCCAGGAGTGGGCGTGCAGAAAGCAGCTGATTAATATTTACTCTCATCATTGATGTTCTATTTCTCTCCCCCTCCCTTTCTCTCTGAAATCAATGGGGAAAAAATACTGGGTCCAACAGACCAGGTATAGATTGTAGGGCCAAGTTTCAGGGTTGAGATGGAGTTGGGGTCAGAAGAGCAGGTGGGGCAAAGGTGACAGCCATCCTAGACCTTAAACATAGTGCTAATTCCCAGCTCCCCTCTCCAAGCCAGAGGACATAGGATGCTTGGCAAGGTGAAATGGGCATAAAGAATCTGAAACAGGACAGACAGAAGAGATAAAAATATTTTCAGCCCATTTGAGCTATTTTAAAATGCTGCGTAAACGCTATTCTAATACTACCACCTGTGGAAAGCACCTGTGTTCAAAGCTGGTCTACCTAAAAGACCGCATTTTCTGAGCAGCAGTTCCATTTTCTGAAAATCAGACACCTGCTACCCAAAGCCACACTCCCTGCTGTGCATCAGATCCAACAGCTGTGTCCACTTGAACTGTGTGGCACAGTGACCCCATGGGGGTAGCAGAGCTCTGTAGAGCGTTTCTTTGAACCACCTTGGTAGCTCTTTCCAGCTTCAGTCAATCTGTCAGCAACATTTATTGGACACTTGTCCTTAAGGCAATTCTGGGAACCAAAGTATGGTTCTTTCCAAGAGGGAATGGAATGTCATCTCCCCACAAATGAATACGGGCCACCCCTCAAAGGTCAAAGCCCTTCTCCCTACCCAATCTCTTCCTATTACACTTCACAATGTCTCTGCATCCACCATCCTGGTGCATCTGTACATTTTTAATACTTGAGTATAACACATGCTTTCTCTTTAGACTCCTCATGCCTGTTCTTGGAACTCATTAAACCCTTTCCCCTCAAGTTACACACACTTTCTGCTAGTCAGTGTGCACCCACTTCAAAACTTCATTTCCAGTGGAGTGTTTAAGAGCTTAGTCTAGAGAAGAAAAAAAAAAAAGAAGAAGAAAGAGAGAGAAGTGAAAGTGTGAACCTCATGAAAGGGAAAACCAGAACAAATTACAATGAAACTAAACTGTCTATTCATTTGAGTCAAATGCTATAAATTTCTAAGCATAATGTTTGACAATAAACTGTCATCAAAGCAACAGACTCATTATAAAAATGCTAAGGGTATATAAATCTCATTGACTGCTTATCATTAACTGTGCGGGGTGCTGATAGGAAGTGCCTGGTTATAATTTATATTTCATTAATAAGGTCCATTTTAGAGCAAAGCTGTCAAATCTATTACTCACCTTTCTCCGGTTTTATACTTGTTCTGGACAGCGCTGAAATTGAATGTTGAAAGCGTGGCTTTCAGCATTATCTTTTGCTCTAATATCTCATCCTGCATATCGAGCATGCCTCCCCCACAACCAGAACTCAACAGCCAGGTTGTTTTTCACAAAGCAAACCCCCCACCCTCCAAAAAGAGAAAGAAAAACATTTTTTTTAAAAAAGGAAATATGGCCAAAACCGGTTTGGCTCAGTGGATAGAGCGTCGATCTGCGGACTGAAAGGTCCCAGGTTCAATTCTGGTCAAAGGCACATGCTGGGGTTGCGGGCTCATCCCCAGGAGGGAACATGCAGGAGACAGCCAATCAATGATGCTCTTTCATCACTGATGTTTCTATCTCTCTATCTTTCTCCCTTTGTCTCTGAGGAAAAATGAAGTTCAAATATTGGCAATTCCACTTCTATTTTTCTAACATGTTAGCAGCATTAATGATTAATGATGTTCCCTTTTGTTTTGTTTTGTTTTGTTTTTGTTTGTGATAGAGAAACTTGCCGGTAAGCTACGACGACATGGCAGGTGCAAGACTAGGCATGTCTACTTAGATTGTCCCAATTATCTTTCAGCTGGTATTCAAGAAACTCAAAGCAGTTTACCCAAGTATATATCATATCCTTATGATCATACAAGTCAGATGATGCTCTCTAAGACATGGAGCATATCCAAGGAAAATATTAATACAAATGCCAAAACAAAGCAGCACATGGCTTAATTTCCACCACACTTTAGGACCTATATTCTTAAATATGTTAAACACTAAAAAAGCCTCAGTAAACCTTAAGAGAAAATGTTTTCATAGGTTTGGCATATGATAAATTGAGTGATTTGTCATATCTCCAATGCACTGGTTCTCACTTCACTGGAGGCTTCTAGAACATGGAAGAATAGAATAAAGCTAGAAAGTGTCACGCTGATATGTTAGGCAAGAATAACAACTGAAGGTCACGGTGACAGCTGAGCTTTGCCAAAACATTAAAGCAATGAAGAACAGGTTTTCGGTATTCAAACCACAGCCCTCCTGGCTAAGAGCCAGTTCTGAATTAAGAAGCCCATTTTTGAAAGGTCTAAGATAAAGTTCCCAGGGCAAAGAGTTGCTGTCCCCAGCCGGCTGGTTTTGCTTGCAATATGCTTCATCTCATGTGGCCATATCCTCTGTGTGTTTTAAAGCACCACTACTTCCAAGCTATCCCTGACACAAAGGATTGTGCTTGAATAAGGAAAATCACTGAGTTGTAGCACCACTACCCAGCTGCACCATTCTCATAGTCTGCGCTCTTGGGACTTCTCATGTTTCTAATAACTACTCTCTCCATTGGAGGATGAGCCAGAACTGTGTTAAAATGAATTCTGCTGCTATGGCCGGGATTCCCGATCGCCAACTAGATTATTCATTTCAAGATCAACATACTAGATTATGAATAAGTTACATTAGGGTTATCCCTTTAGGCTAAAGATCTTTAACCAGAAATTTTAGGATTTCTACCAGATGCCCATCTGTCATTTTCTCTAATCTTTTGAGGGTCCTTCTACCCCCTTAAAATTTGGCCCAACTACTCTCTTTCCATTCTATTCGACCGCCCAGAACTCAGCCGTCTCTCCTCTGTGTGTACTGTAAATCCTTACCTACCGGCCCCTGTTAGTCTTCTCTTCATCTTTCAGTGATGAAAACAGGTAACATGAACATGCAAACCTGGCCCAATATACCGCTTCTCAAAATCCTGGATAGTTCCTAGCCACCAAGGTAATAACTTCTCTTTCCCACTCACATTTGACATGTTCTCAATGTAACATGAACATGCAAACCTGGCCCAATATACCACTTCTCAAAATCCTGGATCGTTCCTAGCCACCAAGGTAATAACTTCTGCTCTTTCCCACTCACATTTGACATGTTCTCAAGGGCATGCCTAGCTTTTCTAGTCACTCAGGGGAGTTGCAGCTAGACTGAGGGAAATGTATAATTGCTGCTCTCCCCACTACCATGTGTCCATGTGTCACAAACTCTGCCTTGATTTTTTTAAAAAGCACTTAAACAGCATTGAAGCTAAATTCCTTGTGACTAGCCTGACTCTGACTCTCTATGTCCACCCAGCCTACAGCCTCCCCGACAACATTACACACACACACATACACACACACACACACACACACACACACTTTAATCCCCAAAGGTACTGAACAACCAAGCTCTCTCTTGCCTGCAGTTCTTGGTACATTTCCCCCTCCTGCAATGCTTGTTTGTTTGTTTGTTTTTTTAACTTCTAATCTTTCTTCAAGTCTCAATTCAAATTCTATTCCCACCAGGAAAACTTCCCCAAACCCCCAGGCAAACTGTAATTCTCCTACACCCATGCTTTCCCTGCAGTTTACATACTCCCTTAGAGCAGTTGTCACTGTGTTTATTTGCAAGTCTGGCAGCCCCTAAGATGCTAAACTCCTTTAGGAACTGTGTCTCTTGATCTCATCTCTATGATGTGCACAGTACCCAGTACACCCTAGCTGCTCAATAAATGTTGGAAGGATAAATTAATGTTATCAATCTCTTCCACAAAACCTCTCTACAAACTTCAAACAGAATCAACTACTATTCAATTTTGTAGCTGTGTAAATAAGACATTCGCCTCCCACAGTCTTCTGGCACTATGTCTACAATGAGGGCTGGGTAACAATGTGCTCAAATCATCCTACACCAAATGTAACCCCATCTAGAAACATGGAAAGTGACCACAAATGTGAAGTTCACATAAGTCTCATGGAGTTGTAGATGATCAAACGGTGCAGCCATCTAACTTGCATTCACTGGAGTAACCTACTCCACAAGTAGGTAACAGAGGGGGAAAGATAAAGATGGAAACTCAGAGGTCTTTGGAATTAATGAGTTTTACATGGGTGGGAGGGGGAATAGGGGGAGGTAGGACACTGCTGTTTAATGTCTAGCCACATCCCTAATTTTAGTCAGGTATTTCATTTTGGTGAGAAAGCACATACCATAAATCCATCTCCATGGCTGGGAAAATAATTCATTGCATATGCATCAAGATGGAGGAGTGATGGTATGGTTTTGTTAACAAAAGCAAGTACGCATATAAACTGTACAATTAAATGCCTATAGATGCTCTAACCTAGCCAACAATATAGTCAGAATCAAACCCAGATGTGATGAGCAGTGCAAGTAGCAGAAGACAATCTTCTTCCTAATTTAAGCTCACTTCCATATCGTCATAAACTAGTAATATAGTATGCAGTTCTACTATAAATGCTGAGATCACAATAGCTCACAGAGTACTAGTGAATCTCCAGACATGCTACTCAAAGAAAAGCAATTTTTATTTTTTGCTGATAAATGGTTTAATCAAACCTCACAGATGAGGCAATATATTTTGAGAACATTTTGTTGTTCAGATCACAGGGTCAGTAATTTTCTGTGGTGCAGACATATCATGGTGTAACTGAGTGTGTGTGGGGGGGGATAAAGTGGTGAGGAGAGATGGCATAGATTTTCTGCAAAAGGTAGTAGAATATGTTAACTCAAAAGCAGTTTATGTTTCAAAAATGCTATAAGATAAGAGAGGCATCAGGATTGGTAGTTTTTCTGTGGTTTTACAGAAATAGAATAAAATGTCAAGAGGCATCATGCTTCTAAAACACACACACACACACACACACATACACAAAAGCATTAAGGGTGGATGCTAAATTTTAATATAGCTTTCAAAATTCAACTCATCCTGTATACGTCTGAGGCCTAATTGGGCAAATGTCACTAAAAATAATGATCAGGTAGTCAGATTACTGTTGTGTAATTTGCACAGTTCCATTCTGCAAAAAATGATCCCTGGCTGCATCTTGGCAAGATAGATACTGCTGTTTGTGGCTGGCCAGCCCTGCACCACACCCAGCCTGTGCAGCTGTGCATCACGCACTGGCAGATTGGCTTCATGTTTCTGCATAGGTCTGTTTTATACACTTGAGAGCAGACACTTCTAGAAATATGCCAACTCTAACTTCTGGTGGAAAAACGCAGCCTGTGTTCGCATAGCATTGCTAACGGATAATGGGGAGTCACAATGGCAGAGCACTCATGGCTTTCAAATTATTCTCACATACACTATCCTTTTGAATCTCCAACAACCTGGGATGCATATAGGAAAGGCATTTCATTTTACAGATGGAGACACTACAGCTCAAAGAGGTTAAACAGCGGGCCCAAGGTCAACTAGCTTTGAGGAATCTAAGATCCCAGGTCTTCTCTCAGTTCAGGACTCATGCCACTCCTCACAGCTACCAGGAGAAGTGGGTCATACCGGTTACCTCACAGGCCTACCGCCAGGACATTGCTAAGCCTTTAAGCTCCTCATCTTACAGAAAGCTGGTCTGATCTTAGAGAGCCTCAGTTCACACTTAACCTTTTCTAACCTTTTGTAATTTCCCAATATGGCTGCACCTCCTGGAGGCAGGTTATGGAAGTTCTAGGGAGAAGTTCTAGTGAGATGAGTTCCAAAACCTGGGATTTCTACTGGTAAGGTAAACAACAGTCCCACTGTGCCCTGTTTGCACAGGACTTGGGGGGATTACACAGCATATAAGACTTTTGGGGATAAAAACAGGAATGAGGGCTCACAGTAAGTGGCACTTTAAGTACCCAGGACAGTCCCAGGCAAACCAGGTTTGTTGGTCATCCTAGTTTTCCAAATTTTACTGAAGCATCAGAAATAAGGACTTGACTCACCAAAAATGTTTGGAATGTTCTGCACTTCCATTTCCAGTTTTCCCATCACTAAAAACTTACAAGGATTCACATGAAATGACTCCTACTATGAAAGATCCAACCCTAGCCCATTTTGCTCAATGGATTGAGCATTGGCCTGTGGACTAAAGAGTCCCAGGTTTGATTCTGGTCAAGGGCACGTACCTCAGTTGCAGGTTTGATCTTTGACCCCAGTCAGGGTACATACGGAGGCAACCAATCCATGTGTCTCTCTCACATCAATATTTCTCTCTGTGTGTCTCTCCCCCTCCCTTCCACTCTCTCTAAAAATCAGTGGAAAAAATATACTGGGGTGACAATTAAAAAAATAAAAGAAGAAAAGAAAGATCCAGCGTGGGCAAAAATTGAAATGAAAACGACCCTTCACTTACCCTTTATTTACTTTCAGTCATTTCCTTCTTAATTGTTATGTGTTGAATGCTTAATAATAAGCTAAGTATTAGAGAGTTAAGTAAACAAGATTTAGTATAGATAGACAAGCAGAGAAGCATCCACATTTTGGTGTGAAAAGGACATGGGAACTATGGAAAGACAAAGAAATGACTTGTAGCCGACATGTGTTTTGGGAGTAGGAAGGAGGAAGTGGACACTCAGGAAAGGGATTTTGAATGAAGACACATTTATGTTGCTAGAACTTAGTGGAGTATAAAGAAGGAAGGGTGTAGGGCTCGAACTGGGCTAGAACAGGACATCTGACCAAAGATCAAGTGGCACAAAGGCCAGGAGGCAGGACAAAGACGATGCATAGAGCATTCATAGGGCAAGGAGATCAACAGAGAAGAATCAGGAGATGACAATACAGAGGTGACCATGAAGGCCTTTGCATCAATGTTAACAAGCTAAGGCTTTATCCTGTATGCAGCTGGTTGACTGAAGAGTCTTAAGCAAGGCAAAGGCATAATCACATGCACTTTAGGAAGATATTTTGGCTTCCATGGGGAGAATAGGTTTCAGGGAGGAAAAGATAAGACTGGAATCTAGGAATATGGAACAGTTTCTATGAACTAAATGAGGGTGGCCTATGCTAAGATAGTAGTAGTGAAAATAGAGAGAAGTGAATAGATTTTAAAAATATGAAGGTCGTAGAATGAGCAAGATGTAGAGATTGATTGAGCATAGTGTATAAGGTAAATGAAGCAATCTAGGATGCTACTTATATATAGCACATCTATGTATTCATGATCAATTTGTATTTTTCATTCTGAAAGCAGTTGTGAGCCACCCACACAAATTTTAAATTTGCCTAAGCCATAAATAAAAATGTATCCCTATTTTAATCCCTACTTATTTATACCCATAACTTGAGATTCTGTGGTCATTCCCAGCTATTACCTCGTAAAAATAACCAAGCAATATGTGGTTGTATGTATGGTTAAAACCCTGCCTGGTGTAGCTGGATTCACAGCCAAAATAATGTATCCTCATCCATTCGTCCATCAACCAACATTTATTGAGGCCTTCTCAGTGCCTGTGGATCTAGACACTGAGGGAAAATACAACTGAGACAGAGTCCCTAACCTCAAGGAAACCGTATCATAGGAGGGGAGACAAATACAATAAAAATCTTATTACAACATATGTGCTAGAATGCAGGGAAACACAGAGTCATGTGGGAGCACATAAAGGGAGCTACTTCCACAGACTGTGGAAAAATGCTGATCCATGATGGCTTCTGGAATAGATGTTGCCCATTGTCTTTCTATAGACCTCTCTTAGAGTCTATTATGGATTTCTAGCTCATCCATCTCCCTTTTCCAGGGAGTTCTTTACAAGAAAGACTGAGTCTTATTTATCACAAACCTTGCACAATAGATGCTCGATAAGATGGATGGATGGATGGATGGATGGATGGATGGATGGATGGATGGTAGATGATGAAATGAGTGAAGGGATAAATTGATACTGACCTGACCTCAAAGGATTGAGGAAGAATGGCCATCAATTCCTGGAAATTACCAGGCAAATAGTGCTTTATGGTGAAAGGGGATTTATTGAGAAGGTACTGGATTAAATGGGCCATTGGTTCAATTTTGTTGTGTAGAGTTTGACCCTTAGCAGTTGATTTTTGTTTAGTATTTATTGAGCCAGATTTTCTCTGTACTTAAGCTACTCCTTAGGAGGTTAGACACTTCTGGAAACTGCATTAAATTCTTCAAGCCACTAGGGTACTGTTCAGTGAATTACTTTTCAGTAATTAAAGAGGCTGCAATGCAAAAACACAATGTGATGAGAAATGGAGAGCTAATCTCTCTGCCTGCCTTCTCCAGCTTCCTGTTCCTGATGACTGAAGAGATAGGGTGCAAATATGTGGGGATTATAACAATGACTGTCAGCCTTGGTTTCATCTAAGAACCTACAATATTCTCTTCCTAAAGCCCATGAATTTTTCACATTAGAGAACAAAGATTAGCAGGATCAAGTGACTAAAGTACTTAATGGCTCTAATCCTCATTCCTGCACAAATTCACTCTGTGGTTTTGTACTTATCTCTTTCAAACTCTTTACCTTTTTTGCCCTTCTCTGTGCAGCTACAGGATGATAAGAGTAATTGTGGGCTCTGGACAACATATACCTCTCATCTTCTTTTATTCTAATGTTTTAAAAAAATAGTGCTAGGTTTGAATAGCTGCCTATCTTTTTTCATGCCCAAATACGGTACGTTTCTGAAATGTATTCATTAAAGAGAAATGATCTGCCCTTCCCCCCCCCGCCCCCCAGCTCTCCCCTTGGAAGCCAGTGATAGTCATTTTCCATTTTCAAACATCTAGTGCTTCTAGTTTGCATCTTTAATTACTTAGGGCACTGGTCTTGTTTTATATGACTTACAACATGTAGTTTTGCCCTTAGTTCATTTAAGCAAAATCATTCCTGGTTTGAGCCAAGACATATTCAATATATAATTACCTGGTGGGTCAGGGCTCTGCCGTTTTGTCATTTTTACTGGCATTTTCTCCATTATTGCTAAGTACCAAGCAGTATAAGCTGTCAGAGCCACATGGCTGGCCTGGAACTTAATTTTCCTAAATTGCACAATTCTTCAGAAGTAGCTTACCCCCCAAGCACAGTTTCCTTGACAAGGGGCAAACAGGGTTAAATTTCAAACTGAGTTATAGAGAGCTTACCGAGAGCAGTGGTGGGAGGAAGCAATTAAGCAGAAGTTGGGTGTGCAGGCTGCATGAGACTTTTAGAGACAATACAGAATTCTGTGTCAAAGCCTTTGAGTAGCAAGAGGTCTTAGAACACGACGTGCTGAAGTACAAGAAAGCAGGCAAGGCAAGAGGAAGAAATGCTTATGAAGAGCCACTGTGTCACAGACAGTGTGCTAGACATTTGATGTGCATTAATTCTGATAATAACCTATTAAGATAGATGTTTTCATTTCTATTTTACAGATGAAAAATACGTAGAAAGGTTATTGGATTGACCAGGGATACACAACTAGTAAGTGAGGCTCGTCTCACTCAAACCTGACTGCATAGGCAATGTTTGTGGCATTAACTCATCTGGGAGATGGTGGAAAGCAGTTTCTTGTGACAGAAGGCTGGTAAGCTCGGATAATTGCCTCTTGAACAACACAGGTTTGAACTACAGAGGTCCAGTTATACACAGATTTTTTTTTCAATAAATACTATAAATGTGTTTTCTCTTTCTCATGATTTTCTTAACATTTTCTTTTCTCTAGCTACTTTATTGTAAGAATACAGTATCTAATACGAATAACATACAAAGTATGTATTAATCAACTGTTTATGTTATCAGTAAGGCTTCTGGTCAACAGTAGGTTATGAGTAGGTAAGTTTTATGGGAGTCAAAAGTTAGATGTAGATTTTCAACTGTTTGAGGGGGTCGTTGCTCCTAAACCCTGAGTTGTTCAGGGTCAACTGTATTATAGTCTCTCTGACTACAAGTCCTGGGAAGTAACAGGGGGATACAAAATGCCTAGAGTTTATTGTTTCTTATCCTCACCCTACTATCCTCAGGGCTACACATCTGCTTCCTACGCACCCCCAGGTGATCTGAGAGAAGCATCGCCTTGGTATTTTCCTATTCTGGGTACTTCTCAATTCTTTGCACTTACTTCTCACAAAGAGAAGCATGTTGATATTGAATAAGCTACCTGGTCCTTATCACCTGGAGAGTTTGAAAAACCATAATTCATCTTATCTTCTTGCTTTGCATCTGCCTCAAACACAAACTGCCTGTTTCAAGTTTTGGAAGATAGCAGACTAAGATTACTTACTGTTCCCTAAGTCAGAGGGTCATAGTGAGTAAATGCAAGCCTCAGAGCATACTAAAACATGGCTGCTAATTATTTGAAGACTAGAGGTCCAGTGCACGAGATTCGTGCACTTGGGTGGGTCCCTCAGCCCGGCCTGCACCTTCTTGCAGTCCAGGAGCCCTTGGGGATGTCCGACTGACAGCTTAGGCCCGCTCCACATGGGGAGCGGGCCTAAGCCGTCAGTCACACATCCTTAGCGCTGCAGCAGAGGTGGAAGCAGGAGAGGCTGCAACCACCACTGCTGCACTTGCCTGCCATGAGCTCAGCTTCTGGCTGAGAAGCGTCCCCCCTGTGGGAGCACACTGACCACTAGGGGGAAGCTCCTGCATTGAGTATCTGTCCCCCAGTGCACATCATAGCAACTGGTCACTCCACCATTCGGTCTATTTGCATATTAGCCTTTTATTATATAGGATAGCCTGACAATGTTTACAAACCCATCCTCTCTCAACCTTACTGAAAAGGATATGGAGTTTTGAGAGTTGGTTTTAACAAAATTTATTACTCTGACACCATTGGGTATCTCTGTTTTCAGCTGGGTTGAAAAGTCAAAGTTAAAACCCTTTTGTTTATGAACACTAAATCCTCTAATCAGAAGAAAGAAAATGGTTCAATGACTCTTTGAGATTTACAGCTTTATTCACCTCATGCACATCAGGAAACATCCGAAGACCAGGGAATGTGAGTGGAAGAGCAGCAGGATTGGAGTCTCCTAGGGTGAGGGGAAGGCAGGGGTACATGTCCTCATGGTCTCACTCAGGCAGACGTTCTCATCTTTAACTGCTCTGAAACTCACAACTGGAATGTCCCTCAGGATTGTTGGTTCAATCCCATCCCAGTATTCTGTCTGAACAGCTCTCTCAGGAGAGGTTTTTGCAAGCCTTGCAGTTTGTCAGTTAGCTAGGGTCTGGGGGTAGGAATGGCAGCACAAAGGGGGAAAGGGACGAAAGCAAGAGAAGCTGCAGCCCCTTTATCATGCCCAGGTTAGTCTTTTTAAACTTCCTACTCATAGTTTTAAACTTTTCCCAACATCTAGACACTTAGAAGTGAAGTCATCTTCCCAATATTCTTTACAGCCCCTGGCTCCTCCATGGAGGCATAAACTCATTGATATTATTATGCGGAGCTAGAAACTTCCCTCATGAGACTGAAGCCACAGTCCCCGCAGATCTATGTGGAACATAAAGGGATGCATGGCTCCTCTTCTGGGATCTCTGATGTGACACACAGTGTCTTGTTAACATTGCACTTGGAGCAGAGAAATGAGTCTTGTTGGCTGCCAGGCTCTCTGAGCTTTGGGGATGATGATTCTGCGTTTTTACACTTTCTGGAAAAATAGAGGTATCATGCTGCCAAGAAGGCTGCACTCACTTGCTCACTCACTCACTGAAACTCTGCTCCTCTGATGCCCAGTCCCTGAACACATCAAGCAGGCAAGTTTACTGAGCTGTTGGAAGCTTGGGCACTGAGGACCCTTGAATGTCCCTAAATACTTGTGCTATTTGCTTTCCACTGTTTATTTTGTAGAAAACAGTTCATCAGTTCTCTGTGCAAGATGTCAGTTTAGCCTTCCATGTAAGAAAATGAGAGAACTGGGAAAGTTAAAAAAAACAACACTTTGTAAAACAAGAGAGAAAAAACTGAAAGGAAAGTCTTGCTATTGTAAACTGCTCTGTGGACTCTAATGCCTCTCCTGACACTGTCCCTTTCCCAGCCTGGTGGGGGAGAAAAGGCTCTGGCATAAAAGTCAAAAGTTCAGTTCCCACTCTTCCCTTACTAGCTGTTTGACCTCAAGAAATTTGAATGACCTCTCTAGGGCTCAGCTTCCTTGCCGTCAAACTTACACATGATCTCTGAGGTTCCTTGCAACTTCAGGATTTTAAAGAACAGGCAGGCGAACACAGCAGGAGTGAGACCAGAAGTGGGACCCCAGAGAAGAGGCAACAGAATGGAGGCCCTTTAGACAGAAGGTCGGCACGAAGAGACAGAGTGCCCACTCTTTCTACATAAGGGACTGTCTTTCCTAGAGTGACCCTGAACACCTCAACTCTGAGGAATATACATATCTGAGAACCGCTACTATTCTGATGAAATGAACCACTTAGACTAGCAGTAAAGATTCCACTGAAACCAACCAGACTGGTTATGGGGTCCTGGATAGTGGGCCTTTCACAACAGCCTGAGTAGGCCCAATGTGTCTGAGAAAGAAGAGGTTATCGCTACTTAACAACAAAATAAACTATTAAACTAGAGAAGACATTTTAATAGTGGGAGAGAGGATAATTTGAAATGATTCTATTAAAAGTAATTATCTTTCATTTATATTTCAAAAGGCAGCCATAAGATATATACATGAACGATGTAACCTGATATGCCAGTTGCAAATATCATTCAAGCATTGAAAAACCCAAAGCAATGATGGAAGGTTTCCCTTGCAGGTCCTGGCTATAGTTAAGGTCTATTGTTAGTTTCATGGCTGAAAAGCAAACAGAGCATCAAATCATCAAAATATAAAGAACAAGGAAAAATAAAAGCAATTAGTACCTTATGCCAAAGATGCTGAATTTTGAAGCTTGAAAGGATCCTTGAGACCCATCCAACTTCCTCATTTACAGATGGGAAATCCGCTGAGGGAAGGTATTTACACTGTGGAAGCATGAGGGCTTGAAGTAGTTTTGTTTACTTTCCTAAGAAACTAAACATTATTACCTAAGTCCTTCCCATCTGAGTATCATACAGACTCAGTTCTAAGCCCAAAATTCACATTAGCAAATATACTATATTTGAGATTTTGTCAGATTTTGCTAGATTTTAACCCTCAGTCCTGAGGTGGGGGCGGGGGGGGGAGACATTTAACAAACAAAACAACGTACTGCGTGCTAGACTCTATGCTATATACAAGGAGAGAAGCAAAGATGGCAGTGATTACTGCCCTAGTCAAGAACAAACAACAGAGGAATGTTGAAGGGCAACAGGTGTACAGAGACAGAAATGACTAAATCTGCTTAAAGGCCCTGAGGCTTCTACAGAACTATTTTTATGTGTATAAAGCACTCCATGCATTTGGTTCCTAACCACTGCAGACGCGTAGCTATGGAAGGCCCCTTAAAAGATACTGTGTCTATATGTGCTGCACAAAGCCCTGAAGATCTCCTAGAATGGGTAAGCTAAAAATTTATGAAAATATCCCATTTACCTGAGGTGATCCACAGGTAAAAGGTGACAAGGGCCCATCATGTATCATAGGAGTTCGAGTAGGATGTAGTACATACATTACAATCTTTCTGCCAATTAATATCTCACACAAACGGAAAACACACCAAGAACCCCCATTTTGGAAATACATTTCTCCCCACCTCCCAGTGGTGCAACCTGCCAGACATCAATTGCCCTGTCTGGCTCTTTTGGCTGCCCTGTCAATAACAGGCACAGAAGACCCAAAAGGAAGAAAACAAAGGTTAAAAATAAAACATTATGTTTCTGTCAGCTAGACAGCACAGCTTTCCCTGGAATCCACTTGACTGCTGAGAGGTACTGGAGAACTTTAAAAATCAGGTTGTCACTTGCTATTTAGAATTGAAATAACAAGCCCATTATATTAGTTGTTAACATTCTGAATAATACTTAAAAACAGTAATCTGCTTATAATTTATCTTCTACTATAATGCCATTATTTCTGGAAAGCTTGCAGTAAGACTAAAATGGCCTTATTCCAACCACCAAAATCAATTCCTTTGTACAAATTTGATATAGGAAGCCTGTGTACCATTTGCAAACACTCACTGACCTGTGAAGCCTGGCATTTGCACTATAAAATTTAGACGTTATTTGATGAAGTTATTGAACACTGAACTTACCTCATCTAAGGTTTGAAAGCAGCCATACATACTTTCACCTTTTCTCTTTAGGAGGAGGGTTTGGATTGGAGGAAAATCAAGTTATTGTTTGGATTTGGGGAAAGACACATACTGTCTAGACTGCACTTAATGAAAGCTCTAAGTTAATTTTGAGTGTGATGCTGAGGTTCATTGCCAAGTAGAAATGATGGAGGTTTTTTTTCTCAAATCAAACAAATCTTTCTTGTGCTTTGTACAAAAAGGGGAGAGGGCAGGACACGGGCCGTGGCCATATCCAGGGGTCTAGAAGTGGGCACTGACATGGTCCCTCTCTAACAGGTCATCCAGGATAAGGTCAGGCGTGGTGTGGATATTCTTGACCAACTCGCTGCACTCTATGGTGGTCAGGTACAGGTGGCCTTTGAGCAGCTCCCTGTGGAGGATGCTCCTCAAGGTCTTCTGCAGAGTACGTGAGTCCCCGTACAGCATCTAGAAAGTGCAGGGGTTGAGGCCAGTGTAGTGGGGCAGCATAGTGGTCAGCACATTCTGCAATATCAGCAGCCACTGGTAGGTCTTCTCCTGCATGGGCATCAGGAGCCCGATGCCACCATCCAGTGTGGCAAACCATGTGATGTGCTTGTTCTCCTGCACAACCGACTTCTTACTGGACACCTTCAGCAGCCCATCTCTTCCCCAGGCACAAGGTCCTCCAGGTGGT
This sequence comes from Myotis davidii, assembly GCF_000327345.1. Classification (NCBI taxonomy): domain Eukaryota; kingdom Metazoa; phylum Chordata; class Mammalia; order Chiroptera; family Vespertilionidae; genus Myotis; species Myotis davidii. Next base: position 1,179,263 of record NW_006300371.1, on the reverse strand, counting down.
GGGGAACCCATGGGGAAGTCTGCCCCATGCAACAAGCTCATGCCACCAAAGTTCTCCTTGGCCTCAGGCAGGTACATGTACACTATCAGGCTGCAGTCACAGCCAGACACCAGGAAGCCCAGCTGGGTGCTGTCCACCGTGAACTCCGGGCTGTACACTTTCAGGGCCTTGGCATCTGGGACACAAGCCACAGCGTCTTTTTTTAAATTTCTTTATTGATTAAGGTATTACATATGTGTCCTTATCCCCTCCATTGCCCCCTCCACCCCTCCACTCATGCCCTCACTTCCCTGGTGTCTGTGTCCATTGGTTAGGCTTACTAGTATATGCATGCATACAAGTCCTTTGGTTGATCTCTCCCTCTTACCCCCACCCTCCCCTACCTTCCCTCTGAACTTTGACAGCCTGATTGATGCTTGATCTCCTCCTGGTAGTGCAGCAGCGAGATGTTCTTCATGACATCTGAGGGACCAGGGTGAAGTTCTGGATGCTGATCATCTGGTGGATGTACAGCTGATGAAGATGACTTTTAAAAGGCAATAGAAGTGGGGTGAAAAAGATAATGTAATATCTGAATAGGAGTCTATTTCCTGCACTGCATTGCTACTTAAAAGTTTATTTTCATATATGCTAATCTTAGGATTTAGAGGAAATGAACGCTGCACCAAACTACCTGCCATGTTAAAGGAGATAATAAAGAATAGAACTATTCATCCTTCTTAATATTGTCTCTACAATGATCCATACAGGAACAAATCTCCTGATTTCTCATTGCTAAAGTGCAACCATGATGGAGAGTGACTTTTAATAGTAAACAGAGGCAGTCCAAGAACACTCAATCTACCTTTTCATAAAAAGAGCAAACTTAGTTGTAGCCATTCAACATTATTTAACAAGATCATGAAAATACAACTCTAATGTCTAGGTTCACATCACTTATGAGGGTCCTTCATAAAAAGATTATCTAATGTAAAAGCAAGGAAGGGCCTACACACATTGCCCAGAGTATGGCAAAAGAGTAGTTTTTCAGACTGTTCTGAGATTCCTTGTTGAGTGACCATGATTTCCTTTAAGCTTTATCAATTTTGTTTTCTCCCTATTTTAAAAATAACTCTATTGAGGTGTAATTTATATACCATTACTTCACCTGTTTTTAGTATACAATTCACTCCACCCATTCTTTAGAAATTTGACCAATTTGATAAAGCAGACACAATCCTTTGAATAAATCTTAAGGCTTCAATTCAGCAGACAACTGCATAAATTTAATTGCACTTAATAAATTCAGAAGTCATTTCTGAAATTGTGACTTTGTTTCTACAAATCTTCAAAATGCGCAATTCTTTTTTAAAAAATGTATATCCATTGTTTATAGTATTACAGATGTCCTCCATTGGCCTCCTCCACCCTTCCCTGCTCCCACACAGGCCTTCACCACACTACTATTAATATGCATATTAATCCTTTGGTTAATCTCTTTCCACCCAGCTCACTCCCCTTCCCTCTGAGACTGATTAGTTTGTTCCATGCCTCTATGTCTCTGGATCCATTTTGTTCATCAATTTATTTTGTTCATTAAATTCCACATAAGAGTGACATCATGTGATACTTGTCTTTCTCTGATTTGGCTTATTTTGCTTAGCCTGAGACTCTCCAGGTCCTTCCATGTCTTAAAGGGTAAGAGATCCTTTTTACAATTGCATAGTATTCCAAACATGTGCAATTGTTTGAAGTATAGGTTATTTGCTAATAGAATTCTCAGTCTTCACTGTAAGATTCGCTTTGAGTCTGGACACATACATAATTCATGTGAGGCAAGAACACAGTGGGGCAACAGGAAGGTGACCTCTGTCATCATGGAAATAAAGGGCTGCACTTTAAAATTAGCAAATAGGGCATCAAAACATAAGCATACAGACTTACCACAAAAAAACAGAATCTCTCTCAGAAAAGTAACTCTCACCATAGCCTAGGAAAAGCTATTAGCCAGCTCTATCCATGAACCTGATTTGGAGGGTGCTGACATGGATGCACCATGTTCTCATAGACTAGCGCTATAAAGCGTGCAGACAGAAGTAACTCCTTACAGTGCCATGACCACCAAGCAGTTGTTGATAATTTGGCTTCCTATGTAGCTTGTCTACAATGTGAGATGAGCTAATCAAGACAATTTGAATATACAGTCCACTTGACATTACGTTTATCAACGTAAATTATAATAGCTAACAATTAGTCATTGCTTACTACACACCAAACAACATTCTAAGCAATTTACATCTATCTTGTTCAGTCCTCTGGACTGAGAGCTAAGTTCCTTATCCAGAGTCACACAACTAGAAAGTAGAGATGCCAGGATATGACCATAGGAAACATACATCTAGAACAGTGGTTCTCAACCTTCCTAGTGCCATGACCCTTTAATACAGTTCCTCATGTTGTGGTGATCCCCAATTTCATTGTTACAAATTGAAAATAATTAAAGAATAGTGATTAATCACAAAACAATATGTAATTATATATGTATTTTCTGATGGTCTTAGGCGACCCCTGGGAAAAGGTCATTCATCTCCCAACAGGGTCTTGACCCACAGGTTGAGAACCGCTGATCTAGAATGTGTATTCTTCACCACTGTTCTTCCAATTATCTGATTTTAATCTTCAGGGTTGTTGAGCTTTGATAACACTAATTAGCATCCCAACACCTGTCATTTGTGAAGCACTAATAACTTCATGTTTACAACACTGAAGGGCACAGCTAGCCCCCAAACCACAGAGAATTAATTCCCCAAGGACATACCACCTGTGGGTGAGCTGCCATCCCATGGTCTCCAGGAAACATCTCTACATAACTGCCAACCCTGTGCACCTTTACTTTTTTTTTAATTGATTTAATTTAGTCTCCTTTTCCCCCTATTAACCCCACCCCAGTCACCCGCACCTAACAGTACATGCACCCACCCCTCAGTGTCCATGTCCATTGGTTATGCTTATATGCATGCATTCAAGTCCTTTGGTTGATCCCTTACCACCCCACCTCAACCCTCCCCTGCCTTCCCTATGAGGTTTGATGGTCTGTTCAATGCTTCTTTGACTCTGGATCTATTTTTGTTCATCAGTTTATGTTGTTCATTATATTCCACAAATGAGTGAGATCATGTGATATTTATCTTTCTCACTTAAAAGGTTTTGCTATTAAATAAAAATGAAAAAAAGGTCAATTAACTAAAAAACTGAGATTAAAAACGAATAAATCTAAGGATGGCAGAAGGAACAAATGAAAGAAAAAAGCAGACATAAGCA
>NW_006300371.1:1164361-1175768 GCF_000327345.1 Myotis davidii | reverse complement strand
TGGCCTTCTATATGTCCACTTTGGAAAAGTGTCTACTGGTAGGTCATTTGCCCATTTTTGATTGGATTGTTTACCTTCCTTTTGTTAAGATATATGAGTTCCCTATACATTTTGGAGATTAGATCCTTATCAGACATGACATTGGCAAATGTGTTCTCCCATGCAGTGGGCTTTCTTGTTGTTTGTTGATGGTTTCTTTTGCTGTGCAGAAGCTTTTCATTTTGGTGTAGTCCCATTTGTTTATTTTCTCTTTAGTTTCCATTGCCTTAGGAGCTGTATCAGTAAAGATATTACTGTGACATATGTCTGCTATTTTTCTGCCTATGGATTCTTCTAAGATTTTTATGGTCTCCTATCTTACATTTAAGTCCTTTATCCATTTTGAGTTTACTTTTGTGTATGTTGTAAGTTGGTGATCTAGTTTCATTTTTTTGCAGGTATCTGTCCAATTTTCTCACACCATTTATTGAAGAGACTATCTTGACTCCATTACATGCTCTTGCCTCCTTTGTCAAATATTAATTGAGCATAATGGGCTGGGTCGATTTGGGGGTTTTCTGTTCTGTTCCATTAGTCTATATGTCTGTTCTTGTGCCAGTACCAGGCAGTATTGAGGACAGTGAATTTGCAATATAGCTTGACATCTGGTATTGTGATCCCTCAAACTTTGTTCTTCTTTCTCAGGATTTTGTGGCTATTTGTTGTTGTTGTTTTTTTATTATTCCAGATGAATTTTTGGAGAGTTTGTTCTAGGTCTGTGAAATATGCCATTGGATCTATAAATTGGTTTGGGTAGTATGGACATTTTAATGATGTTGATTCTACCTGTCTATGAACATGGTTTATTCTTCCATTTGTTTATATCTTCCTCTATCTCTTTTTTCAATGTCACTTAGTTTTCTGGGTACAGTTCTTTTACCTCCTTAGTTAAGTTTATTCCTAGGTATCTTAACTTTTTTTTGTGCAATGGCAAATGGGATTTTTTTTTTTTAGTTTCTCTTTCTGTGAGTTCATTATTGGTGTATAAAAAGGCCATAGATTTCTGGGTGTTAATTTTGTATCCTGCTACATTTCCAAATTCATTTATTAAGTCTAGTAGTTTTTAGTTTTTTCCCATTGAGTATGATGCTGGCTGTAAGTTTGTCTATAAGGCTTTTATTATGTTGAGGTATGATCCCTCTATTCCCATTTTGCTAAGACTTTTTATCAAGAAAGGGTATTGGATTTTGTCCAATGCTTTTTCTGCATCAATTGATATGATTATGTGATTTTTGTCTCTCAATTTGTGTATGTTATGCATCACGTTTATTGATTTGCAGATATTGTACCATCTTTGCATCCCTGGAATAAATCCCACTTGGTCATGGTGTAAGGTCTTCTAATGTAATGCTGGATCTCATTTACTAGAATTTTGTTGAGGATTTTCGCATCTAGGCTGGTAATTCTCTTTCTTTGTGTTGTCTTTATCTGATTTTAGAATTAGGATAATGCTGGCTTCATAGAAAGAACTTGAAAGTGTTCCTCCCTCTTAAATTTTTTGGAGTAGCCTGAATGTTTGGTAAAACTCCCCTGTGAAGCTGTCTGGCCCAGGAAATTTGTTTGCTAGAAGTTTTTTGTTTGTTTGTTTGTTTGTTTGGGTTTCTTTTTTTAATCACTGCTTCAATTTCTTCCACAGTTATTGGCCTATTCAGATTTTTTTTTTATTCTTCCTGATTGAGTTTTTAGAAGATTGTATTTTTCCAGGAATATGTCCATTTCTTCTAGGTTGACCAGTTGTTGGAATAGAGTTGTTCATAGTATTTTTTTTTTCTTTTTTTACAATCTTTTGTATTTCTGTGGGGTCTGTTGTTATTTCGCCTCTTTCATTTCTGATTTTATTTATTTGTGTCTCTCTTTTTGTTTCTTGGTGAGCTTGGCTAGTGGTTCATTAATCTTGTTTATCCTTTAAAGAACCAGCTCTTGGCTCACCTGTAGGTAAGCTGTCATCACATGTTCTCCAGGAAACATCTCTACATACTGCCATCCCTCTGCACCTTTACTTTTAAATTCCTCACTTGAAAAAAATAATTATGTTCTTGTTTTATTTTCTGCAGTTTTAATTTGACTGTGTTCACATTATGTGTCAGTTAAGATAATACGATCCCTTATAACATTGGGAATGCAAGAAATTAGATTTATTGTTTGGATTAATTCAGAATGTCAGTGTTCAGCCTCCTGATTGTGTAAACCAAATCTCCAGGCTCTGCTTTGAGGTCTTCCAAATATTGTTCAAATTTATACAGTTAAAGTCGTGGACATGAACATGATGGGAATTAATGTGATTGCCGATTCCAACATGTCATGCTTGTGCTGGGGTCCAACCCCAGCAGGCCCAGGGGTCCCCAAAGGTGTGGACGGAGTTGGCAAAGAAGGAATGACACGGAGACAGCGTTCAGTTGATCAGCAGCCTAGCCAGGATCTCTAGCCAAGTTCTGGTTAGGATCTCCAGCCAGGTTCTGTGTCCATGTTCTCTTGGTAGGTTCTCCAGCCAGGTTCTGTCCAGGTTCTCCAGCCAGGTACGGTTGCCAGGTTCTCTAGCCAGGTTCTATCCAGGTTCTCTAGCCAGGTTCTATTCAGGTTCTCTAGCCAAATTCGGTCGCCAGGTTTATCTCCAGTCCAAGGAGTAAAGATTATTTAGTTTAAGCGTGATTGTTCGTAGTTAAAGTGATTAACTACCCTCCTGGCACTTAGTTAAGGGGTTTTATTCCCTCCCTAACTTCAGGGAAAAATCCGTACCTGGGGAAACAACCTTTCTCAGAGAGGTGACCTTGGTTAAAACACATAGCTACAAGAAGGGAAGCAAACATATTAAGAACAGTATGCCATATATGCCAGGTCCCTTGAAACATATGCCGTGCAGATGTTTCTTCCCTGCAGCGACTGTGTCAAGCAGCAAGGATGGACCAGCTCCCGGCAATGCTTGGAAATTGGGGTCAGTTAATAAACAATCCAAATCTTCCTCCTCCATTATTTTTATTTCTTAAAAGTAGGTGAATAGTTTTGACTTGTTTTCATGTCCTACCTAGTTAAATAGCTAAAACATACATTTCTGAATATGGCATCATGTTAGTGAGTGGTATTTGTCTACTGACTCCACTTTCAGTATGATTTTGACAATACATTACTATGCTTTTAAAAAGATAAAGTGTTTTTATAGACATCACTCATCAAAATTTAACACTTCCCAAAATGTGCTGTGTGGAACATTAATTACATAAAATATTAACAGAAGTAATTGCCCCAAAATTAAAAAATTATAAGGCTTCCCTGTTTTGTAGTCTGAGATTAACATGCACTTTATAAATCTTAACCTCAAAAAGTCTCAGAATTGGCGAGAGGGCAGATTTTAGCTACTGTAATACATTTTAGTTTCTCAGAAACACTGAGTTAAATGAGTCTCTTTAATGAAAGACTTTTCAGAACCTTTCACTTACTACATATTGTATATTGTAAGTCTCTAAGGGAAGATGAAAGTATATAAAAGTTTTCACTCTATCTGTGGTGACGAATGAGTTTGGGGTTCTTTTCCCAATTCATAGAAGAGCATTATTTTACTAAAATAAAATAAAAGTAATTTATTAACAAATTGAAGTAAAAAATTCAACATATGATCAATTTTTATTATTAGATTTACTAGATGTGAAATTATATCAAATTTCTACTCTACTCTAAATGTATATTCTCTCTCAGGTTTTGTATTTGTCATGTCACAGGCAGGAAACAAGCTGTAAACTGGCATCAGTACATAGACCATGCCTTGAGTAGCACTGAATATAGGATTTAACACACATATTTGATCACAAATCATAATTCAGATAATGTGTCTTGTGTTCTAAAAAACAAAACAAAACAAAAAATCTGGAAATGCTGCTTTATTTTCAAAATCTGCTTTATTACTCAATTGCCATAAGAGGAAAATCATCTAAATGAATTGTCAAACAGTAAAGTTGAACTGTGTTCTTTTGAAATTAAGTGTAGACATGGTCAAAGTGAATTGATGACTTAGTTTGACCTGCAAAGGTGGGGCAGAATAGGAAAGAATGAAAAAATAACTACTTGGGTATTATTCTCTACTAATATCTGCAAAGTCCAACCAAAGCAAAAGCTTGTAAGAAAAGAGGAGAAAATATATGCAACACCTACTTTCATTAGAGTTTATTTAAATACATTGCCACAAGGAGATAGATTCTTCCATCCTAAAGGTAGCAGCATGCTGTCAAACCACAGGAGTCCCTGGAATTTCACTAACCTGATTCTAGTTTCCCCTCGAATCATTTTGGATCAATCACATTTTGACTGGACAATTTTGTACCCAGTAATGTGTCAGATTCTATATCTTTCATATTTTGAACCTATTGTGTGATATACAAGTCCAAAGTTTTCTTAGGAGCTGTTGGTGTTTTGCCTAAGGTTTTGTTAAGTTATAAATGTTAAGTTATAAAATCATAAGACACAGTTTTTAAAAAATTGTGCCCTTGTCTAAAAAAAAAGATTAATTGTGAAATTCAACTCAAAGTTTGAACCAATGGTAGTCCTAAAAAACAACCAAAGGACTTATATGCAAGCATATAGGTCTAACCAATGGACACAGATAACGGGGGGGTGAGGGTATGAGTGGGAAGGATGGGGGTAATGTGGGGATAAGGATGCATATGTAATAACTTAATAAAAAAAATTATAAAGCAAATAAATTTTGTTGATGTTGTAATTTTGACACTGTTGTTTAAACCCAAACCCAATTGCACTTAAGTATGGTTTCAGGTGATAAAACTGCACACTTCCTGCAGCAAAATGTTTTAACCAGAACTTAAACATATGGGAAGGTGTTTGTGATTGTCTCTATATCTTCACAATGGTTTTTTAAAAAGGTGGAAACTTGTGCTATACATACATGAAAAAAGCACTGAATAATGGTAATTATAATGGAAATGCATATTACAATAGAGGAAATGGATTTAGAATCCTTTTAAAAAAAAGAAATCATTTTTTAAAACTAAATGAAAGAGTCTGAGACAGGGATAGCATTGTCAATATTTGAGGTCAAAATTATCATTCATTATTTATTTACCAAAGACTGTCTCAGTTGTCTGGAAATTCAGAGCCAGTAGTAGAGTCAGAGAAAAAAAATAATACTATTATTAAGACTATCTCCACCTACCTAGGGAACTCATAAGTAAAATGTCATTGGTTTCAGCTTACCTTTTCTTTCCTGTACTGTTCTTACTTTTGCTATGTCCCATGTTAACACATGAGAAGGTCATTACCTTACTGCAGGCAAACACATGAGAATTGAAAATGATGATGGAAATTTTACCTTCTCATTGAGTCAAAGTATGCCATGAGTTGCTTGACATTATGTTGTAAGCAGGGTAAGCCCTGTAGGAGGGTACTTATTATATGTGCTGACACATGAGAAGCAGCATAATCCTCACTTTGTCCTCCAAATTTCTTCTTGCCACCTCAGATTTCAGTGGCAGCTACAGTGGAGAGTTCTGTGAAAGTACAACTCTCATTCCACTGATGTGCCCTCCTCATGCATCCCCTGGTACTTTTCTGCTTACTGCCCCAGGACCTTTTCTAATGCTGCTGAGTCTCTTCTTTCCACACAAACATGCAATCCAGATGCGCAGAGGAGTAAATGCTCCCTCACAGCCAGGAGAATGTGATCCTGGGGATAAATTCTCTAGCCTTTCCTCCTTGAGAAGACAGCTTTAAGAAGAATTCTACTTGCTACCAGGAAAGAATTAAGCCTCATTGCTTATAGCAGTGACTTAGAAAATGCACCCTTAACATGGGCTTTTCTTCTTTCTCCTCTTCCTCTCCCAGCTCCTCCACTTCTTTTTCCTGGGATCAATTCCTAACGAATCTATCTGCATCAAGCCCTTGACTCTGGCTCTACTTTCAGGGAAACCAACATAAGACAATCATTAAAAGGGTATATTGATTAGAACTCAAAGTTTGGCAGGAAATATGTGCAAGAAAATAAATAATCAGAATTAGTACGGCAAGTGTGTTGATACAGAAAGTATGATGGGCCATAGTCAAAACTGATCTTCAGCTATTAAGAACTACTGTGGAGCCCTAGTTGCTTTACCTCTGGTTAGAATGTTGGCCCATGGGCAAAGGGTCACTAGTCCAATTCCCAATCAAGGACACATACCCTAGTTGCAAGCTCAATCCCTGGCCTAGATCAGGATGTGTATGGGAGGCAACCAATCAATGTGTCTCTCTCACAATGATGTTTCTCTCTCTCTCTCCCCCTCCTCCTTCCCTTCCACTCTCTCTAAAAATCAATGGAAAAATATCCTCAGGTAAGGATTAAAAAAAATAAATAACTGCCATGGTGCCCAGCTTTTAACACAGTTCACTACTTCTATAACCACTTAGTATATAGTGGCTACACTGGGTCCCAGAGGGCTTATCTACATCAACCTGGCTCCCCCAGTCTTTTTCTTAGATGCCCAAGAATGCCTCACACTCTGGCAACTGAAAGAATAAAACCAGGGGGTCCTAAGACCTCACTCCAGAGCCATGACTATTGAATGGTCTTTTTGACCATGTTGATGCTACACTAAACATTAAATATTTAATACCACTTTGGTTATCACAATTCATAGGAAATACACCTAATTTTAGGTATGGGGGAATGGTTATCAAGAAAGTTATTACTAAAGAACTGACACTAAAGTTGGAAAGGTGTTGCTCACACACACACACACACACACACAAAAACAGCTTATACAAAAGCACAAAGATGAGAGACAGTATAGTACTTTAGAGGAAGCAAAAGAAATCCAGCATGGCTAGACAGGAATATAAATAGACCACATCACATAGGTTCTCCTAGGTCAGGGTAAGAGTGGAAGTTTTTCCTAAAGCCATTGTAGGGAGAAAGGCTCTAATCAGAGAGGTAACACCCCACCCCAATCTAACTCAGGGGTTTGAGGTCCATGCCCAGGACTGGATATGCTCCTTAAATGAGATCTTTTTTTCAATGGCTTTCCCTTTTAAAAAGTGAACTTTTATTGTCTGCTTGCTTCCAGCATGACAGGCACAATTAATTTCTTTGTATTAAGTCATTAAATCCTCACAACAGATTTGTAAATGAGGCCCTATTATTATCTCCACTTCACAGGCGAGAAAGTTGAGTCAGAGAGAGGGGAAGAAATTTGGCCAAAGTTATACTGCTAGCAAGTAGCTGTGCTGGCTCCCGAATTCCCATGTTTTACACCTTAAAGTCTAATGCAATTTCAAATTAAGCACATGAAATTCAGAAGCTGTTCTATACAGTGTTTTTCTCAGAGATAGTGCTCAGTTTCAGTAGCATGAATCTATCCAGATTAATAATGAGTGAACAGAAACCCAAGAGTCAATTATAGAAGTTTGAATCTAAAAACACATCATGTTGGGTCAGCAAATCCCCTGGCTGGTGATGAATTTCACCACATCATAAATATATAATGTACAGAAAATAGATGAAAACTCAATGGTCAGTCAATGATTGACATTATAAAGAACATAGTTGGGATTTGGAGAGTAAGTGGAGAAGAAAAGGGTGAAATATTTATAGGTTTCAACTTCTCATTTACGAGTGAATGCAAGTGTGAGTGATTCAAACATCCTTAGTGGGTACTACAGTCGTGGAAGACATGCAAAAATTGGAATCATGCTTCCAAAACATGAAGACATGCTTCCTAATCTCTAGTTTACACTTCTTAACAGAAAACCAAGATACATGCATAAACAAATACAGCGTAAAGTAGGGTGCTATAAATGCTCTGAGACTGTCCAAATAAAGTATGAGGGCCTTTGGAGGGCAGTATGCAGAATATAGACTTTGAGGTGGGTACTGAAGGTAGAGATGAGGAGAGTGGGAACATTCCAAAGAGAAAGAAGAGCAGAAGCCAAAATGAGAGGTAGTAAATAACATTTTGAAATCGTGGACATAGTAAGTAATTGAGATTAGTTCTGTGTAGAATTACAGAGAAGAGTGGAAAACATTCATTCATTTAATATATTTTTATCCAACATTGTGTTTGGCAATGTGAATGGTCCCTTTATACCTCCGCCATTTTCCCCCTCCCTTCTTCGGGAGGGGCTTATTTCTAGTGGGAGTGGCAGACAATAAAGAAGAAAAACAAATAAACAAAGTGACTAAGTTGAGATAAGTGACCTGAAAACTGCAAAGATACATTGGTTTTACAAGTGTGGAGAGCCTGCAGTGCCAGACAAAGGCCTTGGATATCCTTTCACAGGCAATGAGGAATCACTGAGGGTTTCTGGTCAGAAGTATGAACAGGGATAGCAACCAGAGTGTATTTTTCAGACACAATCTCAAAATAGGATGTAAGAGGAAGGACTGGATCCAAGGGACTAGTCAGGAGGCTACTGCTCTAGTCCAGGAAAGAGTTAACAAAGAGCTGAATTAAGGTAGTGAATATGGAAATTGAAAAGTGTATATGGGAGAAAATGGTGAGGAAGGAAACACAGGCCTTAGTAATTGTATGTGGTAAACGAGCACCTGCTCAACCAACGATTATAGCTGTGCTGCTAGCAACTTGTGGAACTGGAAATGTCTTTGAGGTTTAAAAGAAATTTTAAATTCTGATATAATATCTATTTGTAAATGTCTAATAGTCCATCAAATCCAATATTTGAGTCCCTATTGTATACTAGATACTGCCATGGGTGTTTCCAATAAGTAGATAAAAAGCCTGTAATTCGAGTAACAAATCTGAGCTGAAAAGGAGAGATGTACAGGAATTATTCATATAGACATGATCACTGAAACTTTTAAAAAATGTGATAATACTGAGACACATCTGACACTACATATCATTGAGAATTCTTTTTACTTTTAGGTAGAATTATTTTTCTAGGCCATAGACAAAAGGTGATGCTAAGTACCTTCAGAAATATTTTCTGTCAGGGCCACACTTGGCTTTTATGTGAATCTCTAATGCAATTTGCCTTAGGAGACTTCAACTAGCACTGGCTCGAATACTCCTGGCTCTTTCTATTCCCTCCAAGAAGATGGCTTTGGGGTTAAAACATATTTGCAATTCTGAAATGATATCTATTTGGAAATGTCTAATAGTCCATCAAGATCAATAGCTGAGTTCCCATTTTGTACTAGGTACTGCCATGGTGCTGCCAATGAGTAGATAAAAGCCCATGTGGTGCCAGAAGCCCAGAAAACAACAGCTCTACTGCCAGAGTATGAGAAGCAGCTCTACATATCATTTTAAAGTTAATATGCTCTACTTCACTGCTTTCAGTATTTCCATCTATGAATTGAATAACTCACCCTTTCATTAAAAAAATTAGAATTAGGAAAAAAAAACATTCTCAGCTACCCAAGCTATTGCTCATGTCTATGTAGGTCAAGGGGAGCAGCCCAGACATCAGTGACCATATGAGGTCACTCACCTGATAGCAGGCAGGACAGGGCGGGCAGACGAAAGTAGCCTCTGAAGTCTGAAGTCTAGCTTGAAAATCTATCCCCATACTGCTAGTTTTTGTTCTGGTGCGATGCCTAAGATTTCCTTGAAAGTAATTTCATGTGGGGACTATAATGGATAGAGGTGACGAGGAAACAAGATTGCTCATGAGATATTTGTTGAAGATGGGTAATAATGACCAAGTGTCCTCTGGAAAGACTTCCTCCTCCCGCTTTGCTCAGGTCTCACCAAGCTTTTATTCATCTGGAGTAGCCCTTAGGGTAAGGAGGTTTTAATGACACACATCAGCAGACAATTTTCAGGAATAGGCAGAGTACCTGATTAACTCATCAACAGATCTCCAGGAGTATCTGATCAACAATAATCAACAAAGATCTAATTAAGTGAACTAAGGTGGAGATGCTTCAACCATCACCACTCAAACCAACTGGGTAGTTCACAGTTCTGACCTCCACTAGAACCTCAAAGGTCACCAGCCTTCTCTGGGGGGTCTCCGTCCAAACCCAGCCAGCAAAGATAATGAATGGACTCCGGCATGGCAGTTCATCTTATTATTCTCTCTACTTTTGTATGTGTTCACATTTTCCATAACATAAGAATACAATTGTCATTTGAAATATATTCCTAGAAATAGATCTGGGCTTTGATGCTTCCCTCTGAAAGAAACAGGAAGATGCTGTAGAAAAGCCAGTGTTTCCAAGAGCTGTTTGCTAAGAAAGTCATAAATAGTATCTACCTCACAGGGGACTTCTCAAGGTAGATTGAGCATACACCTTTACCCCACATTCTCAGAAAGAAACATAATGAAATAGAAAAAATGTTACACAAAGGAAAATTGATTCAAAAGAGCATTGTGAATAGGAGGTTGATTTTCATTAGGGGACACTGCTGAAGTTTGGAAAGATAGAAATAAACAGAATCATACTGAAGTTTAACCTGGACAGAGGAAAGGGCTGCAGTGGAAGTAGAAGCCACTCTTCATCACAGAATCTTGGAGAGGCCTGAACTCAAAATATGAGAAGGAGGAGAACATCGGTCAGGGTAACCACCAGTTGGTAACTCTGTGCAGAGATGCTAACAGTAATGGTGTTGGCTCCCAGAGGGAAGCAGGAAACCAGCTCTCTGAAGAACCTGAATTAGCTATGTGGGGAGGACTGAGGCTAACATGCCTGGCTCACAGACACTGAGTTTGCAACCACTCCTTTGTAAGAACAGTGCTCTTGGGAAAGCAAGCCACACAATGCCAGAAGAAGCCTTGCCAGCTACCTAGTATTGAAGACATCAATGTGAACAGTCCAGGAACTCAAGACAGTGAAGGAAAGAATAAAGGTAAACAAGCTGGAAAAGTAATCCCAAATGAAATAGAGATAAATTAGGAATAAAAGATAACTTTTATACATAATTAGTAAACTCAGAGAGATTTCAAAAGATAATTCAACCATTAGAAGAGGATTCTTTGAATAATAGAAATCCTAGTGAATTCAAAATGAAAATTTTGATCACAGTATGAAAAATTCAATAGAAGACATAGAAGATAAAGGTGAGTCAATCTCCCAAAACACAGACCAAACTTACAAAGATGAAAACATCACTCCAAGATATCCAATATATTAATCTAATTAAAGTTCCAGAAGGAGAAACCAGAAAAAATGACAGATAATAATTTTTTAAAAGTAAAAATAAAATTTCCCAGTGCCAAGAAAAAGAAAGTCTAGTTTGCAAGAACACACTGGCTGAAAGAAAAACAAAACAAAAATCTACACCTAATGACAGCCTCACAAAGTTGAAATGTTATTCTATCTAATAAAAGAGTAATATGCAAATTAACATTGGCTCCGCAACAAAGATGGCGGCACCCATAGCAGCCAGGGCAGGACGCTGGCAGTGTCACCCCAGCAACGCGAGCC
>NW_006300371.1:1155114-1164341 GCF_000327345.1 Myotis davidii | reverse complement strand
AAAACTGAATTCTCAACTACGGCAGGAGGATAACAATTTTACATTGACCACTGTCATTGTCATAAATAGAGACCAAACATGGGCAGCGGTTCCCATGACAGCTAGAAGTTGTGGGTTTTGTTTGTTTGTTTTGCTTTGCTTTTGCTGAGTCCCATTTCTTTGTAGAGCAGAACTCCTTGAAATTCCTTGTTATGGTAGTTATTCTATCTAATAAAAGAGTAATATGCAAATTAACTGTCACTCTGTGACAAAGATGGCAGAACCCATAGTGGCCAGGGCGGGATGCTGGCAACATTGCCCTGGCAACATGAGCCCAGCAGTCAAGCTTGGCCTGCAGGCAGCAACTAGCAACCCAGGAGCAGGCAAGTGCAGACTGCAAACAGCACCCTGCAGGGGCTGCTTGCCCATCGCCATGGTGTGGAGCAGACAGGCCCTGCAGAGGGCAGAGAACCACAAGGAGTGGGCCTAAGCTGTAAGTAGGACATCCCCTGAGGACTCTCGGATTGGAGAGGATGCAGGTCGGGCTGAGAGACTCCTCCCCGCCCCCTGCCCCACACAAATTTCATGCACCGGGCCTCTAGTCACTATATAATGTAAAAATAATCATCTGGCTGACAGAATTTGGTAAAAGAAAAACATACTTTTCATCTTATGTAATAAGGAGTCAAGAGACATTGCTTACATTTGATATATCAAAGAGTAGAGGTTTACACTTGAAACCATAAAGGTAACCAGTAGAGGATCTAAAATAATTAGTAAAAACTGATAGGAGTAAAAGGAGAGAAAGACACAAGTTGGTGTAAATATGCTATATTCCTCATCTTTCACAAGACAGTGGCGATAGATACTGCCTGAAATCAGTAAATTGTGGTATAAAGGCACAGTATTCAGAATTATACAAATAACTACTTGAATAACTCAAAATAGCTAAAAAAATTATTAATAGAAACAAACAAACAAACAAACAAAAACAGTCAGCATGTCAGCCTCAGTCCTCCCCAGTGGCTTGTTAACCTGCCTCAGAGAGCTGGGCTCCAACACACCACAACTCTTAGTAGCTCTGCTCAGAGTCGTGGGGAAGTGGTTGGAGATGGTTACATGGGGGGCATTAACATAGGAGGTCTGGAGCCTGGGAAGGGATGGTGGAGTAATTTCTAGCCAGACTTTATGTACCTGAAATAGAATATATATGTTTAATTTAAATTGAAAAACTCTCATCACTGAATCAAAAAAATCTGAGCTTATGACTATTTTCAAATACATCACTGGTACAGACTGTGCCAAGTATGGGCAGAAGGATATGTGACAATATTGCCATCCTATATAATAAAGAGGTAATATGCAAATTGACCACCACTTCAATACACAAGATGGCCGCCCAATGTGGACACAAGATGGCCAGCAGGGGAGAGAAGTTGGAGGCGATCAGGCCTTCAGGGAGGACAGTTAGGGGTGACTGGGCCAGCAGAGATGGGCAGTTAGGGGAACCAGGCTTACAGGGGAGGGCAGTTGGAGGCAACCAGGCCTGCAGGGGAGGGACCCAGGCCTGCAAAAGAGGCAATTGGGGGGAACCAGGCCTGCAGGAGAGGGCAGTTGGGGGGGGGGGCAGGCCAGCAAGGGAGGGCAGCTAGGGATGACCAGGCCAGCAGGGGAGGGCAGTTAGGGACAATCAGGCAGGCAGGCAGGCAGGCATGCAGTTGGGAGCCAGCCATCCTGTATTGGGAGAGGGATATCTGACTGCCTGTTTAGGCCCGATCCCACCTGGATCGGGCCTAAACAGGCAGTCGGACAGCCTTTGAGGGGTCCCAGAGAAGCAGGGAGAGTGGTTAGGGGCAATCAGGCAGGCAGGCAGGCAGGTGAGTGGTTAGGAGCCAGCAGTCCCAGATTGCAAGAGGGATGTCCGACTGCCGGTTTAGGCCCGATCCCTGTAAACCATCAGTAGGACAGCCTTTGAGGGGTCCCAGATTGGAGAGGGTGCTGGCTGGGTTGAGGGACACCCCACCCCCCATGCACAACTTTCATGCGCTGGGCCTCTAGTGATTAAATAAAATGTTAAGTCCATGGCAGAAATGACTATGAGTCATTGTGGAGAGAATTTTCACAATAGAGATATTTGCTAATGCTTTTAGTTGTTTGTTCCATGAATTATTTTAATATATTAAATGCATAAAAATAAACTATGCTTAGAAAATAAAATGTGTACATTTTAACTAATAGCAAACATCACCATAAAATATAAACATATATAAACATAGTGACAGCCTATTAGTGAGCAGAGAAAAATATACATATGCAAACAGAAACAGATTAATACATTAAAATACACTGACCTACTACTGAAAAAAATAACATATGCATATGCAAACAAACACAAATTCTAATGAAATTATATAACATACACAAGAGACAATTAACAGCTTATACGAGATGAGGGCTGAATTACTAAAACACAATGGAAATAAGATTGCTGACCTTGAATAATAAATGCTGTACAGGTACAATCTAAAAGGTTAGTGGAAAGAGAAAAACAATAGTAATATTAATGACAACATATTTGATTTTCCAACAGTGGAGCTATTGATTATGTCCTGCGGCACCTTGGTTGGAAACAACCATTTGTCTAATATAATTTTATTTTAGTTATTATTCCCAACAGCTACTTTTTTAAATAGCAAGTGCAAAATAAAACCAGATTTGAAAATCTGAAAGCTTTTTCTCAGTGAGTTGAAGTAGACAAAAACCTCAAAACAGAAACACATTTTAAAGAAAGATCAATTTGGCCAAGCAAGGCCACTGATTTCAGAAAATCATACTTTAAATTTGGGTCAACATTTATTTAAGTATCTCGGAGTCTGTCTCAAATCGGCCCAGAGTCCATAAAAACAGCTCCTGCCAACCATAAAAGGGCTACACACAGAGAACTGCGACAAGCCCCTGAGCAGGCTTTCCATTTGTCTGGGTCCACTAAGTTTCACTGGAATGCAAGCAGCCTTTCGGAAGATAAATGCCTTATAAGAGATAGGGATACTGGCTGATGGGGGATGATAGAGATGACATATCTGGACCAGCTATCATTCCAAAGTTAAGAAAACATCAAAACCTCCCTAATCCCACCAGCTTTGAGCAACCCTGAGTCTGCCTCTCTCCCTCTCTCAAAAGAGTGCAGTTTCTAGCGGCCGGTAGCTTGCCATATTTTTTCATAAGATCAGGCTTCTCAGTGGTTACCTTTCATCTTTAACGAGTTGTGGAGCACAACGTACCATTCCATATTCTTGAGAACATGTTATTTGCCAGCGATCTGAAGGTTAATATTATTTCACCTATTAAAAAGAATGCTAGTCTCAGTAAGGCAGGCTTGCAGCCAGGGAGACTACTACACTGCTGATTTGCTGCCTACTTCAATAATAGAATCACACCATAATGAAACATTTTTAACCTATGGTAATTTAATTGCAGAAACCCTGTCTGTTTCTACAAAAGCCTTCCATAAGTAGCTTTAAAGATTAAGTTAGGGGAGGCGACTGTCGTGCCCTCTCCCAGTGGAAGTGTGTTACATTGCACTGCATCCCTGCCTTTCTACACCAGCACAATGGCAGGCGTGGATCTTCTTAACTCAGCTCTGAAATTAAAACTCGGGCTTATAAACCAATGAATCATTCTGCACAGTTGAGGGAGTTAGCTTTCAACCAACATCAGAACTTAATATTCCAACTGTGTTGAGAATTTCAGAAGGGGGAATAGGGAGAATCTTCAGACAGATATAATGATAGTATAATAATTAGGTAATAACAATAGCCAAAATGTACTCAGCTTTGAATGTGTGTCATGAACTGTACTAAGTATTTGACTGTATCCCTCAAAACAACTCTGGAGTAGGGTCTTCACTGCCTCCGTTTCACAGAAGGTTTGGCATGAGCACCTGTGTTACTCTGCTAGGGCTGTGGAAACAAGGTACCACAAGTTGGGTGGCTTAAACAATAGAAATTTAATGTCTCACAGTCCTGGAATCTAGAAGTGTGAGATAAGGGTTAGCTCTTTCTGAGGCCTGTGAGGAGGAATCTGTTTCATACTTCTCCGCCATCTATGACTTCAAAAGATGGATTTATAGGGGATAAAACTCAATCCTTAGGCAAACTGTAGTCTAGACAATGGGGTGACCTTTCCCAGTCCCCTTCTCTGCCTTAAATTGCTTTCCCTAGGACCTGGCCATGCTTACATTTTAAGGTTTACTCTAGAAGTACACTGTTTCCTACCTACACCTTAGACCTACCAATGCCAAGTGAAGGGAATCCTGGTGGCTCTGAGGGATCCAGCCTAACTCACCAGGAGACTGTGATTTTCTCAGAGTAGCCATGAACTGTGCGTCCTTGACACTCTGGTAGAAGTATCACGCTGGTCAAAGATGCTGGGAGTCCCAGCTCAGTTCCAGCAGATACAACTTTCTCATGTGTCATCCCTAGTATGGGCATGACCTGACCTAGATCATAAAATGTGTCTGGTTGTGAATAGAGTGTGTCCTGGGGGTTTCTTTGTGATGACAGCATGCCCTGAGAGTTCCTGAAGATCCCGCGTAAAACTACTGAGTGTTATACACAGGGAACCATAGAAAAGAGACTGAGGGTTGGAGAGCAACTGTGTGCCAGCAAGGGAAGTTAAAGAAAACATGTAGAGAAGGGAGTAACCTACAAGGAATGAGAAACACAACATATTTATTGCCTCTCCCCCTTCAGGTAATCATTTAACATCCATATTCTTACCAATAGTGACACCTCACTTTCCCTTCATTTGCAGAGATCTAAAATGGAACCAGGCTTCTGAATGCATGAAATTTGGACAGGTGCCTTCCAGGGCAAGCAGCCTCCGGCACACATTTTGTGGTTTATTAACATCATTACTGAGTCTCAACAAAGAAATGTTAAAATCAAACAGCAATCTTCACAGCCTTTTTTCCTAGACTGAAGGACAGCCACTGGGTGTTTTAAGGAAACAGAAAGCTCTAACCTTGCTGTGATCACGATGCATCCATGGGAGGGCTTCACAACAAAACAAGATTCATACAGGGTTGCCTCATGCTGCCTTCCAAACCACCAGGACTTGTTAGGGAAAACAGTATGGAAATAGATCCATTTCCCCACAATTACTATCCTGCTTCATGTATCATGGTATGTCATGTGTCTTTCCCAGAAACACCAAAAGGAAAAGTATCAGCATTTAATAGGATGGTATCAAAAACGATGAGGTTGATTCTCCCTGACTTAACATCTCTAAATGATTTGCCTGAGATTGTCCAAAACACCATGATCCTTGGGAAGGCTCAGAGTCATTAATTCCCAGGCCACTGCTGCAAACAATAGCCCATGCACTTCATCACCCTGTCAGGACTCAGCACACCTGACTTTGGTCCTGTGATATGCCCCTATTGCACTCCCTGAGTTCCATTTGCTATTCTTCAAGAGTACATTGTGTACATGGTTGATACCTTATGATTATAATTCATCAGGACCCTGTTACCTTATTAATTGGGTGAGCACTGTCTAATTTATTAGTGCAGGAGCACTGGGTGTTTTCTTTACTTATAATTGTTCTGGGCACAGCCAGGGAATCTAAAATTGGAGGGGCTGGGAGTGATTAGCCCTGCCTGAGGGAAGAGAATATAATAATCCCTTCTTGCAAATTCAAACTGATCCTCCAGGTAGAACAGGTGACTAAAGAAGGACAGAAACTGTCACAGCATCCATTCCTACCCGGCTGCCCACACTCCTCCCCCCACCCTGCCCCCACAGACCCCAGGAACACAAGGAAGCTGTGCCGTTTAAGAAGTAATTGCCTTTGATGACTCTAATTGACTTTTTTTTCTGTGTGAACAACATGTGTATTTATTCATTTCCATTATATATACATATTTTCCTTTCAAATATCTTTATTGACACACCGAGAAAAGTAGTTTTTCAGAAGATATGCAAAGGAGAAAATAAATGTGATGTGGTCAGTCATGCAAGCCCTTGTGATCCATCCACAAAGCAGGTGCCTATGCAACTCTGACTCATAACATTTACATAGCTCAAGCTGGAGAAAGGAATCTAGCTCATTCTACATTCACATATCTCCCCACCACCTCTCTTACAGATGAATAATCAGAGAAGCAGGGCAGCACTGCGCTAGAGATCACTGACTTTTGTCTCCATACCATAAGATTCCCGAAGTATCTTTTGGATATAGAAATAAAAATAAAAATCTCTTATAATGTCTAAAAGTATTAAGGGAACTTGTGACAGCTTCAAAATGCCTATTGTATTTTTAACTCTCATTTGGAAAGAACAAAAATATTTCAAAATTAAGTCCTGAACTCAAATCTATAATGTTCTTTCTCATTTAATTCAGTTCTTTTTATGATAATATTATTTGCAGAAGTAGTTTTATTTTCATATGCTACCTCTTTTTTATAGTTTACTTTTTATTTTTTAATTACAGATTACATTCAGTATTTTTTGTATTAGTTTCAGTTGTACAGCATAGTGGTCAGACAATCATATGCTTTACATTGTTTCCCCAATATTTCCACTTGGCACCATACGTAGTTAGTAAAATACTAGAGGCCCAGTGCATGAAATATGTGCACGGTTTGGGTCCCTGGCAGCTGCTGGCTGCCGGCCGGGGTCTTCCTTTCCCTGCCATGCTCTGTGCCATCCCCTGGTGGTCAACACACATATAACTCCCAGTCCATTGAACTCCTGCCTGTGGGGACAATTTGCATATTAGCCTTTTATTATATAGGGTTATTGACTTCTAATTGACTTTTGAGCAGCCCTGAGAGGTTGAGGAAAAATGACCTGCCTTACAACCTTTACAACTTATCTCACTCAGGAAGAAGGGCTAAGTGGATTCTGCTTCTGAACATCAAGCAAGTCTTACATAAACTTTGACCTTTTATATTGAAGAGGAGACAGCTAATAGCAAGATGTTTTCTTCCCAAAGGACTTGAGTAGCAGAGAGAGTGCTTGCCTTCCCTCTCTGGCCTTAGGCTTGTGGTCAAAGAGATAATAAGATGACTTGTAGGGATAAATGCAGGAAGAAGAGAGAAGCCAGGGATCCTGAAGGACTTATGGGTGGGTATGGAAGGAATGTGATATTGGTCAGTGCCCAAGGAAATCCTGAATGGCTTAAGGCTAGCTTACTTTGGGATTTTTTTTTACCTGACAGAATTCAACTTTATTTCTCACACTGACACTTTGACAATAGCTCCAGTTTCTAGACTTACATTTAACTCTAGGAAATAAATTCAGGCCACATCAATATCCGCTTGACCCAAAACATTTTCTTAGCTTCCATATTTGTAGCTGTTCTCTAGAAGACTGGTGAAAACCTACTTTTAAGGCTCTAGATGTGGAGGCCAGTATTATGTACATAATAAAATATTCCCCTTAATATTAGGGTACCTGCAGTGGACCTAACTCTGTACTAAATGCTCTTATCTATAGCCACCCTAAAAATGTGCACTGGATATAGCTTAAATGCTTGGATTTTGTAATTAAAAAGACCAGAACATATCCTAGATCTGCCTCTTACTATCTGTGTAAACTTGAACATTTAGAATTGGGACCATAATGATTTCTAGTTCCTGGAATTTGGAAATGATCAAGTAGATTAGGAAAGCAGAGAGCACAATGCTTGAAACGTAGTAACAAGTCTTTAAAAAGTGCCCACAGATGGCTCTTTGTCTGAGCAAAAGGGCAGATGGACAAAGTACAGGAGAGACTGAAGGTATGGAAATGGGACATGTATGCCTAGAAATCCGAGCTTGTCTGTAAACTCACCTCTCTGCCCAATGCTTATTTCCCCAACACAAACCTGGAAATATAAATGGAGCCCAGGAATACAAATGAAGCAATAAATCTACTCCTATCACAGAGTCAATGTTAAGGCATGGTATGAGGGATCCCCCTCCTGTAAACCTTTCCCAGATAGTTCCTGAAGATCTTTTCTACCCCTCTCAGCATAACTGCATGACTGCCAGGTCCCAGCAGTAGCATTTCCAGATGTTTCCAGTGTTGGCCTTATCCTAAGTGCTCTCACACCATGTACTGCATTCAAATGTAAAATCGCCTTCCTGCCTATCACATCACTCCATGCCCCCGAATTTAGCTATCCTCTAATGCAAAGCCCTAGGACCATAGGGAACTGTATCCTTGGTTCTTCTAGTCACTCCTCACTAACTCACTTCTGATTACTGCCTCTCTCCTTATGAGACTACCATATGTTTCTCAAGAGCCAGGATTGGAGACATCCCTTGTTATTTTCAAAATCAGCCACTCCTAGTCCACAGATCAATCTCATGATCCTGATTCTCTCTCTACTTAATGTACGCTCCTTCTTCCTTAGATACGCCACCGAGAGGTTAGATTGTGGCACTTGTTTACAAAATGCTTAGAAAACCAGAGTCCTGAGATGATAGATAGCAACCTTAATATGTACTTCCTACAAGATCCCCCTAAAGATCTCAATTGGTTTATCCACACATCCTCTAGAGCTGTCCTAATTCATTTGTTTCTTTTATTTTGTTCATTTATTGTCATTGCAAAATTCTTTGTTTTCCAGAGTTTCCATTAAAGTATCCTTTAGGCGGTCTTTTATTATTATTATCTTCATTGTTGAAAGTATTACAGATGTCCTTTATTTCCCTCGTTGACCGCCCCCCTCCACTTTGCTCCTGCCCCCTCTCCAGGCTTTCCCCACACTATTGTCTGTTCATGGGTTATGCATATATGTATATAAATTTTTTGGTTAATCTCTTCCCTCGCACTCCCTCCCAAATTCCCTCTGAAATTCATCACTCTGTTGCATGCTTCAATGTCTCTGGGTCTAATTTTCATCCGTTTATTTTATTCATTAGATTCCACATATAAGTGGGATCAAGTAACATGTGTCTTTTTCTGACTGGCTTATTTGGCTTAGCATAATACTCTCCAGGTCCCTCCATGCTGTCTCAAATGGTAAGAGATCCTTCTTTTTATAGCTGAATAGTATTCCATTGTGTAAACGTACCACTGCTTTTTTATCCACTCATCTACTGATAGGCACTTGGGCTGTTTTCAGATGTTAGCTATTGTAAATAGCACTGCTATTCTAATTCTTTCTGATTGGCATTTCAGGGTTCTCAGGATATATTCCTGGAAGTGGGATCACTGGGTCAAATGGCAGTTTAATTTTTTTTTCATTTTTTTTTTAAT
>NW_006300371.1:1102719-1153632 GCF_000327345.1 Myotis davidii | reverse complement strand
TTGCCAAATTCATGTATTAAGTCTAGTAGCTTTTTGATGGAGTCTCTAGGGTTTTGTATGTATATCATGTCGTCTGCAAATAAGGGCAGTTTTACTTCCTCTTTTCCAATTTGGATGCCTTTTATTTCTTCTTCTTGCCTAATTGCAATGGCTAACACTTCCAGTACTATGTTGAACAGGAGTGGTGAGAGAGGACACCCCTGTCTTGTTCCTGTTCTTAGGGGGAATGGTGTTAGTTTTTGTCCATTGAGTATGATGCTGGCTGTGGGCCTGTCATAAATGGCTTTTATTATGTTGAGGTATGATCCTTCTACTCCCACCTTACTGAGAGTTTTTATCAAAAATGGGTGTTGAATTTTGTCAAATGCTTTTTCTGCATCAATTGATATGACCATGTGTTTTTTTTTAATTTTTTAAGGAAACTCCACACTGTTGTCTATAGTGGGTACACCAGTCTGCATTCCTACCAGCAGTGTACTGGGGCTCCCTTTTCTCCACATCCTCACTTATTATTTGTTGATAGTAGCCATTCTGTCAGGTGTGAGACTGTTCTAATTTAAAACCAAAAGAATTCAAGTTAGAAGATCAATGTGGTCACTGCTTTTTTTAATTTTTTAAGGAAACTCCACACTGTTGTCTATAGTGGGTACACCAGTCTGCATTCCTACCAGCAGTGTACTGGGGCTCCCTTTTCTCCACATCCTCACTTATTATTTGTTGATAGTAGCCATTCTGTCAGGTGTGAGACTGTTCTAATTTAAAACCAAAAGAATTCAAGTTAGAAGATCAATGTGGTCACTGTGGCCAAAGTCTGGGTGATGGACCCTATCTTTGCTCTAAATTCTATAACAACCAAAGGCAGATGAGAGAGGGGAAAGAGAACCAGGAATCAAGGAACAATAGAGACTATGGATCTCTTCCCACAAGGCTTTCCCTCCCAACCTTGTCCTGACATATTTGTCAGATTTGGAAGAACTATCTAAAGGGAGCAAGTGCCCCATTTCAAATTGCGTACCGTATTTTCTGGTGTTTGCCAGAGAATCCCCTCTACAAGTTCACTAAAGAATTCAAGCAGTTTGAGCTCATTTGATAGTTTCTATATTAATAATAGCTCACAAGATGCTATGACTTTTAAAATATCTTTCCATTACTTAATTGTGTCACTGTCTCATACTTCCAGAACAGCTCTGCTGTCTGATGTATCGATGTGATAGCATTATAGAGTACCCAGTGGGGTCAGAGATTAAGAAGCAAGAGAGAAGGAATGAGATTTCAGAGGAGATTGGAAATTAGATGGAAAGCTGGTGAGAGAAACTTGATGAAAGGAAGCCAGGGGCCAATGAAGGAGGTCCAGCAAGAATGAGGTCGATCGGGAGAGATAAAAGGGATATTTTAACAGTGGCAGGGGCAAGAAATAGGAAAGCAAAAGTTATTCAGCCTCATCTCTTAAATTGCCTCTCAACTTTGTGAATTTTTAAAGCAAGTTAATATGCAAACCCTCATGTCCTTTCATTTATTTGACAACTTTATATTGAATGCCTGTCGTGTGCCAATTATAGTTCTCAGTGCCGGGAACACAGCATTGAATAAAATAGACAAAAATTTTATCCTAGTGGTGCTTACATTCTAGGGAAGGCAGACAGCAATAAACTTTTCATCACAGTAATGACAAGCACTGTGATGAAAAACAAAGCAGGATACAGGTTACAAAATGGTAAACAGTGACAACTTAAATAGGATGGTCATGAAAGTCCTTTTAGGAGAATTGACAGCTAAGAAGAGACCCTAAAGAAGAACACATTTGGGGAAAGAGACTTCCAGACAGAAGAAAGAAACAGCAAGTGCAAAAGCCCTGAGGCTGAAATGCAATTGCATGTTCCAATTGTGCCCTAGAGGCACTGTGATAAGAATCAAGCAAGAAGAAGAGGGGAAGACACTAACAGAGGTAGCCACATAGGACCTGCAGCTGTGGAGAGAGGGAATGAGATTTCAGAGACTGGAAATTAGATGGAAAGCTGGCGAGAGAAAGTTGAAAAGAAGCTAGGGGCCAATGAAGGAGGTCCAGGAAGACTGGATTTTAGTTATATTTGATGTTGAAAACAAACACTTGAATGAGATAGGCAGAGCAGCTTTATCCCCATTTTATATCTGAGGAACAGAAGTTCACCTTGAATTCAAGGCTCTTTTACTACAAGTTGATGAGAGTAGTAGGCAGAACAAAAAGAATAAATGTGGTGGTTGGGAATGCTGCCAAATGAACTTTAAGGGAAATGCAACTTTAGGAAAAAAACGGTAATTTAGGAGGAAAACAATGGAATCATTTCTATCTTCCTCACTTCTACCATTATGCATGAAATTCCACCATTACTAATTTATTCCTTTGAATACTGAAAGTTTTTCCATAACTGGGGCATCTAATATTGGTTATCAACAAATTAAGACAGACCCTGTTGAAATAGGACACACAATAGTAACATGTCAGCAAGGGGTAAGACAGTGCTAAAAACAAAATAGATGAGATAACTGGTAGCAGAATATTCTGAGCATTCATTGTCCCTGGTCACAGGGTTGCTTAGGCAATAATTACCAATTTGGTTCTTTATCCTCCTTCAAAAAAGAGAGATTCTGTCTGTAGTAATGATATACTGCTATTAATAATAATAATGGCTAATACATATACTATGCTAACTATGTGCTAATGTTTTGAGTGTTTAGATTTGCTGACTAATTTAATCCCCTTAAGGACCCATTGGTTTATCTCTGTTTTACAGATGAGGAAATTGAGGCACAGAAAAGTTACTAACAAGATTATTGTCATCCAAGTATTAAACGGCAAAGTCACATTTCAAAGCCAAACTGAATCTCTGGTTCCATAACCCATACTATTAATAACCATGCTGTGCTGTTGCATATTTATTTAACTGTATTGGTTGATAAGTAAGTAAAGGTGCTTTCTTCCCCTTTGTTGGGAAAACAAAACAAACATTGTCTTAATGCAGTTTGAATAACTGGTGATACAAACCAGGGGTTGGCACACTTTTCTATAAAGGGTCATATAATAATTTTTTTAAGCTTTGAGGGCTATATCATCACTGTTGCAACTACTCAACTTTGCCACAACCATAGGCATGCAAATAGCCATAGACAGTACAAAAAGGAATAAACATGACTGATGCCCAATAAAACTTTATTTACAAAACATGCAGGGGCCAATTTGGCCCATGGGTCTTTTTCAAAAGTTTTTTTTTTTTTTTTATTGATTTCAGAGAGGAAGGGAGAGGGAGAGATAGAAACATCAATGATGAGAGAGAATCACTGATTGGTTGCTTCCTGCACGGTCCCTACTGGCGACCAAGCCCACAACCCTGGCATGTACCCTGACGGGAATCCAACGGTGACCTCCTGGTTCATAGGTTGACCCTCAAATACTGAACCATACCAGCTGGGCGGCCCCTGGGTCTTTCTTTGCCAACCAGTTGACATAAACAATTTCAAAGGAATATACACACCTCCAAACCATATTACAGTGATGAATATGTCATCCCTAAGTAAGAAAGTTATATGCTTACCATATGTGTGTGTTAAAAGTATATGCCTTAAGAAAAGGGAGGTCAGGGGCATAGAGTGCAGAAAATAGCTATCTAAAGTTAGTCAAGCTGAGGGGGATGTTGAGACTATTTGATCATAGGACATCCAGAAAATTGCAGGGAGCCTCAGAACCTACCCCCAAAACAATGCACACTGAAGAGTCCTTTCATTATTGTTATTTCAGATTTGCTTTGTTTTGTTTTCTTAATCTAAAGTCCTCTCCTGTTTTAGGATCCCATCTGAGATACCTCTTTACATTTTTCAACATTTCTCCTTTTCTTTTGCAAATAGAAGGAACAAAACAAAAAAATTTAAGCCCTTGGGATATGTCTACTTTTTAGTGACCAGACTGGGTGGAACTTAGGATTGATATGGTAACTATTGAGAAATTAAGACTCTAATAAAAACTTGAAGTATCTTCCAATGCCAGACAAAACAGTTTGAAACTTTATTCTGTAGAAAATTGGAAGCCATTGAAGATTTTAAAGCAGAAGAATGACATAAAGTGCCCTTTAATAAAATTAATCTGTCTACGATGTGCAAAATAAATTAAATGAGAAAAATTCTGGAGGCAGAAAGATGACTTCATAGGCCAGGGCCATGGTTTATGTGTAAAGGTATAGAGAGAACATATCATTTAAAAAGATAAAAGTGCTAGGAATTATCAAATGATCAAAGGCAAAGAGTAAAGAAAAAAAGAGATGTTAAATATCACCTCAATGTTTCATGCCTCAAGAGTTGGGGAGAAAGTTTTACTAGCTTCAGAAATAGTGAAATCAAGAGGAATAACTGAATTCTGGGGAACAATAGTAGATGTATATTTTCTTAAGTCTGAGATATGGATGAGACTAATTTGGCATTCCAATAATAAAACCTTCTCTGCCTCTCTCCTCCCCACAACTTCATGGCAGGGTAATGAATATATCATATAAGCAATGAAATTCTATATAATGTTACTATC
This sequence comes from Myotis davidii, assembly GCF_000327345.1. Lineage (NCBI taxonomy): Eukaryota > Metazoa > Chordata > Mammalia > Chiroptera > Vespertilionidae > Myotis > Myotis davidii. The sequence continues at coordinate 1,149,083 of NW_006300371.1, read as the reverse complement.
TTAACTTTGAATTATTGCCCTGCTATAAAACTCTCTAAAAATTGCCATATAAAACCAACAGCAAAAGGGGCAACCCTCTTTTTATAGGGAAAACTGAAGAGCTCTTCATGAACATGTCAAATTGCTTATGTTTTAACTAGAGGCTCAGTGCACGAAATTCATGCACTCGGGGCGGGGGGCCCTCAGCCCAGCTTGCGCCCTCTCACAGTCCAGGAGTCCTTGGGGGATGTCCGACTGACAGCCCCCCCTGTGAGAATACACTGACCACCAGGGGGAAGCTCCTCTATTGAGCATCTGCCCCCTGGTGGTCAGTGCGTGTCATAGCAACCAGTTGTTCTGCTGTTCCATCAGTTTGCATATTTGGCTTTTATTATAAAGGATGACTTTGGATGTTCAGAATAATTATCAAGACTTCATAGTAAAAACAAAGACAAAAAAAACACCTGTGCCACTTTTGGCTCTTTCACATAAAGCTGCAATACTATTAAAAAATTTTGGTTGATGCCAAATAGCATGCATTTCTCAATGCTAATCTTTCTGAGGCACAGACATACCATCGATGAACCAGGATATAGTTCTCTGGTAAGAATCCCAAAGATTCTGGGGGTAAGCTGTCTATCTGTATTAATTTGTAAAGTAAATATAAACACCTTTCTTCACACTAGAAGAAATTCCAAATCTAAGGAACATTAGCACCTCTGAGGTTAATGAATTTGGAAATAAAGAACCAAAGGCCAAGTGATTATGATTCTCTTGGCAGTGGCCCATTGTGCACAAGTAATGCTGAATTGCTTTTTTCCTAAGTATTCAAGCATTTCCTACAATCTTGAAAAAAAGATGCTACATCTAAAACTACATTTGCCTAGAACCATAGCCTGGCAAACTTTTACCTAGTGCCTTGCCTAAATGTCTTTCCCATCATGGCTGATTACCTAGACACATGTGTGTGTAGATAGGATCATTCTCATTTGTAATTATCATGCACCTTCTGCTTGATTCAGTTAGATGCATCAATTCAAATTTTGTGACATCACAATTTCACCAGAATGAAAGGAAATGTCATATCTCAAGCTGTGGGTTGTAATATAAATGAATGAATCAGACAGCAGGAGAAGGTTTAATTTAAAAAAACAATTTTTTATTTACACTGAAAAATCCTGTGTAATCAAATGGAAAAGAAATGGCACCGGCCATCCTGAAAGGATTTTGGATTGGCACAAAGTCCACCCACGGTAGCTTATGTGAACAATCTGGAAATTCAAACAGTTTTGCCAGGAGCCATTTTATATTTCCATTTTGAAAATTACAAACTAATGCAATCAGAAACCCAGAGCAAATTTTAGAGGTCAACCAATCTAACTCTGATTTCATGTCTGAGGAAGTGGAGATCTAGAGAAGTGAAGTGACAGCCCAAAGGCCCAGAGTGAAGCCAGACCAAAACCCAGGACTTCTACCTCCTCAATCCAGTAGCATTTGCAAACTTCCACTTCACCTGGGTGTACAAGTTTCTAGAGGAGAATTCAGAACACCAGAGATTCTGGGCCATCTTGGTAGTTTAATGGAAGGGTTAATAAAATCACACTAAATAAATCATTGTTGTTGTTGTGTTTTCTAAAGTAAAGATAGTTCTATACATATTTTCTCCACATGTTCTAATGTCAATAGTTATAGATTTGGATATTAGTATGATACCATTCATATAAAAACTTAACATGTCAGAGATGATATTGGTTATTTTCTCAAAAGGATAGTTTGCCTAACTCAACACACATTTCCTGGAATTACTACTCCACGATTGAGCTGAATTTTGATGAGCATACTCTAATGCTTAACCCATCACTTCCAATGATCATAATGGTGTTCTCTGCAAAATATGGAGGTCTTCAACTGGAAAGGGAGTTCTCACAATAGCTCCTTAATGCTTAGGGTATTTCTTGGGAGAAAGAAGAGGACTACAAAATTGGATAATACTATACACTCTAATAGATTTCCTTTTTCCTGTCTCCTAATGAGATTTTCTTGGCTCCATTATCATTATGCTCCTGATGTGAAAAAGTGTCAGCAGCTCTGATTTGAACACAGAAAGATTAATTTTCAGCTCTCGTCTCGCCTTTACTTTTACAATGAATTAGTACCCAAATACTGTTTTATCTTATCTCAAAGTAAAGCATCCCTCCCATAGAGCTCTTTCTACAGCACCTTACAACAGAGTAGACATCTCCTAAGTGCAATGTTCAGAATCCATTTATTCATTCCTCCTTTCCTTCTAGAACCTGGCTTGGACCATTCATTCATGTCTTATCCAAACTAGTTTTATGAAATAGTAATTCATTTTCATGCCTCAGCCCAACAATCTACTTTCTATTTGCATAACTAGTAAAACTTTACTTCCACTCTTATCCCTCATTGGTCCATTTAATATTTCAGCTCCTTCTGTATATGCTTAGATAGGTGATCCATGATACAGTTTGGTGTTGGGCTCTCTCAGTGCAGAAGTGCTCAAATACTAGATCATTAAAGTTATCAAGAAAGTACAGAAAAAATAAGGGCAATATTAAGTGTTATCATAAAGCTAGATGTATCTGAGAAGCTAAACTTTAGTTTGAGATTAAATGCTTGCTACATTTTATGAATTCTCACAATTTTACAATTCCTGAATTTTCTTTTATAAAACAATGGTGATGACAGATGGTTAATGAAATAGAAGATAGGCAACCCTCTGTAAAGCAGACTCCCCCCCATCCCCTAATTGAAAGATTTGTCTATCTGTGAAGTCTAACAGTTCGGAAACTATTGTGTTGGAGGAACTAGTATAAATCTACAATTCTTTTTTGGCTATGACAAGAACAGAGCTACTATAAATATTCAGAAATAAAATTAGATAATTTAAGAAAGCATTGCTAACCATTATTGTTGCTCAGTGTATGTTGCCTGTTCTTCTCCTGGGCATAAGGTAGGATTGCACCTTCTTACTCCTTAAACTTACATGTGGTCATGGGGCTTTTTTTGGCTAATAACATATTAGCAGAAGGGCTGTGTATCACTTCTGAATGGAAGCTCTATGAGCTAGGCGTAATTTCACCACATCCTCTTTCCCCCTGCCACAAGGACTGGCCACATTCTGGAAGGTGACTAGGATGAGGATGGCAGAGATCAGGTATCCCAGTCAATCTATGTAATGTCAACAAGAAATAAACCCTGCTGGTTTATGTTACTTAGATTCTGATAAAAGGAATTTTGGAGACAGGAAAGGCAGTTTTAGCGAAAGAGGGTCTATGGGAAAGGAATGCATATGTGATGAGTGGAGACAGCTCCAAGCCTCCAGACTGCTTATCTCACTTTCACAGAGGAACGCTACAAGATTAGGGGAAGAAGAAGAGGGGGGCACCAGGTGAGCTTTGAACTTTGAAACTGATACCCTGCAGGAAAGTAGCCAATTAGAAGATCATAGGGGACATAAATTAAGGAAGGGTCTAATTAGAAAGTGAGATGGACAAAGAGCTACCAACATATATAAATCAGTAGACAAAGATACTCAGATGAGAGGAGTTTTTTTTCCCATTTTAGAGAGAGAAAGCAGGTTTTTCCCATTTGGAGACCCCTCTCCAGGGGAAGTTTGTATATGCTTCCAATAAATTTCCGTACTTTTACTTAAAAAGTCTTTTAATTCACAAATTTTATTCTTCAAACTTCGTAGGGCAAGAACCCACAATGAGAGAGTCTGAGAGCTTGCAATTCCATGTAACACTGACAAGTACAAATGCACTTGGACCGAGTTAGAAAAAGCATATCAAAGCAGGGTATTGTTTTGTTTTCCTTAAAATTGAAAGAAATAAACCCAAAAGAAAATTAGAAAGAAGTAAAGTGTTTACCTTTAAGTGAGAGACTTTATTTCACATATTTTCCCAAGTGGGAGAGCTGACTGACTATTGGCAGATCAATTAACACTACAACAGGGATGAACATCTTAGAGGGTCAGGACAAAACTACACCATACAGATCAGAGCTGTTTGATCTATTCAAAAAGAGATGGTATCTGGACCTCCCTCCTGTGAGTCTCAGAAAACTAAATCAAGAGAAAAATAGCTGATTAGCACTAATGGCAAAGGCTTAAGTGGCACATAACAGCATTGTTGGCATGAAGATTTGCATTGCCCTCAGTTTCTATCTAAATAGAGAAATTCTGAATTCATCCCCCTATCTGCTGGCCATGGTGCCAAAACATATTCCCCTAACTTGATGGCAGAATAAAAACATTTTCACGGAGTTTCAGTTCGCTTTATACCCCACACGCAAGGTAAAGGCAGAAACAGGAAGTGGAGGGCAGGACAGGGCTAAAGAAGACCAAAATAAAATTATTCCAGGTGCTACGTTCCCATAGTTATGTGGTCAGAAATACTGCCTGCATCCCATATCTCACAATGGCACTTTGCCAAGTGAAAGGATGTTTATCTTTTAAACCCAGGCAGTTTCAGAGACCTCTCTCACCAAGCTACTGGGCACACTTCTCCCAAAATGATAAGTGTGTAAATGCAGGAGGCCAGGACCACTGCATCCATTTCTGTTCTGACATCTCAGATGCTGGTATTTTTAAGTATTCATGAATATGTAATACTGATTTTGTTGAATCTCTAACAATGACTTCCTCGTTATGAACTGCTCAGAAATCCTCATGCACTTTTCACCAGAATGAGCTTAGCACAATTATGAGATGAGTGGATTGCCAAAGCCCAGCAACACAGAGTTAATGAAATTGTCATCAGCGTGAGCCCTGAGTGGCAGCTCCATCTTATACTTTGTGGTTAGCATGTGAAGAGCAAAAGCAAAGGGAGCCTGCTGTATTTTAAGTGCTGAGCAATGGTGTGCCCAGCCAGAGCAGACACATCAATCCAGACTCCCAGGGAGATAAATGGAATTCAGGCAAATATAAATCATTAGGAGAAAGCACAGCCTACTTAATACGAGTGGCGTGGGTGGCCTGAGTTCCAGGCCCAGCCCTGTTACTGAGCAGCTGTGTGACCTTGAGAAGGTCATATAATTTCTCTGAGTCTGCTTCCTTATCAGGAAAATAAGGAGATAGAACTAGATGATTCCCAAGGCCCCTTCCCTTTCTAACATTCTGTGATTCTCTGTGAAATATTTATTGATTTGGGCTAATGCTCTGGACTGAGAGCCCAAGTCTAATGGAGATAAACAGAGTCCTCGCTCCCCATCCCCTATGATGGGGTTTGGAGGGAGTAAAGAGTTCGAATCAAGGACTAGTGTGATAACCCAAAAGTCATTTGGCTTGGCTGGATCTCCTGGCTTGAGGCATTTTTCTCGGTCTAAGAGAATTACCCACAGTCCCCTCAAACCTTCTCAGGGTCAAGAACTCACATCCTACATCTCTGGCACAATGGCATTACCAGCCCCTCACTAAGCCTGAATTTCTACCTGTCCTAAAATGATCTAGAGTTATTAGCACGGCCCTCAATCGTTCTGCAAAGCTCAAAGTTCCCTCTTCCAGGGCCTTGTCACCACAGCCAGCTCTATCTGTATCTCCTAATGACCCAAGTTATAATCCCTCCCCCCACCCCCCGCCCTTGGAGTAGGATAGCTTGTTTTAGGTAACAAGCTGTTACCAGCAAAACCTTCTGTCTAGCACCAGCAAAACTGCGGAGTAGATATACGTCTAGAACAGGGACTGGGCTGAAATGTCCCAAGGAAATGGTCCTCTAAACTGTATTATTATAGTTTCTTAATAGGTCTGTTGTAACGTACCTCGCGAATCACACAAGGACACCTCAAGAAGTCGAATAAGGAGTCATATTTATTGCAAATCCGGGACTACGAAGGGGCATTTCGCTCTCCAAATCTCGCAGTGCCCTCCCCAGCCCCAACATCAGATTTATATAGGTAAAGATCACAAAGGTATTGATTACATCCCAGGGTTTGGAATGAGGACCCTGGTTTGCACAAAGCAGTTGCAGAAGCGAGATTGAGCCGATTAATTATAGTTTTGGGTCTTCGAACCACTTCGTTGACAGGGACACATTATCTGGAACCCTCGGGTCTTGGGATAATTGTGCTGTCCTGGTCCCCAGGTACAGAGGAATGTGCTTTCTAAAACCAGTAAGATCACAATCAATGGGATATTCACATTACAATCAAGGCATTCAATCGAATGGGATGATTTATATAATTCAGAAAATCAAAATAACTTTTCTATTGTTAAGCCAAACAGCAGGGTTAGAGTTAAACTACAGTTTCTATCTGAGATAATTGCTACCATACTTCAGGTCCTCAGGCCTAATTATGCCTTGAAGTGAAGTTCATTTCCTTAGTTGTCCCCTACATTCACTTTTACCCAGGGTTCATTCTTGATCTTTCCAGGGATCTTCTCCAGAAATTTGAAGGCACCATTTCTCTTCCATCTTTGGTATAAGACTCTTTAACCCCAAATCCAGATCCTGTCTTTAGACTTCATGCAATTATCATTTCTGGTGGCCTGAAGTGACATCTCAGAGTTACTGAACTTGGTGAGCCAATTACAGATCATCTGAGACTTCAGTTAAAAAACAAACAAACAGCCCTAGCTGGTTTGGCTCAGTGGATAGAGTGTCAGCCTGAAGACTGAAAGGTCCCATGTTCAATTCTTTGTCAGAGCATGTGCCCAGGTTGTGAGCCCAGTCCCAAGTGTGAGGTATGCAGGAAGCAGCCAATCAATGATTCTCTCTCATCATTGATGTTTCTATCTCTCTCTCCATCTCTCTTCCTCTCTGAAATCAATAAATATATATATATTTTAAAAAAAAAACAGACAAATAACAGTGCAATTAGACAATTCATGGAGTCATTTGTGTGCCATAGATTATAAATATCATTATCATTTTTGTAAATAAGAAATAACTTGAAAGCTAAAGTAGCCTGTGTTATTTTCCCAACTAAATTGCTGAGGAGGAATATATGAACATGTGTTTATTGTTCCTCTAGAAGGTTCCAGGCACTGTGCTGATTTTTGTCTTATTTTATTCTTATGGCAATGCCATAACATAGGCATCACTGTTGTAATTTTACAGATGAGAAAATAAAGGTTGATAAATGTCAATATCTTTCTCTAAGTCACTTGGCTGATAAATAGCAGGATTGGTTTCCAGAACAGAATTCTGACTAATGAAGATGTTAAGCAAACTACTTTTTGTGTCTTTCAAAGCCTGAGTCATGGACTTCCTGGCTCAGATTCATCTGGTTTACTTCTTAAACTGTACATTCAAGCACCTCTTCCTAGACCTAGAGAATCAGAATCTCCAGGCAGGGTTCCTGTTTGACAATCTCCGCAGGAGACTCATAGGCACTGTAGTTTATTTACCCGCATTCTATAGCATGCTGGCACCCTCTGAAGTCAAAGGCTGTGCCTCATAAATCTTCCATAACCCTGGCAGCATCAAGCACAGATTTGGGCACCTGGTAGGTGCCTAATTAAATCCATGTAGCAACAAATTTGTTCAGATGCAGCTTTTTTCTTCAACTAAGCAACGGTGTCTGTGTAGAGGTTAAGGTGACAAGAGCTGTCCTTATATAACACAATGCTACAAAACCAAATACGAAATGAGATGCCTGGAAGAGAAACTGTCAAGGGAAGCCCCAGGGCTTCCTCACTTTGATTCCTTCCACTGCTCCCATGCTGGTCCCTGGGATGGGGCCACAGGGAGGGGAGCTGCTTCCTGAGGCCCAGTTTGGTTCAAAGCTGCTCTCCTTAGCTCCTCTGCACTCCTGGAATTTCCTCAAAATTCAAGAAATAACTTGGCCAAATGCTACACAGGAGTACAAAAAAATTACAGAAAATACAAAGAAAATGAAAACAAATACTTATCTAGGATACATATGTTATTACCCCATTGGCCTTGGTATTTCACAAAACAGAGTGTCTGTGACTAGCTTACTGAGCCCAAACTCCCTTCTGGGAAGTAATTACATCTCCACCACAATGGAATGGTATAACATCAAAACAGCCCCCCTTCTCTCTCTGTTCTTTGTTTCTACATGAATTTAAGGCTAACTAATTTTTTCCAAAGTAAATGCTTATTTCCTTATGCAGAAAGGAGAAAGGTAGAAAAGTGGTTTGTTTAACATGGGCCTCATCTTCAAACAGGAGCACAGAGATCTGCTTAAGGAAGGAAAGCAAAAGCCTGTCTTTGCCCTTCTAAAACCATGGTACCCACAAAAGGGAAAGCACTGATTTTCTCTAGTGAGTAGTTTTTTAAATTTACATGTCAACATGGTCTTAGTAATACATTCAATTAAAATTCAGCCTGATTATTTATTGATTTTACATTTTCCTGCCCTGCTATTGTCCAGACAATTTTCTAACCACTCTCAAAATACCTCTCATGCTTCCTGGGAAAAGGCTATTGCAAACCAAGAATTCCCAAACAAGAGCTGAAATATAAAGCTAATTATTTGAGGCATGCCTCTGCTACCACCACAGGTCTTTATGGGTTCAAGAGAAGTCTTAGGTCTGCTGCAAAGGCCAGGTTTCAATTTGGGTAATTAGACTTCGCCCTACCCTTGAGAGTTAGCCTGACATACTTCCCTCCCTTTTCATCTTGAGTCTCTACACATCGGTTGTGTGTGTGTGTGTGTGTGTGTGTGTGTGTGTGTGTGTGTTTCTTTAATAATCTTGGTTCCTCCACATTCTTCCAGTCTTTTTCAAATAGATGACTCTGACTGTATATTCCTGGGTATTTCTCATCAGCAGAATCAGAAACAACAGTTTCAAATCCTTCAGGACCTGTGTTAATATTTCCTGTCCTCAAAGCCTGCCAAGCCTACTTCCCAGCAGAATTAATCATACTTTTTATTCTATATTCTTTCATATCTCTCTTATTAACACACTTATCTCTTTCAGTCCTACATGTAGTCAGTTGTGTGTATGTCTTTCTTGACCCATTTCCATGTGCTTGGCAACATAAAGACATAATATCACTAAGTCCTCAAAACAATTGATCTTAATTTTATAGGTAAAAAAAAAAAAAATGGGCTCCGACCTCTGCTAAAGAAGAGGTCCTAGCCCACTCAAGGCAGCAGTGTTTGAAAGTGCTAGAGCACAGCTTAGTTTCCAGGACTATTGGGCCCCAGGGCTCATGTAAAAGCCCAGCATCATTTTCCTAACCTTACCCAGGGCTGACCCACCATGGGCACTCAAGGTGATGAGTATGTGAGCAAGAGTTGTTATCCAATATCTTTCTGCATCTATTCCCTTTCTGTACCAATTTCTGTGCTGATGACCAGTTACCGGCCATTTGTGAACCTTGAGCGTCCCTCCTTCTAGGCTCCCTGTCTCCAGCCCCTCTTGGCTATTAAGGCTTTGGTAGAATCCTGTCTATCTCTACCTGCAGTCATTTTAAGGATTGCCTCTATAACCCTCCTCTTTTAATTCCCTCCTTACTGCTACATGATTGATTTTGATATAAGGTATCAGACCAATATCCCACATTTCTGGATTATGTAGGTAAATTTTCCCCCTATTTGGGAGGTTTCCAAAGCAAAAATTTATAATTTCTGAATAAATAACAGGTAATTAATTATATGTAAAACAATGGTTATTTTTCAACAAGAATGGTATACATACTACCCTACCATAAATGTGAATGAACCTGCCAAATGCCTTTTCTCATCACCTCAGACCTCCAAATGCAGCCAAAGTGCAAATCAGAAGCCAAAGTTCTACTCATCAGAAACTTCTCTCTCAAACCTGGTGGCTCTGAACACTGCCTCTGCTGCAGCAAAGCTTCCTGCTCCTACCAGATTGGAAAATGTCAACCATTTAGAAGTTGATGGACGCACTAAAAGCCACATTAAAAAGCACAAAATGCAAGTGATGTTTTCCTTGTGCCTTGTCCACACCACAGGAAAGATATAGGAAATGCCAAAGCGGCAGAAGCAGAGCCCTCTTTGGGCCTGATGTCCCCAAAGCCATTAATTCATTTAGTTCATGATAAATTAATCAAAAGTTTTCACTTCAAGTTACACAGAGACATTATTAAAATTCCTTATTTCTTTTTAATTCAAGTCCCTTATTATTAGAATTCTATATTGAATATTATCTATGTTGATAATATTATCAAATATTATCCTGGAATCATTTTTCTACTAACCATTGACTTTATTCCCTTCCTGGGGGGAAAGTGAAAGGGTCTCCATGTAGGAGAGGTAAAAATATGGGAGATTCTCTTAACCTATCCCAGGTGTTTACTTAAGATTTCCCTCCAGAATTACATGGGAGAGCTTCCCCTGGTGGACAAAATATTAGACTAACAATTACAACCCACCTTTAGGAGAAAAAAAAAATCATGATTTAAAAAATAAATTAACAGAGTTATTCAGTACTAAGTAGTACCCATGTCAGAGATTCCAGCAAAAGTCCTAGGTGGGTTGCCATAGTTCTCTTCAGATATTATTTTGATCAAAATTGTTTTGCCACCTACACTTCAGCACTTATGTTTCTAGAAACATGGTCATACACAATGTTAGTCTATATTAATTTGGAAATATTTAAATCAATTACCCAATCTGAGTGGTTCTGAAATGTCTTTCCATGATTCTCTTTTTATTTTTATTTTTTTATTCCTGTGAGGTATGAGACTTCTTTTGTTGGTCATCATCACCAGTGGAAGGGAAATAGGTTGGAGAATCGAAGTGGAGGTAGAAATTATAGAATAATACCCCTACCCACTGAGAGAAGTGTGCAAAAGATATAGGAAGCAACAAGAAGCAAGATTACAGGACAAAAAGCAGAAGAAAGGTCCCAGGATAGAGGGCAATCCCCTTCTCCTCAGCCTACTTTCTCCTGCCATTGCTGTTGGTGGGTGGGTAGAATTCTCTGGTTGAAGGAGCTTGGTAATTCCCTAGGAGAAAGAGTGGTTTTTATCCCCTCGTAAACATCAGAAGGGGAGAAAGAGCTTCACTTGATCAATTATGGCTGTCTCTAAGAAAAGCAAATTAAGAGATTTAGACTTTTCACTTATAAGAAAAGATTGGCATTGATGACCAGTATATTAATAATGGCACAAATGTTCAGTTATAAATATATGCCAGAGACCATAATAATAGCCGGGATAAAGTGAGGACTATGTTTCAAATTAATTGTTCTATAAATTGGATATGTCTATGTGTTTATTTCATAATAAATCTCAAATGAGTTGACTAATTTTGACCAAATTTGGTTCATTTATCAAGGAAATAAATTTACATCACATGAAGCCTATGAGTCAATGCATCAAATGACAGCCAATAAAGCTTTCAACAAGCTTTGTTTTCTATAATTTGTAATGACTTTCAGAGCCTTCATTTCTTACCCTCTTTAACCACACTGCAAAACACCACAAGATAAATCTCCCAATTTCAGCCTATTTCACCCTTTTCTGTATGTCACTCTCCTGCTTAAAAACATAGCCCGTGAACTCCAAATTCCTTTACCTGTCTTTTGATGGACTGATTGATAGGTACTTATAAAGGAAAGAGCTACAATTCACAGAATCACAAATATCCAAGCATTTTTCATGGTGCAGAGGGCAGGAAAGTTTATAAAACATGTACTTGGGGGTCAGAAAAGGGATCACCTCTCTCCAGTTAAACAAGGAAACTTCACAGAGGTGTTCAAGATTCTAAGCAGTGTTTGAAAGGTGCAGAGTTAAAGGTGTCCTGGGCCTATATTTTTGTTTGGGACAAAAGTTCTGATGCAGTCAGGAGCAGTTTTTAGAGACCCACCATGGAAAGGAGGAATATGACCAGTTCTGTGTGCTCTGCATCATTATCTTCAGACTTTCATGTGCAGGTGTTTCCCTGGGATCTTGCTGAAATGAAGATTTTGGTTCAGTAGGCCTGGGTTAGAGCCAAATTTTTACATATCAACCGAGGTCTATGATGTTGGTTCATGGACCATCCTCTAAGTAGCCAGCTATGAGCTATAAGCTATAAGGGTTTTATTATTGTTATTGTCGCTTTTTAGCAGAGCTGTCAATCTATCTATGGAAATTGTGTCTCAGAAAAATGCTATATATGGCATGTGGATAGAGTAGAATCTTTAACTTTATCCCAACTCTACTATTTAGTTTCCTCATTTAGTTAACCTCTTTAAACTCAATTCCTCATCTTTAAAATGGGCATGGTAAAAATCAACCTGTAGAGATGGTGATAAAAGTTAAATGAGCTAAGGGGCATAAAGCACAAGAAGATTGTTCAATATTGTAAGACTCCTTCCCCTCACCTCAATTACCCTCTCTGTCACTGAAGATGTTCCAGCAGAGTTGCAATCGACCCCATGAAGGAAGTTACAAAGAAGCATGCTCACCTCAGGGTGAGGCATCAATGGCCCTGAGATTCTACAATACCCATGCTGATCAATAGAACTTGAAGGCAGTGATTTGGGGGACCTATTATTCAGGCCCGTTATTGTTGTGAACACCTCTCTTATGTTCATCTGAAAGAGCAATAGCCTGGAATCAGAAGCAAATGACAGCTAATAACTGAATAAACAATTCATTAATGAAGCACATGTGCTCATAAAGATGTTCCGTCAGTATTCTTTAGGAATGGCCTTTTTATACGAATACTTCCCACTCACACGGTCTTTTGAGAGCTTTCAGTTCTGTTATCCCACTTGAGCCTTAAAGATCCTTAAGAGTGAGGATGAGACTCCCCATTTACAACCAGGAAAGCTGTCTTCTGCTCTGCCCAAGGTCCCCATGGCAGGGAGGCCCAGGCCCAGGCCCAGAAGCTGGTGCCAAGTTCTGTCCTCTGCGCTCACTCCACTGCCCCGTTGAACAAGTCGTTAACTCTGTTGAATCCATAAATACTTAAGTGCCCTTTGTGAACCAAACCCTGTAAGGGAAACAAAATAGACATAATTAGTGACTTTAGAACATCCTGGAGCATTTGCTTGCATCCTATTGCAGCTCCTTCATTTTAAGATCAGGTCACTAAAGTGCAAAGAGATGCAGCGACTTGCCGAAGGTCACCTGTTAGTTCTTGCCCAGGGAGACAGAGCACATGTAAACATTGCATTCATCCTGAGTAGCAGCTTTTAATATTCCACACTCTGCAACACCCAGGGTTGTCATGTCTGTTCCCGATTTTTTTCTGACCTGCTATAATTACCAATTAGTCTGGGGCTATCATGTACTTATTTTAACAAACAAGTGAAATGTTGGGATTAAGGTCAGGGGAGAGAGAGACCCTTGTTATCTTTGCCCTCTTTAAGACAAATATTCTTATGTGTGTCTGTTCATGGTTAAGGCTAAGAGATATGGCTAACGTGCTAAGGCAAACCATGGCTGGTGTCGAAAAGTTTCAACTCTGAGCTGGTGGGTAGGGGCATATCCACCATATTTGTAAAGAATTAGCCAAGGGCTGGCCATTCACCATTCCGTTCCTGTTACTTCTTTAATCAAAGGCAAACAGAATGAATTTCAAATAAGAAGGGGAAAAAAAGCAAACACTAAATATGAAAGACCAACTTGCTTGCCTATATTTTTAGTTCAAGTGACAGTTTTAAAATTACAAAGGTAAAAACCTTTTGCTAAATCGGGTTTTAAATGTGCCATTTGTCAAGCTAGCACATATTTATGATTTTTAAAACTGCTGTTTTGTCATGAAAAGTAAGACTATGAAGCTGTGGTATTATTCTTCATTTTTAGCACCATCACCCCATTTGCATTTGGGGGTGGTTTGTTTGTCTATGGAGGACACTGGGCCTTTCTCGGGAAAACTCTTAGACACATTTTCGCTTATGTCGCAATGCTGTTAGATCATTTTCCAACCCTGGCCCCCTATTGTTTCCCACACGTAGGGAAAACAATCCTTGCAACAGTCACAGAATCAAGGGACCTGAGCAGACATCTCGAACAGCACCCTCTTCACAGATGAGAAGACTGAGTCCAGAAACATGAACCGAAATGCCTGTGATGCTTCAGCTCATCGATGGCAGAGCCTGGCTTGGATTCTGTCTTCACACTTGAATGATTTTTGTATCATGTCACAGTGTTCTTCCTGTCACCATCCCCCACAAGGCCAGTGCTTTCTGGTCCCCACCCCAACCCCCGCCGTCTCTTCTCCTTTCCAGCCAGAGTTAGTAGCTTGACTTGCAGAATAGCCCCAACCTGAAGACCCATAGTGTCTTTGTAGAGACAGACAGGAGGAAAACATACTTTCTGCATGGTCATGATAAGGATGATAAAAGGGATGTGGGTATCAGGAAAGAGAGGTGAAGACGTAATATTTCAAAGAGAAAAGAGGAAGCTATGAAGAGCAGAATAGACTCTCTCCTTTACCCCTAGACAAGTCTGCCTTTCCTCCACTATTACTTTCAACAACAACTTTGTAAATTTTCCCTAAGAGGAGAGAAGAAACTTTGATTTCTGAGTCACTCACTATGCAGCTGTGGAATCTGTGCCTCTGAATATAAATAGCTATGGCTGGTAGGAAGTAGTCTGACATCACCACCAAGCCAACAATACAGGATCTAAGAGGTTCACCTACCGGGTTCTGCCGGGTCTAAGATGGGTCTCTAGGCAAAGCCCCTAGCTCTCTGCGATCCTCCATGCTTACTTCTGAAATGGAAGCCTTTATATATTTGTAGTCTTATTTAATCCCATCCACAGAGCCCACTGATTGTCCGTTTCTACCATGTCTTGTAATGACAACCATCCTGAGAGTCAGACCAGCCTCAGTCTGAGAGCAAGGAACTCCAACAGCTGAACAAGCACTTGCTAAATATAAAGTCCCACATCATGGAATTGCAGCTCTCAGTTCAAAATTGACGTTATTTGCTAAAAATGGGTTATCACCATAGATTCTTAATTAATGAAAGAAAAAGCATGTATTCACATTTGCTAATTATTTTTTACCCACTTATGGCCCCCCAAAAAGTGCTTTAAAACCTATAATTTGGTCACCAATTAGTCTTTGATTTACCCTGATGTACTTGAGCTTTAAAAAAAGAAAGGCTTGCAGCTGAAAATTTACATTTGAAAAGTAATTAATGCCAGTTCAATGAAGAAATCCTCAGTTTCCTATGGAATTATATTGAACCTCAAGCCCTTTTTAAGGAAAGACTTGCTCATCAGTAAGAGGTGCTTCGTTGGTGCTGGGCTGGACAAAATGCGCACAGCGCCTTTCTCCAGGTAAACAGATATCAGACCCCTCCCCACTCTCCACTGACCTTCTCCTCCACTCTCCATACCTGTGTGTGTTGTTACTTAGAAGAGAGCCTTTGACTGAGTTCCTGTCAAGTTCCATGTCTCCTTGTTCCTGCTGCTTGACCAGTTCTGTGGCGCAGAACCCAGGACAATGATGTAGGCAGTCTCTCATCTCTCCTGTCGCCTGGATGGCCCTCCCAGGTGTCCTGAGACCTCAAGACATATCTGTCTCTCCAGTGTGAACTCACCTTCTCATCTCCATTTTCCTTCCTCAACCGCAAAACAAAAGCCTCCTTGGAGTAGGAGGTGTGGTGACCAGAACAGCTGCTGTCCAGGGAGCAGGGCTCTCGCTTGCAATGATCACTCTGCTGCTATAAGGACGGCCTGTTCTTAGAAAAGTAATCTCTGCGAGGTTTTCTGAGCTAGATAAAAGAGAAGCCGAAACCGGTTTGGCTCAGCGGATAGAGCGTCGGCCTGCGGACTGAAAGGTCCCTGGTTCGATTCCAGTCAAGGGCATGTACCAGGGTTGCGGGCACACCCCCAGTGGGAGATGTGCAGGAGGCAGCTGATCGATGTTTCTCTCTCATTGATGTTTCTAACTCTCTATCTCTCTTCCTTCCTCTCTGTAAAAAATCAATAAAATATATTTTTTAAAAAAAGAGGATATTTGATCAGACCTTCAAACCTCAGAGGGAAGGTAGGGGAGGGCGGGCGTAAGGGGGAGAGATCAACCAAAAGACTTGTATGCATGCTGGTACTAGTAAGCCTACCCAATGGACACAGACACCAGAGGAGTGAGGACATGAGTGGGGGTGTTTTTTTCGGGGGGAGGCAATGGGGGCATAAGGACACATATGTAATACCTTAATCCATAAAGAAAAGGAAAAAAAAGGAAAAGAAAAAGAGGATATTTGGCAGGTTGTTTTCGGAGTTTTATTTGTTTGTTATTTTACTGTTGGACTAAGTAGACGTTCCACCTTCTCTTTTGAAATGACTCCTTGTGGCTTTTGTGTTGGCATAAAATTGAGCAAAAGGCAGTTTATGAATTTTTTTCCTTAAAAAGAAAGTAAATGGGGATGTAGCATCTCTGGGTGTTCCAAGCATGTGCGATGCAGACCAGCGATTCTCACCCAGTCATTCTATCACTGTACCATTCAGATGAAAACACTGCCGCCATCACTTACCGGTCTCCTCACACCCATGATCCCAACTAGAGGGGAGGAAACAGGGTGGGTGGCAGAAACCACAGTGCATACAGCCACTAATATATTCAAAAATAAATGCCAGACCCTATGGAAAGTTTCCTTGTGGGCAGGGGAGGGTGGGTGGGAAGAGATCAACCACTTGTATGCATGTATGCATAACCCATAGCCATAGACAATAAGGTGTGAAGGCCTGGGCTAGGGGGCAGGGGCAGGCAAGAAGAGGTCAATGGGAGGGAAGGGGGGCTATATGTAATATTTTCAACAATAAAGATTAAAACAAAACAAACGAAAAAGAAAGTTTCCATTTGGATTTTGAACAGGAAAAGGCCAAAGTGAATAGAATCATTTGGTCATTGTTTCTAACATCCTCAGTTCACTGCAAGTTCAGTGCAGAGCTCTAAGACCTGGCTTTCTGAGCTGTGCAAGTACTTGCCCCGCTCCCAGTTACTCAGCAGTAACACAGCCAGACTTTCTGTTACATTATCTCCAGCAATCTGCAAGAACAATCTTATTATTCCCTTTGTACAGATGAGAAATCTGAGCTTTCTCAAAGAAATCATTTGTCCAATGTCATTAGCTGAGGAGTGGCCAAGCTAAAATTCAAATCGGTTCTGTCCAGCTCCTGATGCTACACTATATAGAGACCTGAACACAGGGTTTATTCCGAGTTAGAAAGGTTACATCTGGAATTGGAACATATGGCCAGTAACCCCTGTATGAATTCTTTATATTTTAAAAACCTGAATACTTCAGCTGTGACACATCATCTAAAGACATTGGCGATGCAAAGGATTCAGATACTGTTCTGGGCATCTTCATTTGGCAGCTGTTTACTGGGTGCCTTGATGGATGGCAAGGTGCTGGCCAGTGGAAGGGGTGGGGTTTAGGGACATGTTCCTGGTAACTGGGAAGCAGATCTCTCTCTCTGTCCATCTTTATCTCCAATTCAGAGCAGCTGGAGTTTCCAGAAAGGCCAGCATCCTGGCCCAGTTACACCTATACTGGCCCAGGGAAAACAGATTTGCAGAGGGATTCAAATCAAAGCATGAGCTCCAGACATGATATCTGAGGAGTCTTCACGGCCACTGACATATTGCTGGTTCCCCATACTGCCCTCCCAACAAATTTCTTTCAAATGCAGCATTCTCCGGATGTGGAGTGAGCCCTGGGTTTCCAGGTAACTCCATCTTAATCCTATCAGCCATTCCCATGTTGATCCCATCATAACAAAGACCTTCCTCTTCATTCTCTTTGTCAGTACAGGTCACACCAACCTTCAGGCCTTGGTCTGGTGATCTGCCCTGAACCCTGGCACGATAGGGGCCCAATGGTCCCCTTGATCCACCAGCACTCCTCCCCACAAGCTGGAGCCTTTTTCTAATACACAGGGAAGCTGGGGCTTCGCCGCATGTGAAAAGACCTTCTGGCCCCTGCTGCCTCCCACCTGGCTCATCCACATCCAACCACTGCATCTCTGGGCCTTGCCTCCATGAATGGACCGACTCAGACCCACCAATTATTGTATGACATCCGACTCTATCCTTGGACAGTTACTACATGGCTCCTGGCTAATCCCTCATTCCCAGACCTAATGAAATGTTCTCTCTCAGAGCTGATGACACCTCAAGACTTGAGTTGTTGCCCAAATTACCCCAAACACTTGGCTTCAGAGCTTCCTCAATTTTTTTACAGTTTCCATCTGGATAGACTTTGGAGCCCCCACCAACTTAAGTTGCCATTCCCCTCACTGCCACTATGATCCTGACGGGATATAAATGTTTGCCCTCTCTTCAGGCAGCCTGTCAGAAATCAAATAGCCCATTATTAATTACAGCCACTCAAAGTGACCCTCCAGTAGCCGGGCCAGTTTCAGCCAGTCATTCTGATTAAACATTGAATAAGGGGGCCCTAATCCATGTGTTTCGGGACATATTTGGGAAAATTCCAAGTAATGACCAATTTCTTATTGGTTTTACTGATTGCCTCTACCTGAACCAGCGAGAAGCCCAGCTAGGAGCACTCAGGAGCAGAGGCCCATCTGTGGTCTCCTCAAGCCACAGAACCTTGGGCCCAAGGTGACAAGGTGGAGGGACTGGAGGGCCTGCACCCGGCCTCAGCCAGGACACACAAAGAGATGCAGCACCGGCAGCAGCACAGCTTTTGACTCTAAAGAAAACACGAACTGTGGAAATGACATTATTTCTCTAGCAATTTCACCCTCTGCTAGAATAAAAACCCGCACCACACACCACCAAAAAGTAGACTTTTCCACCCCTGTGAGCCTCAAAGACAGAAACCTGATTGCTTACAAGACTCACTTGGGCTGCCTTGCAGATGCATGATGGCACTTGATTCTAATAGCTTCGTTCCCGAGTAGAAGGCTGCCTCCCACGCAGCCAACCTAATGAGTGATACTAAGAATACTGTTGACTATATCATTTCATTAATTGCTCAATATAAATTAATCAGATATTCAGAAATTTCTCTTGTTTTTCCAAAGACTCTTGTTAGAGCAGACTTAAAAGAATCAGGGTCTCTCTTAATGAGTGCAATAACGATATTCTGTTTTTATGTACTGCCCTACTGCCTACTAACTCAAACGCTTAGTGTGCTTGAACAGGCAAAGGGAAGTACAGAGCCAAGAAATTGCCTGTAAATATAATTGCAATAGAGATCTAACCTGGTTCAAGCAGGCCAAAGGAATATTTTTCCACAAATAGCAACTTAAATTCTGAATTATATTCATAATGACCTTGGCTCGACACTTTTCTTGCTTCCTTATATCTCAGCACCCCGGAATGATAATGCCAAAAAACCATAATGCTTCTTTTTAAAAGTCCCTTTGCTGCCTCTGTGCCAGCCAAAACCATACCTCCAGGAAAATGTCTTCTCCCAGAGGAGGTGCCAAAAGGAACAGTCTGAAGTCAGGGATAGTCTTCCAGATTTAGGCAATGCCTGAGACTGCCTTTCAGAGCAAGTCCAAGGGAGGACCCTGCATTCATTGTGATGTGGAGGAGGCCAAACAAGAGCCCCCAACAAAAATCATTTTCCTTGCCGAAACCGGTTTGGCTCAGTGGATAGAGCGTCGGCCTGCGGACTGAAGGGTCCCAGGTTCGATTCCGGTCGGGGGCATGTACCTTGGTTGCGGACAGTCTGAAGTTAGGGATAGTCTTCCAGGTTTAGGCAATGCGTTTCTCTCTCATCGATGTTTCTGGCTCTCTATCTCCCTGCATTCATTGTGATGAAAACTCAATAAAATATATTTAAAAAAAAAAAATCATTTTCCTTAATATAATTTGATTCTCAAGTTAAATGATGACTTGAAGGGGTTTTAATCTCCTGGACTTGGAACATAGGGGGGAAAAGTCTGGGGTGAGGAATCAAAAACCTTGGCTCAGGACTCATCTCTGCTACTTATTAGCTGTGAGACATTGCCAAGCTGCTTCATCACGCTGAGCCTTAATTTGTCACATGTAATAGCAATAATATCAACTCCATGTTAACACTGTTGCAAGTGTTAAATCAAATTGTGCTTATAAAGCCCTTAACTAAGTTCATGGAAACATTCAGGAGTAACCCATAGTGTTAACTCTTTTGTTTCTGATGGTGATGGCATCAGTATTATTATCAAGGCAGGGTAAGAATTTAATCCTTGACTGCTAACTCATGGGTGACTAGATCAAGAATAAGGATCAAAACCAAGAGGAAGAAGAAGAATAAAAAGATGAAAAGAAATATGAACAATAAAATGTCAATGAATACATACCTATCAACAATTGAATCTAAAAATCAAAATAAATGAACAAGGAATCTAATGAACAAAATAAGTGATGAATGAAATAGAACCAGAGGCATGGAAACATGGAACAGACTGATGAATCTTAGAGCGAAGGGGGATGGGGGGCAGGGGAAGAGAGAGATTAACCAAAGAATTTATATGTATATATGCATTACCTGTGGACATAAACAATAGGGTGGTGAGGCCTGAGGCCTGGGGTGGGGCAGGAACTGGGTGGAGGGAGGCAATGGGGCAATGGGGGGAGGGGAGACATCAGTAATACTCTCAACAATAATGATTTAAAGTAAAAATAAAAATAAAAAAATAAAAAAGAATAAGGAACAAGACCAATGAGGTATTGCAGGGGGACAGCTGCCTTGGTTGGTCCAAAGAATGAACAGTAGGATCTCCAAATACCTCCCACCCTTGAGGTTTTGCCTGAAGCCTGAACTTTCAGCACTGTTTCAGGGATAGAGATGAGCTATTTTTACCTAAGGTCACTTTCACTGCCCGGTCTTCCCTGGCCTTCTCTACAACAAACAACAACAACAGCACAATCAGCAGAGTGGAGGCCCTGGTGGACAGAGAAAGAGATATCAGGGACGGTGGAGAAGCAGTCGCCTAGAGGGTTGATGGGCCAGACACAACAGAGGGAAGCACCACAGCTTCTGAGCAGTATCTAGTGGCTCCAGAGCAGAGAGCTGAAGGTGGAAAGTCGAACGAATCTTTTTCAGTATTTGGACCTGTTGCCCCACAGAACTGTGCCCTCCTAGCTCTGAATCAATGATCATATCTTGGCTGCTGACCTCCTCTAACAATATGTTCTCATTTGGGCCGATCTAGAGAAAAGAAACACAGGAAAAAATAGGCAGAACGTATGAGGGGGAAATCTAGATTCCTTTACCTTAATTACTTTGTGCTCTATCATTCATGTTATTTTTTAAATATGGCATTTGTTATTCATTGTGTACTAGGATCAAATGGTAAAAAAAAAAAAAAAGGAAATGTCACATAGACATACTAGGAGAGGTCGTTACAATACAATGTTTAAATATTCCGATAATGTTTAAATATTCCGCAAAAGGTGCTTGGGACTATAAAGAAGGGGCATCAGAAAAGTCAAGAAAGATGTCCTTGTAAAAGCGACATCTCAGCCGGCACCTAAGTAATAGTTAGGAGACTGCAGGAGAAGCTGAAAGTAACAGTGTGCCAGGAGGGCAGAGCACATATGAGAGGGGCCAATAAAGTTCTCCCGGTCAGAAGAACGAAGATAATTTCACCATTCAAAGACAAAGAAGTAAGTCTGAAGAAATAGAGACCGTGAGATGTAGAACCTTATAAAGTAGAAGCACATCATCGCCTTCTGAGCCTACAGAAATCAAATCAGAAGGCGCTTCCCATGAATCAATCACAAGAGTTTGGGTTTCACAACGGTAACAGTAGCTTAGCACACACAAGTTCACCCCTTTCTAAATGCCCAACTTGGAGTTACATACACAGCATGAGTTGGGCAGGGGGCTTTCTCACCATGATCACTTCAGAGACTCAGGCTGCCAAAAGCTCCATCTCCAAAAATTCTTCAGAGTAAGTTAGGTAAGGGAAACAGATGTTAGCCACTTAAACTGGGTTCTTAAGTCCTCAGTCTAAAAGTGACATTTATGTTTCTTTGGCCAAAGAAAACCACATGACCACACCTAACTAACTTCAAGTGGGAGGGAAGAGCACCCTCTCATAGGCTGAAAGAGAAAAGAGCCAGAAACATATGGTGGACTACGCTAATGACATCTCCGCCTCCTCCCTCCTTCCTTGAGGTTAATTATAAACTAATCCGTCCTTACATTGGGCATAACAAATAGTTCTTGTCAACATGCTCTCCTAGATTTACTTGAGCCACACCAATATGAGTCCCTAAAGAAGACTTTCCTAGTGCATGTCATAGGCTAACTAAGCCAGATGATTGGAGGATTGGAATATTTTTCAGTCAATTCAAGGAAACTCACAGAACATCAATTCCAATGGATTGGTTTGGCTATGAGGGGGCTTATAGGATAAGGGCCAATGAAGATAATGGACTTCACGCTTCACACGTTAGTGGCTACCAAAGCACTTCCTCGGTCCTTTCTCACTGCTTCAATCATAGAGCCTTTCTGTGGGGTAGCAGATCCAAATACTGAAAAAGATAAATATGCAATAACTGAACACAGGATAGGTTATAGAATGAGCCACTTTCTTTGGAGCACCAAAGTTATTCTCATCACTCTAACAATTATTATTCCAAACTATTAAAAGCCTGCCACAGTGATGCCTGGAATTTTAAACCACTCCTGTTATTTTTAAATATGGCACGCACACATATATGAGTGGACACTTGAAATGTTACAAAAAGAAATAAATGTTCTAACATGTTCTCCCAGGAACACATCAGGCTGTGGCAAAAGTGAGCCCCACCCCGACCCCCCGCCACACACACACACACACACACACACACACCCTGTTTTGCCTCTTGCAAAGATTTCAGATGGTAAATCCAAGTAGAAGCCCAGCAAGTCTTCCTGAATAAAACTGAAATCCAGACTCCTAGCCTAGACCCCAACATTTTACTGAGGCTTCCATATACCAACTGGTTCTGAACTCAGGGTGTGACTTAAGCGGGAGGGTTGGGGGGAGTGCTCAGCCAGAGGCCTGCGCTCTGAAATCTCCTGGGTGACTGAGAGTGGTGTTCATCTCCTGCTCTCCTCTCAGGGTTATTTAGCCCCAGGTATTTCTAAAGGCTTGGGAACGGAGATAAAGGTTATCTCTCTTCCTGCCCATTTCTCCATCAGTTCTGAGCTATATATCTGGAGTCCAAGACACATGTGTCCTTGTCCTGGACGTTGAATTCTGTGTTCACCTTATATATCACTCACTGGCTGCACTTCCTCACCATTGCTCGCCTCTCTCTTTCTTTCTGCTCCCACCCCCATTTGAGAGAAGCTGCCAGGCCCTCTTAGAGAGAAGCTGCCAGGCCCTTTTAGAGCATGAGGTAAAAATGAGTCTAACGAGTATGGAGGCTACTCTCTCTGGAATATTTAAATGAGATAAATGATGCCATCGGGACACCAGTTCCCTGACATATTGAAATGCCAAGAGCCATGTAGAGCTGTCACTCAGAAGAATGACTTCCCAGCCACCATCCTGCTGAGCTGACATCCCACCGCCCCTCAGCACCTCCTCACAAATGTGTACTTCCTGCAGGAGGTGAGAAGGCAAGCCCATCCACACTGCTTGAGGCCAAAATCAACAAGGAACAGGTATTCCCTTAGAATCAGCTGCACACACCAGCCCAAGGTTTCAGGCAGGAAGTGAAGCGGCAGCAGCTTCTCCCACAAAATGGATGTGGTTCTGTATTCACTGCAGATGCCCCTGATAGTCAGCAAAGCCGCCGGGGGTGCATGATCCCTCTGAATTGGACTATTGTATTCAAGCTGTCATTTTTCATTTTTAAAACCAGGATCCCTTCAGGTAATCAGTAACCTTGAAAAGAACTGAACTCTAAAGTGCAGGTCTGCCCAAAGTCCTCCGGGAGCCTGGAAAAGTTGGTGAAAAATATAAACATCATTGCCCACACTGCACTCCTCTGCCTCCTCCTGTGTCCCTCATTATCTCCTTCTATCTTCTCCTTGAATGTTCACAAAGTTTAGACAGGTTTGGGTTATCACTCAAACGCTATGACTCAAACTCGGGAAATTGTTCCTGTAATGGAGTTCTCAATTTATTGGTCAATTTCACCTTGATTTTGTGTCACTGTTAGTTTGGCTAGTCCTTCAGCTTGTAGTACATACTCTCAAAATGTGAAACATTTTCAAATATTTTAAATATTACACACAGATCATTTTATTCAGCTTATAATCTCCTTCTGAAAAGATAAATAAAAATAATTTTTCTAAAAGGTAACATTGTTCTCTGCACTTGTCTTTTCATAAATAGCTAAAATGTGCCACCTTCTGGATTTTCCAAGCTGGCTATGACATAAAGGATCCATATTTTCCTTATCCTCTGCAAGGATATTCTCAGCTATGCAGTGACACTGCCATCCTGTGGGCATTTCCTAGACTACTCATTCAGCAGAAACATAAAAGACCATGGTTTTGCAGGGGAAAGCAAATATTCATTTACAGTAATTTTCTCAAATTATAATTACTAAAAAGAAAAAAAACTATAGAGTATTGATATATGAACCTAAAAGCCATCATTTATTAAATTAATTTGCAAAATTAAAAGAATATGAATGCTCAAATTAATAGAGCTTCATGTGAAAAATGCATTTTTTTTTACTTCAAATGGCAGTACACATTGAACAGCATCCACATTATCACAGTGACTTCATTCGTCTTCCACAGTAACCTAAAAGAAGATGGTAAAATTGAACTATTTCTTGGTCTTTCTTTATCTCCTTTTTGTGAGGAAGATGAAAACCTATTAGTTGCCTGATACTCAGCCCTAAGATTGCAATGAAAATGAGAAGGACACTTTTGCATTTTTAACAATGTCTAGGCTGTGCACTTCAAAATCTTCCTGGAATCTCTCGCATGCCTGAGGAGAACCCATTCTGACGAGCACAGGAGACTGCGGCTGACAGCTTGTTCATTCCCCGGCTCATCCCTAGGAATCAGCCACAGTGACAGCAGAGTGTGGGATCTGGTGGGCCCCTATTTGTGATCTTTCAAGGATGCAATTTCATTGCCTTCTCCTCACAGATGCTTTGACATCTCCCCAGAGTTCTCCTGTGTTAAGATGCAGGGGTCAGAAAAATGCTCCCCCACCCCCACCCCCAATATCAGAAACAGTCACTGCAGCTGTGAGCTCCATTCGGGGGGTTGTCAGAAATCTGACAGACTATCTCAGCTGCTGTAAATCCATTTTCTGCTGAAGCACAGTGAAGGGTGTACTGTATAATCGCAATGTGGTACCAAATTTAGTTTCAGAAAAATCACAATCAGTTTAAAGCTTTACTGACTGAAGGGAATGGAAACACATCACGCCACCCTCCAGTTCTTCCTTCCCACCCATTTGAGGCATCTCCTTCACCTCATCGTCGCACAGGACGTGGCCTGAAAGCGTGGTCCTTCCCTGGGACCATTTGATGCTGGAGGTGAGCGCTCACCGGCTCACCCTTTCATACAGGGAACCTCGGGCCCTTCGTCAGCCTCATAATGGCAGCCCCAGAGGAGGCTTCCCTGGCGCCAAGGCTCTCATCTGCCATTGTTTATTGTTTATTTGTTGTGTATTTGGGGGGCAGTAGAAAAAGACTGGGATTGAATATGGAAAATAAGTTAAAGAAATGCTGCATCTGAAGCACAGCACTTTAAAATTTGGCAATAAAAGCAGCAGAGGCCTGGTCTGGCCCAATTCCCACGCTGTTTGGGAACCAGAGCAAAGGATTTCGGTAATGCTCTGGCCAGGATACTATTAGCAAGGCCATCTCCAGGCAGATATTGATCACAAAGGAACTAATACCCTGTTCATTCCTCTGTCCTTTCTGTCGCCCTGCTGCAGGGGACCTGCCCCGAAGGCATCTCTGGTTAGACCTGAAGGGGGAGAAAACTGTTAGTAGAGGGGGCATGGGAAGGGGCCCTGCAGCTAGACACGAGGCCCTAGGGCTTCAGTAACCTTTGATTGCACAGAGATGAGGGTTAGGTGTTTAACTTCTACCCTATGAGGGCTCTAGCTTTCCAGTCTGAAGGGCCATAAACAGTGTCCTTACAAATCTGCATATAATAACTTAAATAAATAAATACATAAATCATACATAGGATAAAGACAGTAAAACAGAACTCAGAAGTTAGTTCAGTTTGCTCAATCATAGGTGCTACTTGATCCCATATCACCTATCAGATAAACTAGCTATTAGGGACACAAGCTAGAGACATGAGTAGATTCTGTGGAGAAGATACCACGACAGCAGCTGCACACAGTGTGTTGGGCTGGTGGCAAGAGGAGGACTTAGGAAGTCATTTTGCTGGAAGGTGGTATGATAGTGGTGGGCATCCATGTCTAATGCATGTGCCCTAATAATTCTTCTACTACACCAACCTTTGAACTAAACA
Source organism: Myotis davidii (assembly GCF_000327345.1). Taxonomy (NCBI): domain Eukaryota; kingdom Metazoa; phylum Chordata; class Mammalia; order Chiroptera; family Vespertilionidae; genus Myotis; species Myotis davidii. The sequence continues at coordinate 1,122,838 of NW_006300371.1, read as the reverse complement.
CCAAGGATGCCAAAAATTTCCTGGGGTCACAGGGCTCTGAGGCTAGAAAACTTAGCACTTACATAACTAACTGTAGAGCAGCCTGATAAGTGGAAAGGATAAAGACTATGGGAGTAAAAAAGATGAAATAATTAATTCCCTGGGAGGAGATAAGGAAAATATCACAGGAGAGGTGACATCAGTAGGAGGTAAGAAAGGGGGTAAGGGAGGTGACAGCAAACCAGGAAAAAGGCCTGAGTAAAGGTGAAGAGGCCAGGGTGGTCATGCAGGTCCAGGGAGCTGAGCAGAAAGGTGTTCACATCCACGTGGCAGCTGTTAGGGCTGCAGTAGCTCAGTGACCCATGTCAGTCTTGCCAAGAAATGTGGCAATGGGAGCTGGCAGAACTCTTCAAGCAAAGAAGTATTTTAGTAGAAATTAAATTTGGCAGTAATGATGAGAAAGGAACAGAGTGAAGAGGAAAGAGGCCAGAGACAGACTGGCCAGGTGAGAGGCCTTTGCACTGGTTTCGGTGAGAGATGGTGAGCTACCTGTGGACAGAGAATGAGAAATGCAGAGTAAGAGAGACATGCGGGAGAAAGTCTGAAGCAGAGTTGGCAGAAGATGAAGGGAAAGGACAAGATGATTAAGTTGGGTAAAACTGTGGTGGGGGAATGAAGCCACCTGGAGAAGGAGAGAGTTTTTGGTTCCGTTCATAATAAATTCGAGTTCTGATGTATTGAGGTTGTGGGGATTGTGGGGCCTCCAGGGAGAAACTGGAAAAACAACTCCAGAGGTCAGGCAAGGGGCTGTAGCACAGATGTGATCCCAGAAAGCATGAGCTCCATGGGGCATGAATCTTTGACTGTGTTGTTCAATAGGACAACCAAAGTCACCACAGTGCTTAGCACATATTAGGTCCTCAATAAATATCTGCTGAACAAGTGAATGAATTTGAAGATGATCAGTCCGTGAGGGATAGCTGAGTGTGCTGGAGGTGTGTGAGATTTCTCAGTGGAGAGCAAGGGTCTGGTAGAATCAAGAAGGACACCCTGTTTGGCAGGTAGGGCTCAGTGGTTGAGTGTTGACCGAGGAACCAGAAGGTCATGGTTTGATCCCCGGTCAGGGCACATGCCCAGGTTGCAAGTTTGATCCCCAATGTGGGACGTGCAGGAGGCAGCCAATTAATGATTCTTTCTCATCATTGATGTTTCTCTCTCTCTCTCCCTCTCCCTTCCTCTCTCTGAAATCAATAAAAATATATTTTTTTTAAAAAAAAGAAGGACATCCTAAGTATGTAGAAGACACTTTCAGGAATTATGCTGTGAAGAAAAGGAGAGAAAATTTCTTTAAGTATTGTCACCATTGGTGGATTCATCACTCAATGTCCTAGCAGGCAATAGAATTCCATTCAGAGAGTTCAAATGAAGAGACTGAATAAAGGGACTGTTTATAGAGGTGTGGGCACAATTAAGGGACCCATGAAGATTAGCATGGCACCAAGAGACTGAGGACAGGAGGGTGCCATCACCATCCCAGGTCTAATGAGCAATGGGAGGAAACAGTGTTGCCAGAGCTGGAAGATTGCTGGAATCTTGAATCCTGGGCTTCAGGCAGGAGCTGTAGTTGTGGAGAGATAAAGCCATCGCAGACCATGGTGCCAAAGCGAGAGTCAGTGAAGAAGAAAAAGCCTGTCATCTACCTTTACTCCCACCCTCTGCTATCCTGTCCAACCCTCCCATTGACCGAATCAAGCCAGAAACCACAGGGGGTAGGGAGATACTGTGTGGAGGACAGTCTCCCAGGGTGCAGAGAAGGGCAAGGAAAGGAACAAATGGGATCTGATGGGGTGGGTAAATGGAGAACTACCAACACATAGACTGTATATGGATGGCAGGAGAGCTCTCAGGGGTAGGAATGTATGGAGATAATTGCTGGAGCCAGGGGATCTAAGTATAAGATGGCAGAATGAGGCTCGTAGGACACGGATTTCAAACTATGAAAGATATTGATGACACCAAGCACCTGACCACCCTGAATGCACCTCCAGATTCCAGAAGTAACTGCTCCATTGCTCTCCCTCCCTGTCATCTCCCAGGATGACACGAATGCTGTGAGTTTCAGGGATTTGGTTCAACTGGCTCATTCCAGGGCCCACTCAGGGCATATTCTAAGTGTCCTTCCCATTGATACCCCCACCGCCTGCTATCTCCCTATAGGCCATACACGCTGAATCTTCAGAGTGAGCCTGGGAGAAGCAGAGACCACCAAAAGCATTTCCACTATTCCAGATCTTAAAGCTGCAGTTCTAACTTTCATGTCCACTCCAAACAGCTGTCTGTGGAGCCCAGCATGCCAGATAGGAAAACCGGGGCCATGCTTGAACGGTTTTAGAAATCATTGTCTTGTCAACAGTGCTGGAAATCATTTTCTTGTCATCTCTATTTGGGGAATAAGAAAACTGATGATTAATACTATTAGGAAACTTGCCCAAGGTTTAACAACCTGACTGCACAGCCTATGAAGCCCTTCCTTTCAGATAACTCATGTTCACTGAGCATCTATTCTGTGCCAGGTGTAGCTCTAGACACTGGGAACTGAGAAGTGACTAAGGTAGAGAGCTTCCCCTCCCTCCTGGCTGACGGTATAGGTGGGGCAGACAGCCAGCCAGCACATGAGCTAGCATTAATCAACAAGATCATCTCTGCAGGGATGAGGCCCTTCCTCCCGGGGCCTTGCTGCTCAGCTTCGGACACCCTCAAAAGCCGAGCTCCAAAAATCCATGATCTCGACACAAAGCCCTGCTTGTTGATAGGCCCACACAGTAGGCTGGTCTCCGAGCTTATGCTGCACCTCCCCACCGAGCACTTGCAAGGTCTTAGTCACTGCCATCCCAGTGCAAGGGCATTTCTCTTATTTTAATCCTATTGTGGAGTCTTTTACGGCAACCTGCTGCTAGAGCACATCTAACTTTGTTAAAGCTCCCCGGACCCTGGGCATGAAAGAACCTCTTCAGAACACAGGCCAGGACAGGGTTACCTTGTTAGCATGAAAATTAAAATAAAAAGGTCTGCTTTGGGGCAAGAGGGAGGAGGAGGAGTTTCCCATACCAAGGCTTTGGAGACATCTTTCCTTGTTCCCTCCTTCATGCTTCAGGCGGCAGTGGCTTGATGGTGAGGAATCTTTCTGCATTCTGCCCCTGCCTGGTGCGAGGTGTTTGAGCAATGATGACTAGTAGTATAACTGGCAACCCTGTAGCGAAAGGTCATCCCTATTGCTCTTACGCTCCAGTTGCTTTTTGGTGCAAGTGAATCAGTAGTCAGGATAACCTACAGGTTCACTCGTGAACTTTGGTAATGTTTCTTTAACGAAATGGAAACTTATATAATTTAAATATGCAGGTGAACATCTCCCTCCACCTGCAATTATGCAAATGAAGAGCAGCCCTAGCGTGGCCCGAATAACAGCCTCCCAGAGAATTTGAGTTCATATTCCTTGAACAAAGTTACATTTATGGGTCTCCAGAAGAATGTGTATTTTGATTAATTATTTCACTTTAGAGAATAGAATAGCAACACACAGGTAATATGTTATTGCATTAGAAAGTAGAAAATCTCCAAGGCACCTGAGTTCTCTGGGCTTCCTGTGTGCCCAGAAGAATATGCAATGGGTGCTGTAAATAAAATTAATAATTGAAATCCACTTGAATAAAAGATGGAGAGTCATGTTTGCTCTCATTTGTGGTGGTGGTGGTGGTAATAATCATTAGTCATCCTTCACGTGTTCCAAAAGGCCAGTTCCTAGGAAAACTATATACAGTAATCAAGCTCTCCTGTAAGGATGATGCCCTGTTATAATCTTTTGGGCCCAAGGTATAATGATAGGTCTCAATGTATGTTTAAGAGTCAATATAAAGAGTTAGAATTATTAATATCTTGATGTTATTTATGGATGTTTTTATACTAACCACAAAAAATGCTCCAAGGTGGTAGCAGATTGTTTTAGAGAGTTTAGCCAAATTACTTTCATATAAGTGTGAATGTATGTCAATGTATGTATGCAACAAAATTCCTCACTGATACGGGAAAAATGATATATAATTCATCCCCTTATAGGAAAGTCTAAAAAAACATGATGAGTCAATCAACTCAGTGGTGATATTTAAATATTTAACAGCTGGCTGGGCATGAGGCAATCAGAATGAACCTGGCTTTACCAACGCATTTGTCCTGCATGTAAGTCCTGCATCAGCTGACTCAAGGTTCTCCTGCAGATGAGAGCATCTGTGTATTGACTAACAAGCTCTTCCTAAGTGCACTCTGTGCATGTCAGTGACCCTGGGCTGAGTGATAATGAATCTTAGAATAAAAACATGTGGTCCCTGCCCTAAAGGAACTCAGAATCTTGTAGAGACAGTAAAACACATACAAAAATACAATACACAGCAAAAAGCATAAATATCCTAAGAGGGGTATGCAAAAGAGCTATGAAAATTGAGAAGAAGAAAAATTATTTATAGTTGAGAAAACAAGGAGCTCTTTGACGCTTGAAGCATTGATGGATTTTAGATATTGCTGTGGACTGAATATCTGCCCCCCCCCTCCCCCCCCGCCAACATTCAGCTGTTGAAGCCTAAACACCAACATAATGGTATTTGGAGGCCTTTGATAGTAACTGGGTTTAGTAGATTAGGTGAGAAGGGTGGGGCTGTCTTAAAGGAATTAGCACCCTTAGAGAAAGAGGAAGAGCTCTGAGCTCTCTCCACCTTGGAGCAGGCCGCCAGAAGACAGCCATCCGCAAGGCAGGAAGAGGACCCTCAGTGGGGAACTGAATCCAGTGGCACCTCGATCTCGGACTCCCCAGACTCCAGAACTGCAAGAAGTAAATGTTTATTGTTAAAGCCATCCAGTCTCTACTTTTTTTGTTTCCACTGCCCAATCTAAGACAGACATGGACAGTCAGGAAAATGAGCATCCCAGGGAAAGACCCAGGAAGTGGCATGCAGAAGTGAGAAAGCAAGGGACAGACTGGGGGAGCAGTTTGGCTTGTCTGCATCATGGGATTCCTGAAGCCCAGTCATGAGAGAGACAACTGGGAAGGTAGATTGGGGTCAGATCATGACAAGCCACGGATGCCACAATAAGGCATTTGGACCTGATCCTGCAGGACTTGGAGCTCGGTCAAAAATTATTTCAACAGGAGAGTAACAGGATCAGAGCTTCATCATCAATCACCTCAGCAATATTTTAACCTTAACGGGCAACGGTGGCAGCGAGCTGGCCCCAGAACGCCACGCTCAGCTGCAGAAGGTCAGGTAGTGGGTTGCATGTGCCTCTTGTGCCTGAGCCCGGAGAAATAACTGCTTATTCAGGCTGTCAGTCACCGAGTTGCTAGAAGCACCCTCTGTGCGGGGATGACAACGAACACTTCCACTTAGTACTTAGCAGCAGGACTTCGCCCTGCCCCACAGCTGTCATCTGGGACCAGGACAAAAAAAAGGCTTAAGAGGATCTGAGAGAGGAGTCGTGGGTGCTCCCGTTTTCACTCTATATTTCTGTGAGCTTGGCTGACGATGCTGGTCAATGTGGATTTTTCTTCATGAAATAGAAAAGCAGAACTCTGTCGATTTTATGTGTCATGGTTTATCAATGGGGGTCAGAGTGAGAGCTTTGAGCCGTGCTGAGGGGGAGGGACTATGATGCTTTGATGGCTTCATTTCTGTTGTGTCTTCTTCTGGGAAAAAAAGGTCAAGGTGAGTCCCTCTTTCAGACTCAGACGGCTCAGGTGACGTCACCCCTGGGCTGAAGAGGCAATGATGGGGGCGTTGCCAGCCAGGCTGAGCAAGGAGAGGTGACATTTAAAGGCTTTGAAGAAACGCTGCACTTTTGGCAAAGGACCTCACACTGCACCTGTGAGGCTCTTCACTTGCTTTTTATATCCTCACAGGCTGCCTCTGGAATTGCTGAATGGTGGAAAATGTGAGCGCGCCTTAGACATTCAGAAAGACAGCAAGGGTAGGGAGACCTGGTTCTCCCGTAACCAGGAATGTGAAATTCTAGCCCTAACCCTGGTGCCCTCACCCAAGCTCTGTAATCTTTATTTCTGTAATGCCACCACTAATAGTCATAGCTCCCAATTGTCAAAGACCCTCTATATGAAATGCTTTCCCTATATATAATTGCATTTGATCCTTGCAATATCCTCTAAGGCAGGGGTGGGGAATATCTGGCCCTCGAGCATTATGGCCAGCAAAATCATTTAGTCTGGCCCTGCCAAGGCAACTGCAGGTGGGACTCAAAATCCAATAAATCTAGGAGCTTTTTTCATAGCAACATAAATTCATATTAAATGAATTATATTAAGCGAATGATGTTATAAATTTCCAAATGACCCTTGGCAGAAAAAAGGTTCCCCACCCCTGCTCTAAGGGCATGATTACTGTCCTTATTTTACTGAAGACACTGAAGCTCTGACAGGTTAGGCAGCTGGTCACATAGAAATAAGCAATAGAACAGACTTGCGCCCAAAGCCCATACTCTTGGTGAACTGCCCAGGCTGTCTCTGCTTCCTCTTCTCACTGTGTTATGGGCATACCCATCCCAAGAATCAAAGCCAAACCGAGCCACAACTCCTGTAGACAGGTCTTGCAAACCATGAATGGCTGAGCAAGTATAAAACACCATTGCTTTCTAGTCCATTCTGCCTCTCTTTTTCAGGGACACAGGGACCTTAGAGGTGAATGTGCTTTCCAAAGCCAAACATGGGCTTCAAGCCGAAGTGTTACCGCCATGAGCACTTCCAGGAGTCAATGAGCCCATTGCTATGTTATATGCAGGAGTAGAAGAAGTAGGGAAACAGGAGGGGCTACCCTGGGATCCACTGGAAGCATTCGACTGCACAAGGAGGCTAAATGGCCTCTTGAGGAAAAAGCAAGAGGAAAGAGATGCACACCAGGACACATCTGCTCCGTTTGGCAGAGCAGAGATGGATGTCTCCCTAATCTAGCAGCACCCTTTACTCTTCCTCCACTTTAAGCTTCTGCTCAGCCATGGTTTGCATGTAAAAGCAACACAGTGTGGACATCATTAAGAGGATCGTGACTAGAGGCTGAAATGAGACACTGATTGTCCTACTAAGCAACAGATTTCATAAACAAGTGCACTTCATTCTGCTGCAGCCCGACATGGCCATCAGAGGAACAGTGCTGAGAATAATGGATCTGCTAGTTCTGCACTGAGTCTGGACGCCACAGCCCCACTGAGTCACAAAGAGACCTGCAGGTGGCTTGCTGGAGCCACACGTGGTTAATGAGCCCCCACCTCACACATCACCCCGCCCACCCTCTGCCCACAGAAAGCCTGTGAGTGTCCCAGTTGCTGTTAAACTGCTGTGGCTTCAAAGCCACCAGTGCAGCCAACCGGAGCAACGGCCTCCCGAGAAATGACAGATTTAAAGGAAGAAATACTGTGCACTTGCTTGAGGCGTGTTATTTTAATATGATGCTGAGATGACAGCTCTCCGCCTCTAATCATCTGACTCCTGAGTTTTTGCCACGGCATTAGAATTTCTCACAATTTGGGAAAATGTTTCTTTTTCACTCATGCCTGACAGCTGCATGTTTGCAAGAAATATACGTAAACCTCACCAATTATTTTAAATAAAATGTAAATGATTATATCCATCAGCCTTCTCTTTCCCCAAAGCCCCACCCGCAGCCTGTGTGGCTGGCAGGTGGCCAAGCCTTCCAGGCACGTCCTCTGTGGCTTTGTCCTTGTCCTCCTGGTGCTGACTTGCCACTCAGAAGGTTTTCCTCTCCCTTTGTCACCTGCATTATGGCGACTTCTTTTTTAATGGTGTCTGTGATCAGCAGCTGTCAGGGAGGCTGAGTATTTGATTACCTACGCCCAGGTGGGCCGAAGCAGCCGGGCTGGTTTCCGATCGTAAGTTCCGTCCCATCTTAAGGTCTGGCTGTTATTAAAGTGGGCATTTGCATGTCTCTAGTTAGCTGATTCAGACAAGGTCCCCTAAGGTAGGTCTGTGCTATTCTCACACCTGTTTCTTTTTAGCAGATGAAAAGCTGAAACAGAGACATATTACATTGTAACTAAAGCTACACAGCATGAGACTACAGCCAGGACCCACACTCAGTGGACAAGCAACTCTGTTCGTTTCTCCTTTCACAAAACTTTCAATGAGTCTGGAGGATGGAAAAATAAGATATGGGTCCTTCCCTAGAAGCGTTCACAAGGTAATGGAGCAGATAGACAGGTGAATGGTTTGAGCACAATGTGCAAGGCAGCACCGTCCAGGTGAGCTCAGGGAGCCATGGAAACGTGTCCACACTGCCTGCGCCTGTGGGGCGGGGGAGGAGCTCTTTTGAGGAGGGACTCTGCCTGCGCACAGACAGGACCGCGCGAGCAAAGACAGGAGCCGTGAAACTGCGTGGAGTGTTTCCAGAGCACAGCATCTTCAGGGAATGGAAAGAGGACAGGCCCCCGGATGGAGGGAGTGTCTGAAATTCAGCTGAAGAGAAAGCGGATGGAAGGCGCTGGTGGGTTTTTAGCTATTGAGAGTCTAATGCCTGTCCCAGAGCAGGTGGGAGTAAGTTTGTGTATGTCAGCAATCCTTGGCTCCCTGCCCCCAAGTAAAAGCAGCTCCAATATATAACCACCAATGTGTGCCGTTGCCACTGCCCGCTGTGATAAACCAGCTAGGATGCCTTCCAAAGGAGGGAACACCCCCTGAGACGAAGATACCCACTCCTGGCACCTGCATCAAGAGCAGGGAACTGTGCTTTCCTAAGAGGAACCCCAGGAACGCAGCCTGCTCCTGCGCTCCTGTTAAGTAATCCCCGCCTCCCCATTCGTGCTCTGCCCACCTCCATCCCAGCCTCCTCTATGGGGCTTTAATAGCTGTGCCTAATTAAGTGGAGTGTGGGTCTCTGGGAGAGAGTGGGCCATCCTTAATACTACTTCTCTGTCACCTGGAGGAGGGGTGCTGCTATGCATTCCCCTGGAAGAGGAATGAATCTCAGCCAGGAACCCGCGCCACCCTCCTCCGATCTCATTTTCACCTACGTCTGAAGTGCAAAGCTGGGACTTAGGAAGTGGTGTTCTTGATAATAGCGTGAGGCGTTTTACATTTCTGGGTGAGCTTCTGGACTGTATTCTGGGTAAATAATTAGTTCTTCTTTCCAGGACCTGGGCTCCACAGCCAGGCTCGCCAGAGACCAGTGGGGGATGCTGGTGTCTTACTGAGAATGACCTGGAGATGAGTGGTGTTCCAGCCAGTGACCTCGCCCTGCACCGCTGGCAGCGCTCATGGGATGATCCGTGTGCAGGATCCTCGGCAGGTCACTGCTTTGTAAATGCAAAGTACCGCTCCCTGCAAGGCAGGTGCCTGCCTCTCAGCAGCCGAGGGGGTGGGCGCTGCAGCCACGTGGCACCTGTGCTGTCTTTGCGGCCTCTCTTCCTGCTCCTTCAGTGGGCTCAGCTGAGGTACAGATGGAGCTGTACAAGCCCCAACTCCTTAACATGCTCCACACTTCCAAGGAAAAATAAAATATCTTGAGGTGACAGTATTTATTCTGCCACAGCTCAGTATAATCACAAGTATAACACTTCACCACAGGTTCCAAATGCAACATATTGAGGGCAATTGGACACTGCAAGTTTCAGAGCAGATCCGTGGAAAGTTACTTAGCACAGTTGTCTCCGTAATTGTGATACATTAGAGAAGTGTGTGGCTCCTCTGTTCCGCCTCGCACTTGCCTGGGCTGTGGGACAGCCAGGGGTTAGGATGCTGCATGACAGTCCATTAACACCAGCGGGAGACAGCCGCCTGACGGCGGATCCAGAGCCAGGCTTTGCAGCTTAATCCTATTTGGTTTAATGGATTTGTTTCCGGAATTAGAGGGTCAGGCACAGAAAGTGGATACAACCAGCACATGGAGATGCCTTTGAACTGGCCTGATGTGCCTGTCAAGTGGGCTGTCTTCCTCTCTTACATCCACATGTCCAGAGCGCTGGCCTGCAGGGCATATGTATCCTCCAGGGTCCACCCTGGCCTGGAAGCAGCTAGCTTTTCCCCTAGACCACCTCCTCTGCCTCCTTCCCCTGTGCCTTTGCCCATGCTTGGGCTCTGGCTTCATAATCCAGTTTATCAGCAAAGTTCCTAGGCATGAAAGGAATTCAAGGCATTTTAACATACACACTTTTTCTTTAGTTCTTCATTCCGCCAGGCATATGTGAATGCTCTTGTGCTCCCTAATTTACTCAGGGAAGAACATGGCATGAAATAGTAATACAGTCCAATGTTAGCACATATCCCATGCCAGCTATGTGCCAGTCAGACATTAAGTGTGTAATTTATAATTGCTTCTTTATTCTTCATAACAAACTTGTGAGGGAGCTATGGTTATCATCCCCATTTTTCAGATAAGCAAACTGAGGCCAGAATAGGAAATTATTAAGGAGAGATTATTATCTGTAGTTCTATGTATATTATTATAACAATACTATAATAAATGGTGGTAGTGCCAGCATGCAATGCCTGAGCCTTATCTACTAGAGAAGAGGAAATAACTCATTTCAGAATCAGACAGACCCAGATTAAAGTCTCAACTGCACTACTTACCAGCTGTGAAATTTTATTCTATTTTCTTAATGAATCAGGGCTTCAAGATAATTGTACCTAAGATTGATTTTAGTGATAATTATGAAAAAATATATAACAGGCGTAGCCCAAAGTAGGTCCTTCACTTATGCATCTGTCTCTCTATCTCAGTTCCACAACTCATTAACCCAATATTGTCTGTTGAGCTGCTTGTGGTAAGCCAGTGTCAGTTCATGGTTATTTTACATCTCATTATTAAGATGTCTAAATGAAAGTGTTAGGACAATATGCCTACTCTCATCTTTACTCAGATAGAGAATAAAATAAGGGCATGAATCACCAAAATGCCTAGAATGATTATCTGTGCACAAAACATATTTACAGAGTAAAGCCTCAATTAACCAGAATCCAATGGTGGAATCAGCTAGAATATCTTCTCTCTTGACCAAAAGAATTATGAAATAAGAATAACAAAACAAACTGTTCTAAAACCGAAGCAGGCACCTTGTAAAGTGATAAGCGCCACATCGCATCGCTGGATATATTTGAGCAAAGGCTGAAACACCAACTGTGAGAGATGTTGTAAAGGGGATTAACACATAAGCAAGGTTTGAGAAGGTCAGTGATTTTCAAACATTTTAGCAGCAGAACATAAAAGAAATAAAAGTAGAGCTGCAGAGGGTGAGGACAGGTGGGAAGCTCTGACCCCTCCATGAAAGCCCTGAGGAATCCTGTGCAGCCTTAGTAGCCAGGAGTGAAGCCAGTAAGAAAAGCCATCATTTGCATAATACATTGCAGTTTACGAAGACTTTCTGTGCATGCAAGTTATGTTGTAGGATGTTGTGTGACAGTGTGAGTTCACACTAATATACACTGTGCTCTACAAAACTATACACTTGGTAACCCAAATAAGGTGAGCGAGCCTAAAATGGTGCAATTGTAACTAGAGTGGTATCACAGGGCCAAGGGAGAAAGATGCTGGGGGTTCTGGGGACAGGGATTGGCGAAGGGACACAAAAAATATTGGCATTCTGTAACTTCTGCCCAAGAAGAGGGGTATGTTTCCAGGAACAACTCTTTAAGTTACAGCAAATGTAGCCTTTAAATTCTCTACTGAGCTACTTTGGGCCACACAACTTTTGTGCAGCTGTCATTTTGGAATTTTTTTAGTTAATGAATAAAAACAAGAATGGAGGAAAACACTACACATTTATTGATAATCTGCTTTGTGCGAGGCTTTTCAAAAACTGTTGACCAGATAGATCTCACTCAGTTATCATAACAACTTTCAAGGTGGGTAACAACATCTTCATTTTTATAGAAAAGGAAATAGAATTTTCCATAGATTTAGTGACAGATTGTATTTTGGTTATATAAGTGCTGATGTTAGAACTCAGACTGTGGATTTTCTTACTCCAAAGCCCTTAGCTTTTTAAACTTACCCTGCTGCCCCATCTGGGAGGGCTCTTTCAATTCCGGATCTAATAATGGCAGCAAAGGGACCAGATGAAAACTGATAAACCTACATTGTACAGTGAAATATTTACAGTCTATAGTCAAAATCTGAGCAAGCACATGAAGGATCCAACATACAAGGCACTAGTTGGAACAACGCTTTCTTCATAGACAGGAAAAGAGATGCAGCAAAACCAGCATGTGTGGCATGTGCTGGTCTCCCTCAGCCAGCGGTCCCCTCCTGATGGCTAACACAGGGCGAATGACTGCACACACACCCCTCCCGTGCTACAAGCAAAGACCCCATTCCCTTCCCCCGGGGATAGGGGCAGATGTACTGGTGGGCAGGTGCACCAGGTGCCAGCTGACATGTATGCTAGAGCAATGCAAGGAAATGAATTGCAGACCCAGAACTGGGGAAAGGTTTGTCCTAATAATGAAAAATGATCTGAAGCTCAGTGACAGCTCAACACCCAACTTCCAGGAGGAGGATGTTTCAGACCCAGGGCACTGATGGAGCAATCCTGGACCAGGGTGGCAAGTTGCATGGTGGCAGATGAGAACAAGGTGAGCATAAACAAAGATAAGTAATTCTAAAGATTTCTGGTCCAAAGGGGCAGGAGGATTGAAGTTATTAAAACTAAAGATAGCATCTAGATTTTTGGCTTCAGTAACAAAGAAGATGGTAGTTCCATTATTGAGATGGGGACAACTAATGGGTTCAATGGAGGGAGAATCAAGAATTCTATTTTGCAAATATATAGATCAGATATCTATTAGATTCTCAAAAGCATAAATAATAGAAAGTTTTAGAAGAGTAAGAAAGGAAGTTGAGCATGAAATTAAGAAGTTTTGTGACCAGATTTATTTTTCCTCCCTCCCTTCCTTCCTTCCTTCCTTCCTTCCTTCCTGCCTGCCTGCCTTCCTTCCTTCCTTCTTACCATATTTAGAGAAATGATCTTTGAGTGGGGGATGAAACTAAGAATCTACACACCAAGTGACTCTAGAACATCCTCTGGCACTGCAGCCAAAATTGTCCCTGACAGACTCGGGCACTCACAGGACATGGGCTGGATGCTAAGTTGAAGACTTAAGTTTCTCAATCTTCCTACAGCTTTTCCACTCTTCCGAGGTTCAGGTTCTGCAGTAAAATGTCAATTTCAGGGCTGCTAACCCTCAAGCAGCCACCTATTGCAGCAGTCACTCATCCCGTGAAGCCGTGAGGCAAAGTTGGTAGCAGGCTCAAATTATCAGCCGCAGCTCTGTTCTTCACAGAAAGGGTAGCAAGCTCAGCTCAAAGGACTCATCAGCCATATCTCTTCCCACTGCTACCCACGTGCAAAATCAAGCCATGTGCCAGGGACGGTCTGCCTAACACCTGACAGTATGATGCAGAGATGCACACACATCCCATTAATAGGTAACCCTGAACTCATTACTTGAAACATGAAAATCTGTCTGCAAATTGGCCAAGATATATGATAAGAAAAAAATATGTTATTTTAGGTATTTGGAGAAAGAGAGATTCAGAGTTTCCCGCACCTCCACTTCTCTTTATGCTCATTTTCATGATGTGAGTCCACATGAATGAAGAATCCATAACAGAAGGCACTGATGAATCAATACTGGTACTCCTGAGCTGCATCACTTCCAAGAAACTCTGAATTAAATACATGGGGGAAATGTTGTACTTACTCCACTCTAAGGGAAAGATTTGACCAGGCTGTTGCAATACATAAACTCATAAATTCCGCTAACCTGAAAGTCACGGGAATATATCTTCATGGTTATCTGTGGCTGACTTGGGGTTATTTATAAAATCAAATCAATCCAACTGATGACCAGACTGCTCCTTTCAGCAGCAACATTTCAGGTTTCTTTTCCACCTTTTCTCAAGATGTGAATTTCTTAAACTCCTGTGTGCTCAGGTTACCATGACAGAGGCTTATTAATTCTGATGCCTTTACAATTTGGAACTTCAATGGAATCTTCCCATTTGTCACCTCTTTAACCCAGCACAGATGTGACGCCTCTCAGATTAATTTTTGTGATGAATCCGATTTCAAAGAACATTTATGCAAAGTTGAACCCATGCACCTGCTAATGTATTTCAGTACTATTACTAATAACTATAGAGAGCTTTTTAATTTATATTTCACTGTATATTAAGATATCCTCCTTCAGCATGCCTGCCTCTCCATGAGAACATTTTTCATATTTCAGATTAGAGCACCAAAAACTAGAACTAAATGGATGAGATCATTTTAAATATGCAGATACCCACACAGGTCAGGTATTTTAATATTTTCTCATCTCTAATTTATTTCTGTACTTGTTGAATGTGGCTTCTCATATGTCCTTTTAAGGATCTTCTTAATTTTAATAACATTTTAGAAAATTATTTGAGTATGTTCTGTGTGTAGAAGTTTTCATGTAATAGAAAAAGGCCACGGGGGTAATGAATTAGAAACTATTCTGGTTTGGAGTTTTTAGCACAATAAGGATGCGTAATGCTGCCATCAGTATTCACTGATCTTGGGCACATCACTTAACCTCCTTGAAAAATGGATCACTGATGCTCATCTCATCACCATCTACTCAATTCTCCGAAGACAAACTTCGGAGAAATCATCTGTTCCATGCTCTCCCACATTTAACTGCATTTCAACGGTCTCATCTTCTTTTGCCCCCTTTATTTTTCAGTTCTGTCCCCATCACTTCATCTCTAGAGTCCTTTTTTCTGATTTAGGCACCTATCACCCTTCACCCTGATGGCTGTTACAGCGTCCTACTTGGTATTCCTGCCACAACTCTTCTTCTAAAACCCATGGTTTCCTCTAAGACTCAGACATGATCATACTATTCACCCACCCACCAACCAACCAACCCATCTTTAGCCTCCTTCCCTACAAGAGGTTCAGTTCAATTCAATAATCATATCTTGACTATCTCTCAAATGCCAAAAACTCCTCACTTAGACAATGAAAGACTTTAAAACCTACTGGCTGGACCAAGTTGAGAACCAGATGCAAAGGGGCAGAGCAGATACCCTCTGACCAAGAATATATTTGTATTAGTTTATATGTCTTCAGGGATTTTTTTTAACTGACAAAATAAAATGGAAGAAAACGGTGCATTAATAATGGTGCCTGTGTAATAATGGAAACGATAAAATCAGAGGAAAGAATGGTATGGCCAATGCTTCCTCTTTGTGCTTTGGGGATGACTATGAGCCCAATGAGGGAAGAGTTTAGGATATAAGCTGAAGGGTGTTGAGGGGAGTCTGCAAGAAATGCAGCCTCATGCACAGAAAACCCTCTCTCTTTCTCTCTCTCTCTCTCTCTCTCTCTCTCTCTCTCTCTCACACACACACACACACACACACACACACACACACATACACACGTAAAATGGAATAAAGATGAGAGCCTGATTGATTTCATTACCCAGTCGCAGATCAGAAGACGGATTCGGCATACTGGCATACTGAAGAACTGAGGTGGCCACCCACTGAGGTGCCTGGCAAACAGAGAATGTTTGGATGGAGAGCACAGTTGGCAGTGACAAGCTCAAGCATAAAGACACCAGAGCAGAAGAATGGGAGCAAATGATCTTCAGTCCATGTGAGGCAAATGCCTGGTGAAGATGGGTTCCCAGAAATACCTGGGAGAGACTTTAGGCATGGGGTACCCCAAAAGATTAGATAGCTGTAAAAAGCCATCAGAATCAAGATGTTAAATGTTAATGTAACCCCATTATACTCAGCAGTGGGTAAGGCCTAGGACATCCCCATGGCAGGCTCATCTCCCCACCTCCTCCTCAGCCTCTTGTGAATAACCAGTGTCCCAGGTGCCTGAAGTCCTGTGCTCATATGCCTCTGGGTCTTTTTACTAGAGTAACTTTCCCTTTTTTTCTCACACATGCTCAAGGATTTCCTCATTTGACAGTTTCTCCATTAACCCTTCACTCCACCTTATATTATCAACCCTCCCAAAAACCCGCCAGACAGAATCAATCACTCTCTTTATTCTGTCCCCTTGCACTTGGTTCATACATTGCACTTTCCAATTTATCCTAAGCTGCTGTTTATGTAGCTATTCTCCCACTAGGTTCAAAGCCAGAAGTCAGACTTATTTAGTTTCCAAAGGCATTTTATGAGGTCATCTTTATCCTGATGCCAAAACAAGGTAAGATTGCCACAAGAAAAGAAAATCACAAGACAATATCCCTGATGAACATAAGTGCAAAAGTCCTCAACAAAATATTAGCAACTTAATTCAACATATATTAAAAGGATCATACACCATGATCAATTGGGATTTATTTCAGAGATGCATGGATGGTTCACCATGTTAACAAAATGAAATATAAAAATCATATTATCATCTCAAAAGATGCTAAAAACAACATTTGACAAAATTCAAGATCCAATTGTGATAAAAATTCTCAACAAAGTGGGTATAGAGGGAACATATTTCAACATAAAAAAGGTCATATATGACAAGTCCTCAGTTAACATCATATTCAGCAGTGAAAAGCTGAAAGCCTTTCCCCTAAGATCTAGAACAAGGCAAGGATGCCCTCACTCATCACTTTTATTTAACACTAGAGGCCCGTGCACATGGGAAGGAAATTAATTAGAAAGTGGCCAGAAGGGCGGGACTGGGCCAGAAGGGCCAGACCACACTGGAGCCAACCTCCTATAGTCCCTCCTCAGGTGGCCGCACCTGGGGTAGCGCCGGTGCTCAAAGGGCAACTGTGAAGTAAGTGGGGTCCCTCGGCCTGGCCTGTAAGGATTGGGCCGAAACTGGCAGTCCGACATCCCCGGAGGGGTCCCGGAATGCGAGAGGGCACTTTATGACATGATGTTATATATAGAAAACCTTAAAAACTCCATCAAAAAATTGTTAGAACTCATAAATGAAATCAGTAAAATATTGCACATTATGGCTACTGGCTGGTTGGCTGATCAGCCAGTCAGCCAGTCGCTTAGACTTTTATATATATATATAGATAGTATTGGAAGTCCTAGCTAGAGAAATTAGGTATGAAGAAACAAAAGGCATCCAAATTAGAAAGGAAGAAGTCGCTATTTTCAGATGACATGATGTTATATATAGAAAACCTTAAAAACTCCATCAAAAAATTGTTAGAACTCATAAATGAAATCAGTAAAATTTCAGAATACAAAATAAATACACAAAAACTTCTTGCATTTCTATAACTAATAAACTATACAAAAGAGAAATCAAGAAAGAAATCCCATTTACAATTGCATCAAAAAGAATAATAGCCCTAACCGGTTTACTGCTGAATAAATAAACTGCTCTATAAACAAAAGGCATCCAAATTAGAAAGGAAGAAGTCGCTATTTTCAGATGACATGATGTTATATATAGAAAACCTTAAAAACTCCATCAAAAAATTGTTAGAACTCATAAATGAAATCAGTAAAATTTCAGAATACAAAATAAATACACAAAAACTTCTTGCATTTCTATAACTAATAAACTATACGAAAGAGAAATCAAGAAAGAAATCCCATTTACAATTGCATCAAAAAGAATAATAGCCCTAACCGGTTTACTGCTGAATAAATAAACTGCTCTATCAGTGGATAGAGCATCGGCCTGCAGACTGAAGGGTCCCAGGTTCGATTCCATCAAGGGCATGTACCTTGGTTGTGGGCACAACATCAGGAGGGGGTGTGCAGGAGGCAACTGATCGATGTTTCTCTCTCATTGATGTTTCCAACTCTCTATCCCTCTCCCTTCCTCTCTGTAAAAAAAATCAATAAAACATATTTTTTAAAAAGAATAATATACCTAGAAATAAATTAAATCAAGGAAGCAAAGAACCTATATACTGAAAACTACAAGACATTAATGAAATGAAAATTAAAGACGTAAATAAATGGAAAAATAGTCTGTGCTCATGGATTGGAAGAATAAATATTGTTTCAATGTCTATACTACCCAAAGCAATCTACAGATTTAATGAAATTCTCATTAAACTTCCAAAGGCATTTTTCAAAGAAATAGAACAAATAATACTAAACTTCATATGAAACCATAAAAAACAACCAAACAACAACAACAAAACAAATAGCCAAAGCAATCTTGAGGCATCATGTTCCCATATTTTAGACTATATTACAAAGCTATTGTAATTGAAATGGTATGTTTTAGCATAAAAACAGACACATCTATAATAATAAAAGTGTAATATGCTAATTAGACCAAACAGCCGAATGACCTTCCGGATGTCCTTCCAGATGAAGCAGTGGTGGCAGGGGCTTGGGCAGAGGTGGTTAGGGGCAATCAGGCAGACAGACAGAGTGGTTAGGGGTGATCAGGCAGGCAGGTGGTTGGGGTAATCAGGCAGGCAGGCAGGCAAGCAGTTAGGAGCCAATGGTCCTGGATTGCAAGAGGGATATCCCAGATCATAAGAGGGTGCAAGCCAGAGTGAGGGACCCCTCCCATGCACAAATTGTGTGCACCGGGTCTCTGGTAAATCAATAAAATAGAATAGAGAGCCCAGAAATAAATCCATGTATTTATGTCAATTCATTTACAACAAAAGAACCAATACTATACAGTGGGAAAGGACAGTGTCTTCAATAAACAGTGTTGGGAAAACTGGGCAACCACATGCAAAAGAATGAAATTCATCTATTATCTTATACCACAAACAATAATTAACTAAAAATGAATCAAGATTTAAACATAAGACCTGAAACCATAAAACATCTAGAAGAAAACATAGGTGGCAAGCTCCTTGAAATAGGTCTTGGTGATGATATTTTAAACCTAACACACATACACACACACACACACACAAAGGAAGAAAGAAAGAAAAGAAGGAAGGAAAGAAATGGACTATATCATATCGAATCTCAGAGGGAAGGCGGGTGAGAAGAGATTAATCAAAGAATTTATATACATATATGCATAACCCATGGACACAGACAATAGTGGAGTGAAGGCCTGGGGGAGAACAGGTGCAGGATAGAGGGGGTCAATGGAGAAAAAATAGGAGGGCATCTGTAATACTTTCAACAAAAAAAGATAATTTTTTTAAAAGCTTATGCACAGCAAAAAACAAAACAAACAAAAATCCAACAACAAAATGAAAAGAAAACTACTAAAAGGGAGAAAATATTTGCAAATCATATATCTGAAAAGGCTAATATCCAAAAGATATAGAAAACTAATACAACTCAACAGCAAAACAGCGACAATCCAATTAAATAATGGCCATAAGATTTAAATAGACATTGTTCCAAAGAAGATATAGAGATCCACAACAGACATATGAACAGATATACATCATTAGTCATCAAGGAAACCACAATGAGTTACTATTTTATACCTGTTAGAAAGGCTATTATCAAAAAGACAAGAAATAACAGCTGTTGGTGAGGATGTGGAGAAAAGGGAACCTTTGTGCACTTGTAAATGGGTGCAGCCACTATGGAAAACAGTATGGAGGTTCCTTAAAAGATTTAAAAATACAACTACCATATAATCCAGCAATTCCACTTGTGGTTATTTGTCCAAAAAAATGAAAACACTAATTCCAAAAGATATCTGTACCCTCATGTTCACTTTAGCATGATTTACAATAGCCCAAAAATGAAAACAACCTAAGAGTCCATCAATGAATTCATGAATAAGAAAAAGTTGTGATATGTACATATTGGAATATTCAGCCATAAAAAAAGAATAAAATGTTGTCATTTGCAATAATAGGGATGGACCTTGAGGGCATTATGTTAAATGAAATAAGTGTGAGAAAGACAAATACCATATAATCTCTTTTACATGTGAAATCTGAAAAATAAAAAGCTCACAGATATAAAGAACAGATTGGTAGCTGCCAGAGGCAGGGGGTAGGAGAAAGGAGAAAAGTGAGAAGGGGGGAAAAGGTAAAGAAAAAATATGAAAATTAAATGACAATAATAGGGTTGTGAAAGCCCGTCAAATAAAGTGCCATTTCTCTGTGGGCAGGCTATTTCTGGAGCAGTGAGGAGATCACTGCACTAAGGGAGGTGTTTATCCTACTGGGAATCAG
>NW_006300371.1:1097897-1102707 GCF_000327345.1 Myotis davidii | reverse complement strand
GCAGGAATGAGCTAGGCCACAGCTCCCTACACTGATTTAAAGTCTGAAGGTTCCATAAAGGCATTTGTGATGTCCAGAAAACACAATTAGTCTGCCCTGGCCCTTTCAGTGCGTGCCGACTTGGCTCTAACAGCAGAAGTGAGACAAGTGTGTATCCCGTGTATCCAGACATGCCCAATGTGATCTTTTGGATATAGGGAGAGAAAAAGTCAACACAAACTGACTTCAACAATAAGAAGTTTACTATATAATCTAACCAGTAGCCTAGAACCAAGGCTTCAAGTAGGGTATACTCAGGGCACTGATTCTTTTTTCCTGTAACTCTGCCTGTCCTACCCCTCCCCAAATTTTCAAATAAAAGAAGAAGCAGGGAGAAGAAATAAAAACCACTTCCAAAATCCCAGTTGCTGTCAGCTATTTAGCAGATAGCTTAACAATCACATGACAGAGCTGTGCAGGTCTAGAGGAGGGACAGGAGAATGTTGAGGGAGGGGTTCCTCACAGAATGAGTCTGGCCATGTGCAGGAGTGGCAGGACAGAGGCCTCAGGGAAAAGAGACACAATTTTCCCAAGTAGCTTTTATTGTTTTATTTTTGAATTAAATTTATTAGGTTGACATTGGTCCACATAATCATATAGGTTTTAGGTGTGGACTTCTATGTTATAAGATCTGTATATTGCACCATGTGCCCACCACCCAAAGTCAAATCTTCTTCTGTCACAATATTTTAAGACCCCTTTCTCCCCCTGCCCCGTTCCCTCTGGCAACCACCACACTGATGTTTGTGTTCACGAGTTTCAGTTTTATATCCCGCATATGAGCAAAATCTCATGATTCTTAGCTTTTTCTGATTGACTTATTTTATTTACAATAAATCAGTTACTCTGGTACCATGTACAAGCAATCTAAAAAAAAGTTCATTGGTTCAGGAACTAGGTTTTCTTTCTACATTCTTATTTTTCTCAGTAAATAACTACATGCGTGATCCTGAGCAAGCCACTTAACCTCTGGATTTTCACTCCTTTATGTAAAATAGGAGAGGATAGGACACACGCATTTAATTTTCTTCTCAGCCATAAACTCCTAATTCTACTCCAAATCAGCCAGTTTTCTCGTCACACCACCTAACCAGTCTCATACATTATAATTAAACTTAACTTTCTGCCTTTCATTATTTACAATTTTCCTCAAACAAGTCATCTCATTGAATATAAAACATTTTTTACATCATGATGGCTGTATTTTTTTGCCTAAAAACCATTCATTTTAATAAGACAACTACATACTTTGTTTCTATTTACTAGTACATGGTAAAGGAAAACACCAAATTATCTCCTTGCTCCTATTCCTCTCCCTCAAAAGTCACCAATTGTTTCATTACCCTGGGGACTTCCTTCAAGAAAAAATGAGTGTGATAAGATGAAACGTATTCTAAATTCTTTTTAACTTGAAAGGAAATAAATTGCACTAAGAAAGTCTTTACTTATGGCTATTTCTGTTTTAAACATCTAGCAATAGAAAAACAAAGAAAAGAAAACTTTTAAGACAAAGAAAAATGTAGTCTGTTCCATGATAGTATGATCTAGTAGGCATCAGACTATAGGAGTAAGAGAATTAAGTTTTAGTTTCTTGCGTTCTTACTTTTTCTCTGAAAACACACACACACACACACACACACACCCACACACACACACACCAAACAAAAAACTGACCGTAACCAGAGTTGGTATTCAGCTGCTCTGCACAAGTCCATCCATGACTGGCCACTTTTCTGATTGATCAGGCAGCTGTTCTGGTTGATTGGTACTCATGCCATACAGTTATTAAATATTTCATTGTTGCCTCTGCCAGTAACTCAACAATAGAAATACTGTGGTTGCTGACTTGTTTATTTGGAATAAGTGGCAGAATGATACATGATGAGTAAAGGAAATGAAGAGAAGAATAAAAAAATGGAGGCCTGAGGGAAATTACTGCTGGAATATTTTTTATATTTTGCACTATACAGATTCCCTTGATGAGATTTTAAAATTAACATGATTTCTAAGCTACTATGCATAGGACTCTATTAGACAAATAAAGTGAATTAAAGAGTATCCTGTTCTCACTCGGTTTACACTACAGTTTATTATATTTGAACTAGCACAGTTTGGCTGTCAAAAACCTAAACAGTAGAGTACTGGAGGTAGCATACAACTCCCTCTGTCAGTGAATTCACTCCCTCATATTTAATGCCATTTTCCAGGCCATTAGTGAAGTCTTTAAGTGTCTGGGAAGAAGTAATCTATTAACTGAAAATCCAGGTTTATTCACCTCCCAAGGATGAATAGTTTTCACTCAGAAAGTAGTGTAGGTCATTCATCAAAGGGTTTGACCGATGTTACCTTCATTTTATTTAAAAGATTTCTCATGTTTATGTAAATATCAACTTTGACACATAGGTTAACCTGTAAGAAAGAGTCCTCTGTAACTGCTAAGCTTCTTATTGACTTCCAAACTTTCAAATTTAAAATTTATCATTATTTCTCAAGTCACATTTTACCTTATTCCCAAATTAATTTTTAAAAGAGTATATATAAAGCATAGTGAACAAATAAATGGAAAAGGCTGTATGTGAGAACTTCTCCACCCCCAAGGAAAAAAATGTTTCTAATAAAATTTCATTTGTTGTTAGAAATGAAACAGAGATGGAAAAATGGGAACATAATCAATAACATAGTTCATTTTGTCTGTTTGAAAAAATTACACTAGCTGATTTGAAAGATCAGTCTCCTTGGAACCAAAGCTAGAGAGAAACTCATCTTTGCATCTTTTAGAAGACTGCCCTGTGTAAGGGAAAAGGTTCTCAAAAAGCATCCTTGTGAAAGAATCGGACTTGCTGGACCATGACAGAACAGCTTGCATCAGACCCCACTTGTTACTAAGAGCAATTATTAAATGGATTAAAATGCAAAAACATTTGTTTGTAGGCATCAAAAAAATTGAAGCAGCCAGAAGATCTTGGACAAAAGAGAAGCATAGGGAAGGAAGCCAACATTTTGGGCCTTGTTTCCCACAAAATATTTCTTAATTTTAATTTTCCATGCTGAGCAGTATTTAAGTCAGGCCCAAACGTAGATAAGAATTGTCAAGTTGCACAAATCTTCCTGAGCAACCCCTTGAATATACAGGGTGACGCCCAAAAATGTATACACACTTAAACAGCTGACAGCTTTTAAATGAAATGTACTGTAATAAACACTTCCTTTATAATGATTCAAAGTGTGTGTATACATTTGGGGGGGCACCTTATAGTTTCTCTCAATCTGAAGACTTGTGAACTAAAGATACAAATTATATGCCCCACACAAGTTCTCAACATACAATGGTAATATCATTATAACTGTGAAGGACACTGTCATTCAAAAGTGGGTTCAGAGGGTTGAGGTGAAAGACATAAGGGGACAGGAGTCACATAGCAGTCACTGGTCTAAAGCAATTCTGAAATCTATTTGTAGATTCCAGACATATGTGTAGATCCCTTGATTAGGACTCGGTTCTGGGAATTGTTTTCTCAGGCTCTTGGTTCCACCCTCTGTAACTTTATCTCTCCCCTCTGGTTATTAATTCCAAACTTCCTTTTCCACAAGAGATGGCCTGTGTTTGCAGCTACGTAGCTGTCTCAGCCAGCTTCCTACATGTAAGATTAGGAATCCAGAGGCTCTGTTCATTGGGAACCAACTCCATCCCTTTTGATCCAAGCTTATAATGCTTCTGCTAGTACAGTCTTCTTAAAGATCTGTGGGCTTCCTATGAATAGAAGTGGGATTCACTCCATTAGACAACATCTTCACTCAGAAATCTTTTTTTATATAGGCCCCAGCCTGCCTTGTGCTGAAATTTGGGGTGCTAAGAAACAATACCCTTAAGATTCTCAGAAAGATTTTTGTCTCATTTTAAGGGTCTGTCTGTAAAGAATACTCTTAAATGTTTCTGAAATCTAAATAATGTGTCGCATAGCTGCACCCTTATAATCTTCATCCTGAAATCAGGTCTGATACTGAGAGTTTTTACAATATGGAAAGGCTGGGGATAACATAGTTTTATTTTTACACTCAGTAAGCCCTGGATCCTTTATATTTTCTCTAATTTCTGCATGAAAATGGAAAAGTTCATCTTTAGCACCTCTCTTTTTTTCTCTCACTTGTATAATACTTTATCATACATGGCTAAAAATAACCAATTAGCACTTTTGACATTCTTTCTGGAAATCTCCTTGCACAGGTTCACTTTTTCATTAGGTACATTTTCTATTGTTCATGATACTTCAGGCAATAGTTATTCAAAACTTCCTCCTGCTGCATAACATGGATTACTTTTCTTCCAGCCTCTAATAATAGCCTCCGCACTGTCCTTCCTGTTTCATCAACAATTCCATTCTCTTGCCTCCTGGCCCCAAAGCTGATGCCACACATTTTAAGGTTTTGTTTCAACCATATCCTACTTCTAGGTATTATTTTATGTTTCATTTACCCACTACTGTGTAACTAACCACCCCACAACTTTATGTCTTAAAATAATTTATTCTTAGCTCTCATAGTTCTGTGGATTGACTAACTTCAACTACACAGTTCATGCTTGGCGGTTGCTGGGGGGGGGGGGGGGGGTGTCTCTCATAGCTATAGTCATATAGTGGCAGGGATGTAGTCACCTGAAAGTCTGACTAAGCTAAATTTCCAAATGGCTTATGCACTTGTACATCTGCATCACAGAGATTCTCTCTCTCTCTCTCTCTCTCTCTCTCTCTCTCTCTCTCTCTCTCTCTCTCTC
>NW_006300371.1:1092857-1097871 GCF_000327345.1 Myotis davidii | reverse complement strand
CCCTCTCTCTTGCCTCTCCTTCTTCCTTTCCCTTCATTCTTCCCTGCCTTCCTTCCTCTCTCCCTCTTTTCCCTCTCTCCCTTTCTCTCCCTCTCCCTTCTCCCCCTCCTTTCTCTAATGGAAACATCTTCCAGGATATCTTTCACGGCTTCTCCATGTGGTTTGATTCTCTTACAGTACGGTGGTCTTGGAGATGTTGCACTTCTTAACAGTAAGCTTCTGAAAGGGAACATCTCAAGAGTAAGTGTTCCAAGAGGCCAGGTAAGCAGCAAGACTTATGCCTGAGCCTCAGAAGTCACACAGTGTCAAAGATAATGTACTCTCTTGGTCAAAAGTGAGTCAGAGGGCTATCCTAAATTAAAGAGGAGAGACAATATAAGGGCAAAAATACAAGAAGGCATGATTCATTAACAAGACATTTTACATAGCTTATTACATAGTAAAACCACTGAAAAACAAAGAGAAAACTCTGAAAACCAATCACAAATACAACATATCACTTTCAGAGGAGCAACAATAGGACTGACGCTAACTTTTCAAAAATAAAATGGTGGTATCAAGAATAGAATAGCATTTTTAAGTGCTGAAAGGAAATAACTGCCAATCTGGAGTTATAAACCTAACAAAAATATCTTACAAAAATGAAAAAAAAAAGATATGCTTTACAATAGCACCACAAAAACAAAACAAAACAAAAAAACAACAACAAAACATCAAATTATGCCCAGCTGGCATGGCTCAGTGGTTGAGCATAGACCTATGAATCAGGAGGTCACAGTTCAATTCCCGGTCAGGGCACATGCCCGGATTGTTGGTTTGATTCCCAGTGCCGGGCGTGCAGGAGGCAGCTGATCAATGATTGTCTCTCATCATTGGTGTTTCTATCTCTCTCTTCCTCTCCCTTCTTCTCTGAAATCAATAAAATCTTTATATACTTTTTAAAAGAAGCATTCCTAAAGATACTGGGATTTTATAATGATAAAAGGCTCAATCTACAAGGAAGATAAAATAATTCTAAGTTTGCATTTACATAGCCTAACCTCAAAATACATAAAGCAAAAATGAAAGAATCAACAGAAGAAATAGAAAAAAATATTCTTATAAATATAATTGAATTTCATAACTGACTCTTATAATGCTCTCCACATAATGGCTTCTTGAATAAACCCAAAGCCTAGTACAGTAAAAGCAAGTCCTTGGGAGGGAGGGTAATTAATTTTAGGTGTGCAGGTAAGTAATGGCTTGGTTTCATCTACAGACAGTATTTAGAATATCTAGAAGAATGCAGGGCCTGCATATGCATCAGATAATCAAAATCCCCAAAAAGGAGAAAAGTAAATGTTTAAAAGCTTATGTGGGCCTCTTTCTTCATTAAAAAAAAATATTAAAATTATATTATACTAGAGGCCCAGTGCACGAAATTCATGCACGGGGTGTGGGGGTCCCCCTCAGCCCAGCCTGCACCCTCTTCAATTCAGGACATCCCTCTCACAATCTGGGACCACTGGCTCCTAACTGCTCACCTGCCTGCCTGCCCGCCTGATCATCCTTAACTGCCACTGTCTGTCAGCCTGATTGCCCCTAACTGCCCCCCACCCCTGCCGGCCTGGTTGTCGGCCTGGTCACCCCACACAGCCTGCTGTAGAGTCGTTTGGTTGTCCCTTACTAACCCCCCTGCCAGCCTTGTCATCCCAGGCAGCCTACTGGTCATTACTGTTACTGTGACAGCATCCTGGACAATTTGCATATTCCTCTATTATTAGATAGATGACTGCATTGGCATGAACACTAATACAATAGAACTGAGTTATATTTTTCCCTTCTAAATAAATAAATACTATAGACAAATAAATAGAAAGTGAATCACATCCAGCTTGCGCTCTATCCACTGAGCCAAACCGGTTTCGGCGACCCCTTTCTTTCTGTTGTTTTGTTTTGGACACCTGACCATTTGAAATGCAACTGGCTATGATCCAAGAGGAGACCCTTAGTGACTAGGGGTGTACTGTGTTTAGTGATATATGTGTGAAAAACGACGCTTAGTGCCTCACAGTCTGTGTAAAATTGTCTGTAGTAAAATATGTGTGAAACACTTTGTTTAATGGTGCATGGTACACTTGCCACTATGTTGATTGATATATCTGAAATACTACCAGATCCAAAGAGTGTGACTGTTGGCTTTTCCAGAAAGACAGAAAGATGTGGTAGGAAAAAAAAAAGTTTGGGTTTTCAAGTTGGACATATATAGATTAAAATCCCCATATGACAGTTTTGTAACTGTATATTTAAATAAATCATTTAACTTCTATGAATGTTTTTTGTCTTAAAATGGGGTAATAATGCCTACCTTTCACATTAGAGGTAAGGGGCTAGCATCAAGCCTGTTTCTGAGGCACATACTGACATCCACAGCCCAAAGTCACTTCTCCTTGTGGAAGACCTCAAGGCTTTTAAGCCAAGCTCATTCCCTCCAAGTTCAAGTACAATTCCTGACACAAACTCTATAGGCCTTAAAACAAGGTATTTTCACACTGGCCAAATGGCTCAGTTTCTTGGAGTATCATCCTGTGTACCAAAGAGTTGTGGTTTTGATTCCCAATCAGGGCACATACATAGGTTGTGGGTTCAATCCCTGGTGAGGGCCCTTGTGGGAGGCAAACAATCAGTGTTCCCCTCCCTCTCTCTCTCTAAAATCAATAAAAACGTGTTCTCGGGTGAGGATTAAAAACAAAAAAACAAGGTCTTTTCCTCAGGTATAAATTTATGCCTATGTTTTTGCAACATAGACTTAAAAGATACTGATATTCAAAGAGTGGCTTAGCTATGTGTGGTGTCATTTAATGTTCCTTTATCCTTTGCTGAAGAAGTGGTAGGTAATGCTTGACCCTTCCTTTTACTCAGAAGCAGAAAAGAGAAGAGCATGTACCTCATCTTCAGCATGCCCATGTTACTCATAAATAAAATATGGATAAAAATGTGCTAAATCTATTTAAATGACACCCCCTTGATAAATCATTTCATTACTTAATATTCATCTCCTGAAAGTCTACTGGTGTCAAGCAAGATGCTCACTTAAGGCCCAGGTATAGGGGGTAGAAAAAGTTTCCCTGCTTTCACTTTAGATTAGCTACACACAGACCAGATTTTGATACCCCCTAACTTTACCAGATACTAAGTATAATAAAGAAAAAGGAGAGGGAAGTATGAGTGAAATAAGATCATATCCTATATTTTCCATTTCTAAACCAGCCCAGAAAACTAAGGGTGAGAAGTTTCTCCCTCACCGGGGACAACCATCTCCACTGTCAGTGACATTGGGAACCCATCATCTCCCCAGCCTGCTGTGGACTCGGTGTTCGAGGAGGAGCTCGCCAAAGAACAGATGGGGTACAGAAGAGATCCCTTCTGACAGACAACTTGATCCTCAACAGTCCCCCGGCTCACTCCTCTCCCATCCCTCAGGGCAGTGCAGGCATTTATTTAGTAAAGGGAGTTCCCAGGTCCAATCAGATGTAGATAAACTATAAGGCTGATAAAACATGCATTTCATGACCTTCTACTCACAAAGTAAACTAAAATTACTAAACCACAGTCTATGAAACATTTTTTTTCATTAACTCACTTCTTTGATTTGTTTTAGAAAACACGGGTTCCAGCCAAGGTTGTCGTTTTGTTGTTTAAAGTTATATTGTTTTCTGTATATTTATGGTTAAATGACATCTACAAATGTGATTCATAGCTAACAATCTTGAAGCTTTTAAAAAACACAAACTTGGATATCTAACTCATTAATTTTTTAAGTTTTTACCTGGTCTTTCTGAGGGGATGTGGGCAATTTGTTGCATGGTATTATAAGTATGATGGTTTGGATCCCAGGAAAGAAAAAAAAAACAAAAAACAGTAGCTTTAAGGGAGGAAGTTCATATTAGTTGCAGAAAGGTAGTACTCCCTACCCCAGTTTGCTCTTGCTCTTTAGAACAAATGTTAGTAGAAACTGCAGTTCCAAACTTTGTACAGGTTGCTTGATTTATTTGACCCATTTTCTAAAACACTTGTTTGGTCAAATCACAGCAATAGTCAAATTTATATGTGTGACTTTCATCACTCTCCTATCCTAGCTTCAACACTAGAAAAATGCTAATGAGTAGCAAAAATTAACAATATTCAGGTGGCCAGAAAGAAGAGGAGGAGGAGGAGAAGGAGTAGAGGGGAGGGGGAAGAGAAAGAGGAGAAGAAATGGGAGGAGAAGAAAAAAACAGTTCAAGTAATCCACAGAACAGAACTAAATCCCAGAATCAATTAATATAAATTATCTATACATTATACATTGAGCTAGGTGAAGGCGGGGGCACTAAGATATATATGTAAACAAGGACACATCAGCGGAGGTGTTATAAAGGTGCTCAGGTGGATAATGTGCCATCTTAATGTCAGTTATTGCGTACTGAACATTTCAAAGTACATTTTCAAGTTGCATGGCTTATAGAAGGTTTTGTTACCTTTGGGGACCTCATAAAAATAAATGAAATGGCATTACTGTAACCAGAGAGAGGAGGACAAAAGAAAGTTAAATACTTTAGGTGCTTTATATATTAAAACATAGGTTTCTTTTACTTTAGAAAGCTAGTACCGTATTTGCCGGCGTATAAGACGACTGGGCGTATGAGACGACCCCCTAACATTTCCACTCAAAATACAGAGTTTGTTATATACTCTCCGTACAAGACTACCCCCTCTTCCGCACACCTTCCACACACCAAATAAAAGGTAAAACAATATCAGATTTGATTTTAACATTTTAATTTATATTCAAATGCTTATGACATGCAGGAAAACTGTCACAAGGCTGTATGTAATCAAACATATACATAAAACAGTGCAAGTTTATTACCGGTAAACATACCGGTAATTCACTAAAGAAAACACACTCTATAGACTGGTACCGTAGATGCTTCTCAGGAACACAGGCAAGCAGCCCACAACCTAGAGGGACTGTCAATGATAGAAGAAAGAT
>NW_006300371.1:1081202-1092513 GCF_000327345.1 Myotis davidii | reverse complement strand
ACACCCAGCAGCGCTGCTGATGCCTGAACGGTATGTGGAATGAAGTGGGCGGGCATCGGGAGGCCACTATGGCACGGGGCAAGCACTATGGGCAGTCTATCTGAAGTGTACCTGGCGTATAAGACGACCCCCCACTTGGAGGCATATTTTTCAGGGCCAAAAAATCGTCTTATACGCTGGCAAATACGGTAGTTTGTGGATTTCAGAAGAGGAGAATAGGTTGCAAAAGAATTAAAGTCACCTCCAAGAATCACTGAATCACAAGCATAACCCCTGACCAGGCCACTAACTGTTTTCTGGTGTTTTATGTAAAACTCAAAATTGAATTTGCCAACAGACATGGAAAATTAAATTCCCTGGAGAAAGTTGCAAGAGCCTACATTTTGCTACAGGAGAAATAGAACATTAATGGAAGTTGCCCAGTATCTGTCTTTTCTAATCAAAATCTCAACAGGGCCCTGAATAGTACATGCCTCAAAGGAAGTACCACTGAGAGAGGAAGAAAAGCTCCCTTGGTGCAGGCCCTGCCAGGCCTGTTAGGAGCATGTGTGATGGATGAGGGATGCTCCGCCAGCAAACAGGTCACATCTGTGAGCGGTTGAACATGCATTTGGGCTGTTCGTATGCTCCTGGTGATTTGAGCAAAGAAACTACCAAAATGGGATTTTAAGGATTCTGACTCCTAGGCCTAGAGACCTAATTAAAATGAAGAACTAATGAGCTAAAGGAAAGACAGGACAGCGACATGGGACATGCACTTGAACCAGGAAGATGTGGTCGGGCGTGGAAGCTCCACCACTCTATAGCTCTGTGACTTATGTAAATACTTTAACCTCCATCTTCTTATATTTAGAAAACATATAACCCTATCTTTCTCAGTAATGCAGGAAGTAACACTGTGCACATGAAGATCTAGACTGATATGAGTAATGATCACATTATCATGCCTGATACAGACATTTAATTAGGAAATGCTCTGGCGTGTCCCCCGCAGGGATCAGGATGGCATGTTACCTGGAGAGGACCACCAGGCTGTCCCCTGGGAGGCCTCGGGGACTTGGATTCATTATCTCTCCCAGTTTACCATAATCCAGGGCCAGCCCATAGAGGCAGACTCAGATCCCCGAGTTTTCAGCACTATAAAAATAAATTCTTTTCTGCTATAGCAGAATCACTTCAACCAACAGATGTATAAAACCCAAATCTCAATTTAATTAATTTATAATAAAAATTCTAAATTGTGCAAGAACAGAATTCATGCTTCTATATGTCCAGCCCATTCTCTCCCTAACAAGAGACCTACATGGAAAACCAAGTTATCGGCAGAAGGCGGAAGACTGCTTGCGGATATGGACTCGGGTGAGCAGGTAATCCACACATTTCAGGAACCCATCTCTCTGAAGATCCTCATGTGTACCCTGGCCCCAGAGTTTTCTGAGAGGCGGACCTCACTCCTGGGGTCAGAACTTGGCTTATTGTCTATGTGGCTGTCCCATCTCCATTGTAGGGGAGGCAGACCATTAAGACTGAGGCAGCAGTGCAAGCAGGAAGGTGTCAGGAGATAGAACTGAAAAATAAGCATGAACCAGAGCATATGCCCTATAGAAAAATGTCTACTAAAATATTCATGAGTGTCTGTGAATGCCTTCTGGACCTTAAGTAGAAGTTTTAAAGGTTTTCCTGGCTTCCGGTTGGAAGCCAGGCTGTGATTTTGGGAAAGACTCTCCCAGATTATTTAAAAATGTCTCACTATTAGTCACGTCCCCAGCTCCAGTGGCCTGGGTTAGAAGCAGATCATTTACTATCTTATTACTTTGTGCCTCGTGCAGGGTGTTACTACAGCATCATAGCTGATGGGAGCATGTAGGGTGCAGATCAGGTGGCCTGAGGGCTGGATTAAATGGCACATTAGTATTCACCAGAGCCAGTAAAAATGAGATACCAAGTTTTTGTGAGTTTTCTAAAGGATTCTTTTACTAAAGAACTAGTGAAGTTATTATTACTGACTTTGACATTTAAATATTTGGAATAAGAGACATCAATTTAAATAAAGCAGGGCAGATGAAGAATGATGTTAATAATAAATATTTATTAAGTGATTTCTATGCCCAAAGCATTGCTGTGGACATTTACATGTACTTTCTCATTTAGCTTTCACAAAATCCCTATGAAGTAGGCACTATTATCCCCATTTTAGGAGAGGAAATAAAA
The DNA here is from genome assembly GCF_000327345.1 of Myotis davidii. Lineage (NCBI taxonomy): Eukaryota > Metazoa > Chordata > Mammalia > Chiroptera > Vespertilionidae > Myotis > Myotis davidii. Next base: position 1,090,302 of record NW_006300371.1, on the reverse strand, counting down.
AACAAAGAGTCTGTGTTATTGCGAAAAAAGACATTATTTTCACTGTTTCCTCAGGCCACCTGCCACAGGAATGGTAGAATTTGAATACAGTGCAAAATTATGTATTCTGTGTTATGCCAAGTCAGAAGGCCTCACAACTTTGTCAAATAGTATACGATCCTGTATGGCCAAGGCAGCATGCATGACTCTTTAAGAAAACTAGACACATTGTGGAAACCTGTTCTGCAATGCACAGGTCAAGCCATTCCCCTACAATGTAATGCTGCATTGTTAAGAGTCCAAAAGAGCTTGAGAGAATTCAGTTAGCCTGTAAAGTCGTTTTAGCCCAATCATCACACACCACATTACAAAGGGCTCCTCTGTACCACACCCAACAATGAGAATCAATGGACATTAAATTAAGACGAGCCAGAGTCTGAAAGTAGGTGATGGAACAGGCAGCTGGCTGAGGTTTTGCCTTCCTACAGCTAAATATTTCATCTTCCACAAGCAAGTGGAATGACTAGCCCACACCTAATTAAACCGCACAGTGATTGTGCGATGCTACCTTTACAGGAGTGATAGACAGATGGTCTCACCAGTAGTAAGCCACAGAAATCAATGGCTGACATTTGCTCGATGAAATACAAATTGAGATTAGCTAGCTGCACTTTTTTATTCAGCAAATTCGAGTCTCCAATCAATTTCTGTGCATGCGAAATTGGTTTTAAATTGATTTGTTTCCTCCTTAGCTAATTACAGTATACAAGTAAATGAATAATCAATTGCTAACTCTACTCTTACTGTATACATTTCAATGAGCAAAACAAGACTGTCAAAGATGGATACTATTAGGGTCTTTTCAAAGAGAAGCTACTAAGCATTTACATGTGTTGTAATACATCAGCTATTTAATGATAATTTAAAGACTGTCTTATTTGTTGAATAAATATAACTCGCCCTGCTATTAGTTAAGCTTACAGAAAGTTCTCTTATATTAAGAGCCTGCTTAGAAAAACAGAGCTTAGCAGCGTGTCTGGCAGACAAAGAAGTTTTTAGTCAGTGTTAGCTGTTATTGATGCAGTGGGTGTTGCACAATGGGCAATCCTGAGAAAATTCGAGGTTCAAATCCTAGTTCCTTCACACTTTGACCCAACAATTCCACTCCTGGATATATGGCCAACAGAAATGAGTGTTTATGTTGACCAAAAAAATAGGTGTAAATTAATTCAGTATTCACAAAAGCCAAAAACTTGAAGTCGCCCTAATGTCTAACAACTATACAATGTATAAATTGTGGCAAATTCATAAGTGAAATAGTGCACAGCAGTGAGAAAGAATGGACCACAGATGCACCCAGCATGGATGAAGCTCATAGACACAACGCTGAGCCAGGCACCAAAGAGGGTACACTGCATGATTTTATGTATATGCAGTTCAAGTACAGGAAAAAGTAATAGGTGGTGGAAAAGGTTGCAATAGTAATTACTTTGGGGAGAGTTAGTGCCCAGGAAGGTGCACAAGGAGCCTTCTAGAGAGCTTTGATCTGTGCTGTGTTACCTAAGTGTGTACATTTAAAATTCATCCAGTAGAAAACCTAAAATTCATGAGCATTGTTGTATCACAATTCCTTCACTTATTATATGATCTCAGACAAATTACCCTCCAAGCCTCCTTTTCCTGCTCTATTAAATTGAGAATGATAATATTACTAATTCCTAGGATGGTTATGATGTAGAAATACAATAATTCATGTGAAGCATTTAGCACAGAGCCTTGTAGACAATGAGTGTTTGATAAATGAATCCCATTATTATTTCCCTCACTGAGAATGTAGTCACAAACAGGCAGGGTTTAGAAGTTATAAATTGCTTGAGGAATCGTAATTAAGGTAGAAGCCAACATCATAAATACATGTGAACCTGGTTTTAAGAAAAACAAATACATTTAATCTTGTGTTTATAAATTTGAGAGAAAGTTTTAAATGCTTGGTTTCTAAATAACATTCCCCACAGAATTCATTCATATAAGGTTATTTCATTTAATCCAGAAGATAAGTGTGCATTTCACTCTTAAGGTATGTCTCATGTAAAGCCGCAGTCCCTCTGGGGCCCCCTGTTCTAGAAAGCTGACACTTGGGACAGGACACTGACTGAAGACACCACAGGACCTGGAAACCAATTTCTGCAGCAGTGATTTTCTCTGGGAGGCCAGCGGTCAAAGGAGTTAAAAGTACTTACTAGCTTCTTGTCTGAGCATGGCTGAGAATGAATTACTGGTCATGAAAACTGCTGCATTATTTCTTGGGAGAGTTCAGGAGTGAGAGTTGATATTATCATGACGATTGGTGCAAAATGTCTAAAGTTATAGGACTAAATATGAGGGCTATAAATTTAAGGTGCTAGCTAGAATAGCAGAGGAGTCTCTAGACGTCTCCTGTGTCTGCAGAAAATCTATACTGTTGGGAATTCCTGTTTTTAGACAGTTTTCATATATTTCGCAATAAATAATACAATCTTCCAATCCATTTTTAGATGCTTATATGAACCAATAAAAGAAAAACCATCACGAACCAGGAAAGTGTGGAGAACATAAGAACACACAGTCCCCATGTGTGTGCTGAGCAAGGTGGGTGGGTCCCTGTTTGCCCCCAATACCCCCAGCCCAAGGAGCCGGCCCTCTGTCTTGCTGCTTCTAGGTCAGTGCTGTCCAATAGACCTGGAATGATGGAAATGGTTGATAGTTAGTCTATCCAACACTGTAGTCATTAACCATGTGTGCTATCGAGCAACTGAAATGTAGCTAATGTGACCAAGGAACTAAATTTTTCATCATAGCACATTTTAATTCATTTAAATTTAAGCAGCCACACTTGGCTAGTAGTACTTGTGCAGATAGTTTTTGCCTGTCGGATCTTGATGAACCCAGACTCTTCCAATTGGGGAGACACTAGTTTCCTGCTCTTACAGACTCAATTCTTCCCACAGTCTGAGCTAATCTTGAAGAAAACAAGACATAATCCATATGCTTCCACCCCATCACCCAGCCTAGCTTTCCCTGGATCTGGTCAACCACAGAGGAGGCCCAGCTGCTCACATCGCCTGCAAGCCACTGCATTTTGGATCCAACCCCTCTTTTTGCTCCTGGTCTCCTGCCTCAGTTTCCACCTAACCTGCTCACAGCAAGGAGTCCTGATGGAAACTCTAACCTAGAAGACTTTCTTTACCTCTTTCCACCCATGCCACCCTGAAACCCCACTTCTGACAGCTGCTATGACTCACTTCAGTGCCCAAAAGCACACCCCCTGCCACTTCCATTGGATTTTCACCCGCTGCCAGCATCTGCCACTGCTCCCCCAGTAAGCACTCAGCAACTCCCACAGGTGTCAGGCTACAGAAATAATTCGGTTTCCCCCACCCCAATGGTGCCTGTCCACAGCTTCCTCTTTCTCCCCGCTGGGACTGTGGTTACAGTCAGAGTCCACATTTTTTATCTAGCCTAAAATAATTCAAAGTGAAATAATGTTCCCAGTAGAATTGCAAACACTCAAATGTAAATGAACAGCTAGATCAATATGTTTACGTATATCAAAAATCCCCAAATACAAAATTTATCTTCATTAATTATATTTGTGGCAATCAGTACTATATCTATGACTCTTTGGTAAGATATATCCTGGATTATGTAAAATCATCATGTGCTCTGACATTGACTGTTGACATAATTTAGGGAAATGTCCATCAACACGGGTAGGCTTGTGTGTACAACTTGGCTCATCAATACCTGACAGAAACATAAAGGCGTAAGTTCCCCAAACATAACTGTCTATGTGAGTTGCAGCATCTCAGAACGAAGGGGCTATTTCTGAGGTACATGAAGCTGATCCATTCACTGAAGAATGATTTAATTCATCATTCTGCCCGAGAAGGAGGAGAGGTGGCATAGCTGGCCTCAAGTTTTGAACTCTGTCATATACACTTGGCAGCCCTTCATTTTGGGAGGCACAGACTTGAAAATAACATCCTTTGACTTCTGCATGTTCCAGTTGGAAATTCATATTTCTCAGCTGGGAAACATGAGGGCAAATAGTTCTCGAAGGAAGTGCAGTCCTGTAGCTGTTTTTATGATGTGATGAGAGATTCTTGCTGCTTTGAAATTCCTGAATTAATCTTTCAGGATCCTTAAATGTTTTTTATTCTGAATGATCTGAAACAACTTGGACCTAAAGGTGGAGCCACTTAAAACAGTTTAAGAAGTCATTTTTAAGCAATAGACTTAAAAATGCAGCCAACGTTCAGTTGTGAAAAGGCTGTTCTAGCTGTTTATTTCTTCGTTTTTCCTCTGTATTTTCTACCAGTGACTTTTACCTCCACCTGCTGGTACACTGAGGAAATGAAATGGAAATTAAATTCAACCAAGTAAATGAAATGACTCGCTGGAATCTCTGATAGAGATCTGGTGGGAGGAAAGGTTAAAACTATAATCTAAAATGAAGTTTCTGAAGACTATAAGTGTATTTATTAATCCTTTTATTCCTTGTGGCAATTATTAAGAGTGAGATGCAAAAATAATAGCTATACCTTCACTAAACTGATCTCCAACATCTAATTCATTGATCTTTCCATCACTCATGTGTCATCCTTTCCATCATTCCACTAAAAGTTTCACACACAAAAAAATGCAGCAGAGAGTTTGAGTATAAAGTGAACCATAAGTTATTAAAGATGGGAACATCCTCAGAAATGTAAATCGGTCCTAAATCTTTAGAAAACTCATAAAATAAGTGTTTAAAACCCACTGAAAATACACCACAGCAGAATGTTACAAGCATGGACTCCAGAGCCAGACTTCTAACGTTGGAAACCCAGCTTTGCCCCTTAGGGCTGAGTGGCCTTGATCAAAATCCCCCAACAATTCCATGCCTCAGTTTTCCCATATGGGAAATGGGGTTAAGTGACAGTTCTTACCAAAATCATTATTGTGAGGATTAAGTTAATATTTGTAAATCCCTAGGACAGTTCCTGAAACATGTAGGTACTGTGTAAACAATGTTTAATAAATAAATAAAATATTGCTATTGGATATAGGTGAGAGAAAAGATTGTGTTTCTTCAATTAAACACATTGTCTTGGTTGCAAGATTGTTTGCCATAGCAGCACCTGAACCTCTCGTGGACTCAGAGAGCCTGCCTATTACTATGAAGAGAAAACTGAGTTAAGGCAAGAACAAGCTGGTAATTACCTAAATAGAGAATAAACAGTAGGAGTTCCAGGACTTTAATTATTTTGAAAAGCCTGGAATGACCTGGAAAGGTAAATTCACTGTAAAATCTTCAAGTGTTAAGATGACTCTAAAATGTTCCACCAAGTAAAGCAGCACTATGGAACTTCTAAAAACACTGACACAAGTTTGCCCTAATCTAAGATGTGATATTATCATGAGAAACAGTCAAAGAGTTGCATTGTATATGCTGGTTAGACTGCACTCTCATTCATGTATTCAGTAAACTTTGTAAATACACACTTGATGCTGGTGATTCCACATAGAACAGAAAACAAGTAAATATATAAAATAATGTCAGGGAATGATAAATGCTATGAAGAAAAATAAAACAAGGGGGAGAGGCAAGTTGAGGTTTGGAAGGCCTCTTTGAGAAGATGGACATTTGAGCAAAGGCCTAAATGAAGGCAGGAGGTAAATAATATGTATGCATAGAGAAAGAGCTTACTAGGCAGAGGGACCAGCAAGACCCTGAGGTCTGAGGTGGAGCTATGAGTGGTGTTCAAAAACAACAGGAAAGCCAATAAAATAACCTAATTGATCAGGAGGAATAGTAAGAAATCAAGTGAAAGAAGCAGCAGGGCCAGATAATGCAGGACTTTATGGGCCATGTGTGGCTTGTTACAAACACAGCCCCAAAATTCTTGAATGATTTCCAGTGTAGAGGCTTTATTCCTTCCCTTTGAATCCGGGTGGGCTTAAGACCGCTTGGATCAGTAGGATATGATGGGAATGGCTGTCATTTCTGAGTCTGGGTCCTAAAAGAGGATGCGATTTCTGCCTTGTTTGATGGAACATTCTTGTTTGCAACCCTCAGCTTCCATGTGACTTTCCTGAGGTTGTCATACTGTGAGAAAGTCAAGCCACATGTAGAGGGCACATGTAGGCCCTCTGCATACTCCGAAGTTCTCAGTTCCACACTTTTGTGCTATCATAGTCCACATCTAGATATGTAACTAAATAACCCTTTAAATTACTCTAACCCCCAGCCAACACCTCTCAGTTAAGGCCTCAAGATTAGAGCAGAAAAAAGCCATCCCTGTTATGTCCTGTCCAAACTGACCCAGAGTCCATAAATATAATAAAATGGTTGTTTTAAATGGCTATATTTGGGACAAGCTTATTACATAGCAGCAATGTAACTGGGACACCAGGGTAAGAACTTGGGATTAGATTTTAAATGAAAAGCCGTTGGAGAGTTGAGTAATGTGATCTGATTAGTGAAGTAAGAGGATCGCTCCAGTTCTTGTATGGAGGACAGACTGCAAGAAGGCAGGCATGGAAGCAGAGAGGCCAGTTGTGAGGCTATTGCAGTTGTCCAGGCAGGAAGCAGTGAAGGTAGTGAGAAGAGCATTGATTGAGAATATATTTTCAAAGTAAAACCTATAGGAATTGCTGATGGATTGGAAAGATACAAATCAAGAATGATTGAAGTACCCCAGCCGATTTAGCTCAGTGGATGAAACATCAGCCTGTGGAATGAAGAGCCCCAGGTTCAATTCTGGTCAAGAGCACATGCCTGGGTTTCCTGCTTGATCCCCAGTAGGGGGCGTGCAGGAGGCATCAATCAATGATTCTTTCTCATCATTGATGTTTCTATCTCCCTCTCCCTTCCTCTCTGAAATCAATAAAAATATATTTTTTAAATGACTGAAGGATTTGGGGGCAGAGCAAGCAACTACGTAAATAGAGGTGTTATATACCAAGATACAAACATTCAAGAAAGAACAGATTTGGGGAATAAAAATCAAGAGTTCAATTTGAACATGTAGCATATCCATTAAATTTACCCAAATGGAGATGTTGAGTAGGCAGCTGGATATACAAGTTTGGAGGTCACTATAGAGGCTGGAGTACTGTATTCAAGTCTAAGTGTGCCTCATTTTAGGAAATATATTTAAAAACTACAGGGTATTCAGGAGGAAGGCACCAGGATGCCGAGACACTTCTAGAAGTCATCTCATTAAAAGCAAAAACAACAACAACAAAAAACAACAGTTGAAGGAACTAAACAAAGAGTGGGTAAAAATATCCATTATGTCAAAGAGGTACTTAAATCAGTAAGACACACCATTATGACTCATCTTTCAGGGTAAGTTAACTACTTTAAGGAACTGAAGATTAAGAGCCTACTTTCATGGAAACTAACACAAAACACCTCATAATTGATTATGATTTTCCTCAGAGGAGCTACCGCTCCAGAACTAGACACCATTACAGAGATTTTGGCCTAAAACAAAATTCCCAGCTATTACAGGAAATGGATTAAATACCATGAAGTTGTGTTGGTGCAAGATGCTCTATGGCTTAACTTTGGTTAAGCCATACAAAACCACATATTCATACATTCCCAGCAAATGGCGAGCTGGCCCATATGAAATTTACCTATTCATATGCTATTTCCACTTGGAATGCCCTTGCATGGGAAGTTATCTTTAGCGCTTGTGACACAAAATTATTTTAGTATTAGGAACCATAATATTCTATTGTTTTTATCTTTTTGCATTAACAGAGAAATAATTTAGTAGGGTGATTAAGAGCAAGAAATCTAAAGCCAAAATTCCTGGACTAAGGTCTTAATACCAACACTTGGGCAACTTACTTAAACTCTATGTACTTCAGTTTCCTACCTCATTGGATTTCTTATAGGAAATAAATAAGTCAATAAGTGTTCAGTATCTGAAGTACATAGAACCAGCAAAATAATAAGTGGTCAAAAATGTTAGCTCAGCAGCATTCAACATACCCCACTGCATAAATACATAGCTGGGACCACTTGTTTAGTTTTTTCTTACTCATGCAGGCAGGTAGTATGATGATGACTTTGAGAGGAGAGATTCAGTCTCAGATTTGAACTTACCCTCTTACTTTGCAACCACGCAAAAGATGTTTTCTTGAAGCCCTCTCAACTGATATCAGAACTGCTGTCATTCATTTCACTGTCTCCTTCTCCACTATCCTTCATAAGATCCCTCACATCTGAATTTGAATATGTAAAGAAGTGAAAAGGAAAGAATTACTCTGTTATCCATAAAAATGTACAAAATGCCAAACACATGGCTTAGAGATAACGATAAATAATCTGGAATTACCTTAAACTTGCAGCAGATCGATCCTCTCTACACAGCGATGGGGAATGAAAAGGGATTGAAACTGAGCCCTATTTTAAAAGAGGGGTGAGAGTAGCAGTTGATAATATTTCACCCTTAGATGTTAAAACTGACAGCACGGCCCCAATTTCCCCCATCTGGAGTGATGCAGGAAGACAGCCTTTAAACGCTGGGGGATGCTGGTATTCAAACTGGGTCCATAAGGAAGTTACCAGGGGCAAAGGCAGATGGGGACCATCAGGCCCCCTGCCCCCATCTGTGAGAATTTTTTCCTCTCAAATAAAAGATAAGCAAGTCCTGAAAATTAGCCAAACCTGACCAGGCACTGAATTTCCATATTCCGGGCATGAAAATCTACCAAACGCTGAAGACACTAAGAAAACTGTGGGTGCCTTTACTTGGGCCCATAGGATACCGTTCTTTTTTAGAAGTGAGGAGCACAGCACACCCCACTGTCGCAGGACTGGGACATCTCTTGGCGGACTGGCCCTCCAGGGCCTCTGCGGAAATGGAAAGGGCGGAAATGGAAAGGGCGGGTGGTGTCTCCACAAAGAACTCAGGTCGCAGCCCGGAGTCAGCCCCTGATGCTCTGACTTGGACCAGCCTGAGCACTCACCGCGTGGCACCGCTCAGACTGTGCTCATAAAGCTTCCTTCCCTGCTTCTTAGCCTCGCCTTGGCAGAAACCAGTCCCGGTGATGATGGCCACCAGCAGATGGCAGCACCTGGACA
>NW_006300371.1:1080317-1081166 GCF_000327345.1 Myotis davidii | reverse complement strand
GCCTGCAGAACCCCCCCCCCACGGAGAGGCTGGCAGCTCCCCTGCTCCCCTGCTCCCCTGCTCCCCTGCTCCCCTGCTCCCCTGCTCCCCTGCTCCCCTGCTCCCCTGCTCCCCGGCTCTAAATGCCTCCTTGCCCACGGTTGGCGGCAGTGTCACCTGCACCACTTCTCCGCCAGGTGGCGCCTAGTCCGCAGGCCAACAGTCAGGCCAGCGTCCAGCACCATCAGTATCAGCAGGCCGGGCGGCAGGATGCGGGGACAGGCGGCGCTGCAGGGACAGTTCACCGGTTGCTGGCTGAAGCTCTAGTGCTGGGGCAGCCGTCCCCGCAAGGGAGAGAGTAAGTCAGCTCAGCAAGTCAGCTCAGAGTTGAGCCCTGCTCCACGTCCCACGCCTGCAGTCGGGTCACCAGGTAGCCCAGAGTGGCGGGGACACCAGCCGAGGTCTGGGGTTGTTCTGGTCCAACTCAGGCAGCCACACCATGGCCCAGCCCGGGAGCCGTGGGGAGCAGCCGTGGAGGGCCCCCAACCCTGGCTGCAGGTCTGCCAGTTAGTTCCTGGAAGTCAAGGCACCTTCACGCGCACGTAGCTCCCAGTGGCGGGTCCATCGAGACGCAGGGGGACATGGCGTTCCTGGGGGACCTACCCCGGCCTCCAGAGGCCGTCAGGTGCGACACAGGCCCAGTCCTGGGCGGGCTGCCCTGACACCTCGTAGCCCAGACACGGGAAAAGCAGCTCATTGTCCCTCTCGTCACCCACGCGCATTGTGTGGGCCCGATGGTGCGGGCGCCGCGGTCCTCAGCCACCAGTCAGCTTGCACTTGGCAGTGCGCTGGTGGTCCAACGATGCAGCC
>NW_006300371.1:1067585-1080293 GCF_000327345.1 Myotis davidii | reverse complement strand
CTACGGTCACCTCGGCCACCTCCACCCGCAACCCCCTCCACCCCACCCAGCAGGCGCCCTCGGGGCAGCCAAGGGGGTGATGGCAATGTCCGCTGGCCTGTCACTGTGGCCGTGGATGGAAACAATGACCTTGCAGGTGGCGGTGCAAGGCCCCTCGTGGGTGTCCGGGCGCTTGTAGTCTCTGGGTCGAGGCGGAAGAGGCTGGGTGCGGGCACCGAAGGCTAACACCACGTGTTGGGGCCCTCATCGGGGTGGACCTGGTACAGGGGGATGTGCTCATGGCCACACCCTTGGACACCTGCATGGGAATCTGGGTACAGGAGAAGCGCGGTCATGTCGACCTCCACCTCCACGTGCAGCAGCCGGAACTGCTCCTGCGAGAAGCTGATGGCGTGTAAGGCCAGCACTCACTGCGAGTCCAGAGTCCCCGCCGCACAGCCCCTCACCGTCCAGGCCTGCCTCCCTGGCAGCTGCCCATTGCCCTCGCACACCCATAGCAGCGAGCTTTTGAACTTCATCAGACCAAACTGCAGGCTTGGCGCCTGGAACGAGACTGAACCGGAGGAGATCGGATAGAACACCTATGGCAGGGCAGGGGACTTCTCCCTCCTAGGTGAGGAAATCGATAGTCAGTGAGAGACCCTGCCACCAGCAGCAGCCACAGAAGTAGCAAGGACAGGGTCGGTGGGAAATCTGAGCCTCCGGGGAGACATCTTTGCTCCTCAAAGAGGAAAGCCAATGGCAGGCTCTGCCTAAGCCTTCCAGGCCTCAGGGGCCCTCCTCAGCGCCCCGTTGGGAGACACTTGCCCTATTAAATATATCTCATCACTAAACCGCCTCTGCTGTGTAATCACTTTTCTCTGCCCCAGGCTTAAACATGCCTCTTCTGAACCATAGGAAATAATATGCAAATAAGTATCCATCCAGGCTGATCTGCTGGGTCTCTTGTTCTCTGGGTCATGTAGTTCCTGTAAAAAGGCTCACAAGAGGGTCTGAAGAGCTAAGCAGTGGCCAGGGCAGGGCAGCGGGTGATTAAGATCCCCCATGGAAGTCTGCACTATAAAAACGCATCCTGCTTGCTTCTCCAGTGTGCTTCATTCTCACTTTGATATCACGAGTAGGGGATCCACGGCCTCTTTATTCGTTCCTAAGCATACTTACGTATTCCTCAGACAGAGGCACAATTGCTCTTCTTCTCTACCATTTTAAAATGAACGCGTATATGCATCCTTTGCCACCCACAGCTATCCATCTATATTGCATTATCATTTCCTCTTTGAAAGATTCTGAGGGAACCACTTCTGCAGAGTTAGGCAATGTCTAATCAGGGAAGAACTGTTTTCCAAAGTAATCATTTCTGAATAGCTTTTCCACAGCAAAGAAACCATTAATGATGAAATTTCAGCCCTCTTATCTCCTTTTATGTCAGTAATTACTTATATGTGAGGGATCAGCGTCAGTCAGGGAGGTCTGCTAACCGCAAAACACTCTAAGGGATAGTTAAGGGTAAGGAAAAAAATTTAGGGAAATATATCGCAGTCAGTCTTGTTCCAAAATTGCTATAGACCAATTATTTTTTAAAAGCCCTTGGCTGAAGAAAACCACGGGTGGCCTGATAGGCTGAAGGCTGAAGAAACATTAAACCATCTGTCTGAAGCACGATAAATAGTCCTGTGTTAAGTTCTACTTGATGTGTGAAGTGTTCTAAATGATAAACAGTCCCACATGTTAATGATGACATTGTTCCTGGTACCATGGAGTCGTCAGTGCATCATGTTCCTTAACCAGTCATTTTGAATAAAATCAGTGAACAGGCTGAGTTATTAATATGCCCTGGCTATTTATTCTTGGCTCTCATATGATCTGTAATATTATTGATTCCTGCAGGGACATGTCAGTAAATGACTATTGTTTCTTTCACTCTTAGGAGAAAGTTGCATTAATTTTAGTTCAGGGATTTATGAATCCAGCTCTGAAACTGAGCCACCTTTGATGAGATGATTCCTTTTCAGGGGCTTTAATTTAGTGGACTCTAGGTATAAGTACCAATACTCGATATCGGAGAAGTGCAGTGGGAAGCACGAGTTGATTTTATTGGGTACTCTCAGATCCTAAGAAGAAAAAGAGATTCATTTTGTTTACTTTATATTTTTACTTTTGACAGATGAGGCATCGGTCTGAGGAAGGGGACAGCTCTACTTCAGTTTAGTGAGCAGATTCCTTTTAAGCCATTTATCTCATAAAGAAAAACAGTTTGCTTTCTTTCTTAGAACTGAGTATCCCACAGAAGTGCCTGGTTAGTCCGCCTCTGGGTCTCTGGGAAGACACGAGGATCTGATCCCTCCACCCAGCTTCTTAATTCGTAGATGCCCCTTAACTGAAGACTGAGAACTGATTCTTTAAAAAGGCACATGCTTCCGTGCACATCAGCCAGGAGAGGGACCCATTTAACCACAGACTGAGTCTCATTCCTTCCTCTTCTCCCTCATCTCACACAATCCCTGACAGACCTGGCCTCTGACAGTCTTCAGCATTATTGTCGCCATTCATGATCAGAAAAACTGCTCAGTGTGCTGAAAATGAAGAATAGTCCACAACTCTATCTACAGAATATCAAAAGATTCAGATAAAATATGAAAAAGGCAAGCAATCAAACACATTACCACCACAATGCAAAGCATCTGGACACTTATGTTTGGAAACATCCAGCTCTGATGTTTAAATGCTTGATTGCATCTTCCCTACTTTTCCTCCAGCTGTTTGGCAGCGAGTAGACTATCTACAATAACTAATGTGCTATATTGTTGGTGTTGCATTATTAGCATTAGCATTGTTTTCTCGCAAACAGCCACCTTATTAAAACACTACTGTATGAATGAAGGACAGCTGCAGTTTCAGGAAAGAGACATTTTCTGAGGCAAAACCAGTAGAGTGACAGGCTGAATAATATAGGAACTGTGGCATCTGTCCCTCTAGGGATGTGTCACCAGGAAGCTGTGTTTACAGCCCTGAGCTGCTGGTGCCCTCATGTTCCATTCTGTTGATTTTGTTAGCTAAAAATCCATCTCAATATTAAAAGCACTGTGGCAGAAATCTGCTTTAACGTGCTTGTTTTCCCATTTGCCAGCATGTTGGCAAACTAAGTCTATAAAATGTAGTTTTGATCTCCATTGGAGTCAAATGTAAAGCAAAACAAACTACGGGGGCAGGGGGGTGATCACCACCACATGATGACCAAAATGTGAATAGAGCTGCCATTTGGTCCACTTGGTCAGCTTAGTTTTAAAATAAGTGAGTGGGGAGGATTTTAGTGAACTCCCAGAAGTGTTTACTTTTCTCCTTAAAACAAAGCCACCGGGCATGCCAGTGTTCCCCCGAAACACCAGGAAACCAGAACTGTAAAACAGGATTGCATTCCAATCATTTCAATCAAGGATTTTCTGTTCTGCTGAATACGTGACAGCAGTGTGTCCCTTTACACACTAAAGCACATCATGCCCTTACCTGTGCTTCTCAGTGAATAGAGCGTCGGCCCTTGCACTGAAGGGTCTCAGGTTCGATTCCTGGTCAAGGGCACTTACCTGGGTTGCAGGTTTCATTCTCGTCACCATTGGGGTGCATTCGAGAGGCAATCAATGGATGTTTCTAACATCTCTCTCTCTCTTTCTCCCCCCTCCCCCCAAAAAAAGCAATGGATAGCAATCAGGTGAGAATTAACAAAAAATAAAAATAAATAAATAAAGCACACTGTAAGTAAGCTAAAGTAACTCTCACCTTAAACATGGACACAAATGGCCCCTAATTCAGGATAGTGCCTGTGCCTTTGCATATTTCCTCTTATTACGCAAAACTACTTACATATGTTTGCAAGGAAAATGAAGCCACAAGAAAGTTCCTAATGCACAAATTTGGCTGCATCATGATGTCCACACGACAGAGGGAGCAAGCACCAACTTCTATCTATCTAGGACCTTGAACTAATGCTTCTCTGGCCCAGAAATAGTTCTTGTGCCATTTAGAACAAATCACTGTGTGTACCATACTGAAACCCATTTTCATTTCTCAACTGAACAAAGATTCTGGATACAAAGTGAGCAAAATGTTGTCAACTGCAATATTACTTTCTTCAAGGAGTTCTAGAAATTGAAGCTATTAAGACTGAAGAAACAAAACAAACCTAACAGGTTTTAGTTTTCTTTTTTTTAAATCACACATTGAAAATAGCTAAAGTCAGTCTTCAGCTCTATGAGCCCCAAAACAGTGAGAAATAGTTTTAAGTTATCACGTTCCTATTACCCATTGCATAATCAACTTATTATTAGGTCTTGACTGTACAGTCATCTAAAAGCAAAGTTATCAGCAAATTTTGCTCCTTCTTGTAAAATGATTTCAGGGAAAGTAATTCAGCTCTGAAACCAGCCAAAATGCCATCTGCAAGTGTAGCATAGAAGCAAATGATATTTTATCAACTACTTAAGTGCTTTAACCTAGAGAAAATCACAGGGACCCACTATAGAGTATCAACATCAATAAAAAAATTCCTTTAACATAAAACAAGTATTTAAGTGATACAATCTTCATTTTAAAAGGTCCCAGGAACACCCTAAGGACTCAGGCAGCTCAGAGCCTACAGGCCCCAGAGTAGACCCTGAGTAGCCTCAGTCCTAGAACACCCCTGGCCACTCCTGGCCTACTGGCCTTGGCACCATGGGGGCAGGGCAGCAGAGACTTGAGCAGGGCCAGAGAGGAGCTGGGGGCCCTGCCCAAACCACAGCAGAGGTTTGATCAGAACGGGGAGCCCTGCCCAAGCCATGGCAGAGGCTTCATCAGAGCCGTGGGGCCCTGCCCAAGCCACAGCAGAGGCTTGATCAGAACTGGGGGGCCCTGACAAAGCCACAGTGGAGGCTTGATCAGGCCTGGGAGGACCCTGCCCCAGCCCCAGCAGAGGCTTCATCAGAGCTGGGGGGCCCTGCCCAAGCTGCGGCAGAGGCTTGAGCAGGGCCTGAGGGAAGGGGAGCAGGGTTGGCCTTGCCCAAGCCTCCAGCAGAGGATTGAGCAGAGCTGGGGGGCCCTGCCAAAGCCACATTGGAGGCTTGAGCAGGCCCAGAGACAGGGGGTGCGCCTGCCTAGGCTTGCCAGCAATCCTGCCTCTGCAGGTGAGCTGTAGGGGAAACACCTTTTCTAACAGCTCATTGGCTAAGCTCCCTGTACACCACTGGTAATATTCTTGGTAACTTGGGTAACAAGAACCCAAAAAGGTGACGTAGAGTTTTTCTACCTCACTCCTGGAGGAAAAAAATGAAGGTCTGCTGCTGGAGAATTAATAAATGTCATATCCTGCCACAGCTGGTTTGGCTCAGTGGATAGAACCTCAGCCTGCCAACCTCAGGGTCCAGGTTGATTCTGACCAAGGGCATGTACCTAGGTTTTAGGCTCCTCCCTGGCCGGGGCCCAGGTCAGGGCTCATGCAGGAGGCAACCAATCAAAGTGTCCCTCTCACATTGATGTTTCTCTCTGTCTTTTCCTTTCTCTTCCACATTCTCTAAAAATCAATGGAAATATATCCTCAGGTGAGGATAACAAAATAAAAGAAAGAAATGTCATATCCTATGAAAGACACATCTTGAAAATGTCTAAAGAAAGTTGTCATTTTTTCATGGTGAAGGGACTGGAGTCCGTGTTGATGAAAACACCTTGGCGGCTATGGTGGCTGGCAGTGGCTGCGGCAGCAGGATGATGGGGCTGGTGCCTTCCCCTGATCAGCCAGGTCACCTCCCACAGAGGGAGGCCAGACAGCAGGCCTAAGCCTTCAGTAGGACATCCTTTGAGGGCTCCCAGTCTGTGAGAGGGGGCAGGCTGGGCTGAGAAACCCACCCCCTTGGCCCCGTGCATGAATTTTGTGCACTGGGCCCCTAATATTATCAAAACTAGCAAGGGGGGTGGGAGGCAGCAGGGCCAGGGAGAGATTCACAAAAGAATAACCCATGGACACAGATAATAGTGTGATGAAGGCCTGGGGTTGGAGTGGGTGCAGAGTGGAGGGGTTCAATGGGGGGAACAGAGGACATTTGCAATACCTTCCACAATAAATATAACTTTTTAAAATTATGTAATGGTAAAAAAATACTACACAAAACTAGCTTTTAAAGTACCAATTTTATTAATATAGCTGCATGAAGGAAACTAAATCAATGAATAATTAGAAATCTTTTACCTTTGGTTCAGGGATCCCGTGAATCCCAAGTGAGCCTGGGAGACTGTGACCTCAAGGATCATACTGTGCATTCTTATCACCCTGTTGAGAGGAGGCCTGCCTCCAACCAGAGAATGTAGCAAAGCAAAGCAAAAAAAAAAAAAAGAAGAAGAAGAAAGAAAGAAAAAGAATAAATATTGGAAAATAACTTTTCATCTGTGCCTTATTTTATCTTATTTTATCTTCATCTCTCTTCCTCCTAGCTGAACCTCTCTGTTCTTACTTTGCACAAAAGCTCGTGTCCACCAGTAACCCATGCACTTTTGGGCACTTTATCAACAGATATTTGATCAAGTATTGGTGATAATATAAAGTTGCATCCTGTAAAAGAAAATACTTGAACATGAACAATAATAATGTGGTTTCAGGTAAATCAGAACTCCCCGGGATGGAGGGAACCTGGGAGTGATGTGAACAAGCTGTGGAGAAATCAGAGTCTTAAGGCCAGTTGGTTGGAATGGATGCTTTAAGGAGAATACTATGGGGGGAAGTTTGAATGGGGGCACAGGTGAGGAAAACCTTGATACCAAGATAAAGAGGCAGTGGTAAGAAAGACTGGAAGCTAAGGTGCCCTGCAATCTAGGTAGGCACAAGCCGTTGAAGGCCTGAACAATGAGTTGGGAGAAGTATAGGGTGAAAACCTGAGGGACATTGCAAAGGAAGAATTGCTAAGACTTCATAACAGACACACTGTAAGGGGTAGAAAAGATGGAACAAATAAATGACTCTAAAGCTATTGAATGGCTGAGAAAACGGACACATTTTCTCAGTATTCCCAACTACTGAGAAATACAATATTCCCAAGTAGAATTCCAAAAAGCTCCTGCTACTTACCAGCTGAATGACCAAAGACAGATTTTACCTCTTCAAAGTGTTTAGGAAAGAATGTCTTTCTTGAGAGGTTGCTTTGAGATTTAAGTGAGAAAATATGGGAAGAGCCAAAAGCCAAATACCTAGCACCTTGCGTGATCTCAAAAGACAACTCTGTCTTTCAATATTGCATTTCATATCACATTGTGATTTATTTAAAGGTATATTTCACACCCCTATTATAAGTCCTTCCAGGAATTCACCATGTTTTATCAAATTTGTGTCCCCACACCCAATTCACTGTCTACCTCATAGAAGTTCATCAATATTTGTAGGATACCTGGGAGGGTCCCACCACCACATTCCACTTCTGGGTAATTCTTACCACATAAAATCATCTCAGTGCTAAACTAGAAAAATGGTTACAGGATCATAAGCTTAGTATATGGAATTTGTATGTTATGTGCGACTTCTGAAATAAGTAAGACTTAAGCAATAATATGCAGGATTTGGTATAGTCACATGTAACAAAACTGGTTTCTTGAATCAGTTCCAACACTGACCTATCAGGGGATGTAGGATATTTGTTGGTTCTTTTGAGAAACCAACTCTTCACCAAATCAATCCTAGTGAGTAGGGTATGATAAACTCCCCACCCTTGTTGCTAGAATGGGCACATGATGCAGGCTTAGCCAAACTTGAGAATTCTATCCTCCCAACTCTTGTCATTGATTCAGGCAAATCATGGCCATCGGGCATCAACTCCCCAGGATCACTGCTGCAATTACTAACAAAGGTATATTTTTTTCCTCTGGAGTTGCTGGGCTAAGAAGATGGAAGCTGGTTGGAAGTGCTTGCTTATAAAGCCAGCATTTTTCAAAGAAAAGCTGAGATGGCTCTGAACACTTAGATCCAACTGTGCCTGATCTCCCACTAGACTTTTCATTAAGTGTGACTGCAAGTTCCCCATTTATGTTCAAACCAATTAGTGGTTGGGTTTCTATTTGTCCCCTAAACAATCATAACAAATTCCAAAATTGAGAAAGGAATTATATGTAACAGACTCTAAAATGGGCAATTAGCTGAGGAAGATATGTGAGGAGGTCCATGGAGAACTTTCTGTGCTAAGTCGAGAGGCTGACCTGCATTCTTGTTATGTGTTTGTAAATCATTAGCACTCATACTTTGGGATTCAGATCATGTGTCTATTAAAGCCAGAGAATGGAGGTCACAAATTGAAAGAGATTTTGCTACATCTTTAAGGAAAGGATACGCTTCAATTGAAGTAGTCTACTGAGAGCAGAAAAGGGAGAAAATATATCACTAAAACAGAGCCTTTCTGACTGAGGATAATAATCCAAGAGGGCTGAAAGTTAGCAATCTTTGAAAATTTTAAGGGTAGAAAAAAAATTTGTCTCCAGCAAATTTAAGTTAGTGAGGAAAAAGTAAAGGCAAAATATAATCAGGAAGATAACATTGAGGTCTCACAGAGTCTTGAACCTCCATGTCTCTTTCAAACTCTCCATAAGTCCGGAATATCCAAGTTAAAAAAAAAAAATGACAATTACTCTATGGTAAAAAGCCATCCCTTGGGTTGCAACCTGGGAACAAAAGGGTATATATTAGCTGTCACTCCCACCCCAAGAAATTGTTCTTAATGACCCTGGAGAGACCAAGTGGAAGTCATTTAAGCCAAGGGCTCCTTAAGGGCATGAACAGAATATCTAGGACAGGAGTGGGCAACCCCTGGCATGTGTGTCAAGCATGGCACGCCAGTAACTTTTGCCTGCACGCGAAACCCTCTCTTATAATCTTCCATTTACAATTTTCTTCTTAATATCAACTTTTTTAGTTTTCAGATAAATTCAGTGTAGGTGCATCTTAGATAAATAATTTTACATAACAAGCTATCTTAAAGACCATAGACATGGATTGATGAGAGAGGGGGAGAGCAATTTCTATGCCTCTGCCTTAACTCTCCCTGTCTTCCTAGATCCGACCAGTGTTTTGGTTTCATCCACATATGCTTGTGAATCTTTGTTCTCAGTGATGAATTTTGTTAAGTCTCATAATAGGAGTAGCCTGACAGATGAAAGTAGTAGCTCATGCATATTTCTGAAGATCACAAAATATAAACCTGATGTAAAAATCTCTGCCATTAGTGATGCAACAGCAAAAGTCCCACTGATAATATCAAACGGAGTCATAAAGTTTTCTGTCGGACTATCAGTGTACATGTACACATTAAAAAAATAAATGTATTTTTCATCATCATATACTGCGTTTTTGTCGCTTGAATGAATTTTATTATTTCTTCAAGGTTCTTCACATACGTACACCTTAAGAGATATCAAGTAGGCGTAACATGTTCCCAAAAAATTAGGGTTGGCATGCAGAAGAATTTTGAGTCAGAGATTGTGCTGGTTTTGGCACGCACTCACAAAAAGGTTGCCCACCCCTGATCTAGGATATTGCTAGGAGATGGAAATCCTTAGGCTAGGAGTAAATCTTAGCATTGTCTCCAGTTTTGATCATGGAGTTGATCAAATGCAAATAAACACTAGACCAAGAATGTCAAACTTGTGGCCCAAACGAATATTTTTGTGGCCCAGCCAATATAATGGTATGTAAAAAATGTTTTAATAAAAATTTCATAACTTAATTTTTACAATATCTTGTTATACATAATTATTAATAACAAACTACAATGTTCACTAATGATTGATTACTATAATCGTGTTGCATTCATTTCCCTTGTGTGCCTTATGCTCAGGTACACCATTTATCTCCACTAATACTAACAGTGAATATTTTAGCAGCCAATTGCCGCGTCATTAGTCCTATACTGACTTGTTTGGTGTGCCTAACAGGAAATATTTCGCTTCAGAAAACAAGAAAAATAGATTTATTTGCATTATGCTTATTAATTTGTGTAGTTATTCAGTGTCTGGTAAGTTAATGTTCAAGAAAAAATATTAATTTTTATTAAAATGTTCTATTATTTTATGTTAATGATTACTCATTTATTTCAGTCATTTGTATTCAGCATGTCTCTATCGAAATAAACATATGTTTCTATGAAAATTGAAACTTTTGGTTTTTTGTGGCCCACATTAACTTAAACCTTGTTTATTTGGCCTGTGTTAGTCTTCGAGTTTGACATGCTTGTACTAGACTATTACCTGGAAAACAAGGGACTGTGATTGCTGAACTTCCAATTAAAAACAAAACGGCCTTTTACCTTGATAAAGCCCTTGGAATATCATCTGGATACCCAGCTCAGATGTGGTTGCAAAAAACAATGGCTAAGAAAGATCATCCTTGTGAGCAGAATCTGGGGAGGCCATTTTGGCCAATCTAGGAACACACACCTCAGAGTAGGGAGTCCTTGCATCTTCTGGCCAACAGGATATGCTTATGTGCTACAAACAATGGCTATTGTGTGTGGCTTCCCCTTTGCAGATAGGTTTTTTTAATGGAAATTATTTGTCACTCTATGTGTTGAGGAAGATTCAGTGTATCAGATAGATTGTTAGATCATAAGCACTGATAGCCAACCTGACTGAGCACAATGCACTCTTCCAAGATCTGACTTGTGGCAGAACCCAGCAATCATGTCTTATATCAGTGGTCTTTAAGCTTCCTTGTGGGAACTGATTAAGTCACCAACTGCTGGGAACAAAGAATGTTCTAGATAGCAGGGCTCAAGGTACAGGAGCAGAAAGTTTGCTTACTAGTATTTATCTTTCCTCTTTTCGTTCTCACTCACCCTCCCTGATAAACCCAACCACCCTGATGTGCAATGTCCTGTGTTCAGCTGTACTCATCCCTCCCTTGTCTTTGTCTCTCAACTAGCCATTCAATGTCTCTGTTGACTCATTTTGTCTCTGAAATACTGCTGTCAGCCTACAGTTGAAGATTCCATTCAGTTGACTCACCCTGCCCTTCCAAAATCCTCTTCTTTTAACTCAAGGCAGCCAAGACCCCCTTCAATTCAAGAATTCACCTCTTATCTATTTCTCTTGTTCCTGGTTGCTTTATCTATTTTCCTTTTTCAGGACAGCTGACAGTTTTATAAAATAGCTTCTGTCTCTCAAGGAAACCTCATCAAAGGAGCCTGAGGTAAGGGGTTTGGGATCCTTCTAAGACTGAGAGAACAAAAGAGGGCCTGACCAATATAGTGGGATAATACTTCATCTGCTTGCTCCATCTATTCCTGAAGGACAAGGTTGTGTGGGCTTTTAAATCTCCTAGGTCAATGTAACCGTCAAATCCTTACTAGTGAATGGGTGACTAGCATAGAATTCTCAAGTGTTCCTGTTTGCCTTCAGGATTTACTCCATTCTCTTTTAATGACCTCCATAAACTTAATACCTATTAATAATAGATTTGTTTGGCAATGTAAAGATGAAAGGAAATATGTAAAGGTATTACATACTACACAAAGATTAAATTCTAAATTTATCACAAAGCTTAAATACTTTATAATTTTAAAGGGGCTATTAAATAAAAATTATCATTACATTATCTTCTGATAAAAAACTTGGAGTTATTCCCACTACCACTACAACAAGATATAGCTCTTAGACTTCCATGAACTCAGACCTACTTATCTTCCCACTACTCACCATCTTGCACTGCGCAGCTTATGCTACAGCTGGACTAGGTGAGAGATTCCCCTTCTTTAACCATTCCCACAGCTGTGCCTCTGCTCATGCTGCCTTCCACATGTCCTGTTGAAATGCCATACGTTCTTTTCTCAATTGTAGTGACTTTCTATATTATTTTATACTAGAGGCCTGGTGCACGAAATGTGTGCATTGGGGGGTGCCCTCAGCCCAGCCTGCACTCTCTCCAATCCGGGACCCCTTGGGGGATGTCCGACTGCCAGTTTAGGCCCAATCCTGGCAGTAGGACATCCCTCTCACAATCCAGAACTGCTGGCTCCTAACTGCTCACCTGCCTGCCTGCCTGATTGCCTATATTGGCCCCCCTGCCAACCTGATCACCCCTAACTGCCTCTGCTTGCCGACCTGGTTGCCCCCAACTGACCCCCACCACCGGCTGGTTGCCCCTAACTTCCCCCCACCAGCCTGGTCACCCCTTACTTCCCCACCTGCAGGCCTGGTCTCCCCCAACTGCCACTACTGCTGGCCTGGTTGCCCCCAACTGCTCCCCCTGCCAGCTTGTTCACCCCTCATGGCTCCCCCTTCCAGCCTGGTTGCCCCACACAACCTTGGTCCTCCCTCACTAACCCCCCTGTTGGCCTGGTCGTCCCACACAGCCTGCTGTTCAGTTGTTTGTTCGTCCCTCACTAACCCCCTTGCTGGCCTTGTTGCCCCACTCAGCCTGTTCGATCATCCATTCGGTCGTCTGTTTGGTTGTGATGGCCCCTGGCTCTTTATATATATAGACTAGAGGACCAGTGCACAAAAATTTGTGCACTCGGGGGCGGGGGGGTCCCTCAGCCTGGCCTGTGCCCTGTTGCAGTCTGGGACCCCTCGGGGGATGTCCACCTACTGGCTTAGGTCCGCTCCCCGGGAGATCAGGCCTAAGCTGCCAGTCAGACATCCCTTTGGCAGCCCAGGAGCCATTGGGGGATGTCCACTTGCGAGCGGGGAGCAGGCCTCATCTGCAGTCACACA
>NW_006300371.1:1054861-1066430 GCF_000327345.1 Myotis davidii | reverse complement strand
CTGAGGCTAGGCTCCAGCTCTGAGGCCTGGTCTGCTGAAAGCAGGTATCTGGTTTGTTTGGGTTCTATAATCTAAACACTGTTTAACTCCAGCTCTGAGATCCCGGCTGGCTAAAAGCAGGTTTCTGGGGTTTTGTTTAGCTTCTATATTTGTTACAATGTTTCAAACTGCAGGCTCAGAGGCCAGCATGGCAGGCGGGGAACATTGGTTTCCTCTGTCACTGAAGCAAGCAAGCCTCATGTTAGTTTCAAGCTGCCTGGCTGCCGGCCGCCATCTTGGCTGGCAGTTAATTTGCATATCGCCCTGATTAGCCAATGGGAAGGGTAGCAGTGGTATGCTAATTACCATGTTTCTCTTTTATTAGATAGGATTAGTTCTAGGTATATAGCATAGCTGTTAGACATTTGTATAATTTACAAAGTGACCCCCCTGATAAGTTTAGTACCCACGTGGCACCATACATAGTTATTACAATATTACTGACTATATTTGCTATCCTTATGAAATGCTATATGTTCTTTACAACAGAGCTCTTCAAACATTAATGTGCCTGCAGATCACTTGAGGATCTTGTTACAATTCAGACTCTGATCCAGTAGGTCTAGAAAAGGGCTGAGATTCTGCATTTGTGACCAGTTCTGAGGTGAGGCCATTACCATGCTTCACGCTGCTCTTTGAGAAGCAAGTCTTGAGAACTTATTCGAAGTTTAGCTCTTTGGTGAATTACTTCTCACTGCCTCAGTTGTAGTGCATCTCTTCCAGTACTGATTAGATTTTCTCCCCTTTCATGCTCCTGCCTTACCTTAGAGCTAGACTCCCAAATAACATTATGATACAGCATATTTTTCTTATAAACTTAGATGCATATTTTTATGTGATAAGAAAGGCCCATTATACTTGTATGGATCACAACAGTGACATATTCAAAGTGGTTGCCGTTGAAAAAGTGTGGCTAATTAAAGTGAGACTGGAAAAGCTAGCATTCTTGCTGTATCTCCTTTAAGAGGACATTAATAACAGACCCAGACAAAGTATCATGGGCAACTACACTGCACAGGACAGTTGGTAAGAGAGTGGGCAGATGACTTAGGTTTGATCCTGGGACCACACTCTAACTCACCTAAACTCTCTAAGTCCCTGTTTTGTTTGCTCTTATAAAATGGCAATGATAATACTGCGTTTCAGGACTATTTTAAAGTTTAAGTCAGGGAACAGATGTAAATGAGGTGGTGTTTATAAAGCACTGAGCACCATGACTGTTGCATTATAAATGTTCTAGAATAAACATGAATTTTTATTATTACCTAGAGTGACAGTTCTTAAGGTTGCCATGGAAATTCTAAGACAGGTTTTAGATTCCTTTCATTATTTTAGGGTTGTTGTTCAACTGTGACTCCGGTAATCTCTTTAAAGATGAGTGGAAAGCACAAATATAGCCTGTAAGGGTTAATAACCACCAGTTGCTGCTTCCTTTCTGTATGGTAACGCTAAGACTATGCCAATTCCAACTTTAGAAATTGACATAAAAGCTTACTAAAATGTAGCCCATAGGTTACCACAGCAACCGCTAGATGTCATCTTTAGAATATCCCTCTGCTTCACATCCTATTTGAGTAGGAATCATAAACTATATACATTCACTCATCTACTAAATAATTGGCTCACATATGGTTTTAAAGAGTAATCATAACCATTCATGCATCAGTATAATATGATATGCAAGAGCAGCACATATTTTAAAATGCACACTGTAAAGGGAGAAGACTTCCCAATACTTAATTTCTTCTTTCTCTTACTTACTTGTTACTACAGCCTTTTCTTTAAAATCAGTGATTCGCAATCAAACTTGTTTTATTTTGACAGCTCTTCCTTACTAATAGGCAATGTAATTCATAGCCAATGTGCAAACTCAGAAAACTCCATATTAAAAAACTGCAATTCCACTATTTAAACATAGAGCTGTCAACATTTTTATATCTATACTAGGGACCCACTGCATGAATTCATGCACCTTGAAAGGAACTGTGGGCCGTGAGACTGAAGTAGGCACAGGGGCAGGTCTTGGCCCTCTCACTGCGGCCTCTGGTCCCCTGTCCCCTGTCTGCTGGCAGCCCTCTCCCACTGCTCCCACTCCCATATGCTGACAATGCATGTTTTGCTCACACCCACTGACAGCATGGAGCTATTGGGGCTGGCGCCAGCAGCGGGTGCTAGTGATGGCTGCTGGCCCTGATCGCCCCTCAGGAGTAGGGGGAGGTGAAGAAGCCCTCAGGGGCGATTGGGGCCAGCAGCCATCACTCGCATCCACTGATAGTGCCGAGCAATCAGGACTGGCACCAGGTGCTGGCAGCGGGTGCAAGTGGTGGCTCCAGTGCCAGCTGTGGATGCAAGCAGGCACAGCACTGGCAGTGGGTGCGAGCACCAGACGGGACCTTGGCACACGGGAGCAAAGAATTTTCAGTAATCACCAGAGACTCACCCTGATGACAGCAACCAGCACCCTGCCTTGGTCTGGCACCCCTGCTCACCTGCTCCACCATCCCACTGCAGCTGATGCCTGCCATGTTCCACGCACGCCTCCTGGTGGTCAGTGCACGTCATAGCGATTGGTTACTTGGTTGTTCAGTTGTTCTGGTTGTTCCGCCATTCGGTCTATTTGCATATTAGCCTTTTATTATATAGGATATATTATATATTCATATGTTTATATTTATATATACTGTACATTATATAGTGTCTTTATATAGAGGCATATATGTATAAAGAGAAGGGAGTGCACTTAGAAAAACATACATATATAGATCCATATAAATACTCACATACACATATGAATATGTGCAACAAGATGATATTTGCAAATATTGTTTGTATTCTGTTTTTAAATGTAGCCTAATTCTCTCCTTTTAGCCTTAATTGTGATACATTTTTCATGTTAATAAAGTCTTATCTGATGCCATCTTACAGTTGCTTTGTGTTATACCCTATGCATATACCATAGTTTAATCATCCTTTTGATGTTCAACATTTTATTTGTTAGATTAGGTTTGGCTATTTATGACAAAAAATTTAAACACAGTGCTTACACTAGATTGAGCTTATTTTCTTTCATGCAAAAGAGAATGCAAAATGTCCTGCAAATTTTCTTTCATTAAGTCTTGTGGTTTGAATGGGGAGTACCAGGACCAAGACTCTTGTCTTGCTATTCTGACATCCTTAGTGTGTTGTCTCAGTTCCAAAATGTATTCTTCAAGTCCAACCACTCCATTCACAATCCAGTAAGTAAGAAGGAAAAGGTCAAAGAAAACTGTGGTTCTTTATGGAGACTTCTTAGAAGTTACACACAACACTTCCAATGGCCACAAATGAGCCGTAAGAGAGGGCCACGTCTAGTAATGGTTTCTGGATGGCCATGTGCTCATCTGCAAACCAGGGTTCTTATTGCTAAGAAATAAGAGGCATGATAATGGAAGGAAAGCAGCAGTCTTTGACACAGAAAAGGATATGCCAGATTTTAAGAGTCTTGATGCCTATTGCCAAATTGTTCTCCAGAAATACTGTACCAATTTCTACCCTCATTAGCAATGCAAGTTGGGAAGAGAAAATGCTATTATAAGATTCAATTTAATTTGTTCAAAGATTCCATACCTCCTGTAAGGAAGATAAAGATCCCCACAGCTCTGGAAAGCTAGTGATTGAGAAGATTTCTGGAGCATAAAAGCTCAGTGCCAGGTGAAAAAAGGAGTTTTCTATCTAATAACATCAAAGAAAATACAATTTAAGGCCTAGCAATGGAAAGTGCATTGTTAGCTTTGGTTATTGAAAGATTTTCAAATGGATGCATAAGACAAACTGCATAGTATAGTGGAAAGAGGATTGCATTTAGTGCCAAAATATCTGAGTTTTGAATCCCAGCTTCCATTTACTATATTCTAGGCAGGCAAGCTATTTAATCTCTCTGAGGCTCATTCTCTCTAATATACTAGTAAAAATGGAACCATTAATGCCTCTCTCTCCTGCTTTTGTAAAGTTTAAATTTGTTAATGTGAAAAGGTTTAACCAGAGTTGTATTTGAATTGAAACTTGCACCCTCTTTAAATTTTATGATACTGCAGTTGTATATTTTATATCCTCCATAACTGGATGGAGATAAGTAATAATTTTTCTTCAATAAAATGAACCATTCAATAAGACATACTCAAGGCTTTTTTGTTATTGTTGTTGCTGCTATTGTTTTGTTAATTTTAACATTAGCAGATTTGTTTTTAAAATTAATTTTATTTAAACATCATTTGCATACAATAAAATGCATTTATTTTGACAAGTGAATACACTGTGAAATCACCACCTTTATCAAGATGTAGAACATTTCCCCATAAAGTTCCCTCAGTGACACTTTGCAGTCAATCCCACTGTAGACAACCCTTGATCAGAACTGTATCACTTTATGTTAGTTTTACCTGCTGTAAGATTTCATATAAATGGAATTGTACAACAGGTACTCTTTTGTGCCTGTCTTCTTTCACTCAGTATAATATTTTTTAGATGATACATGTTATTTCATGTATTCATTTTTGTTTGTTTTATTACTGAGTATTATTTTATTGTATGAATACACTGCCCTTTGTTTATCATTCACCTGTGTGAACATTGGGTTGTTTACAATTTTTGCCTCTGATGAATAAAGCCACTAAGAATGTCAGTATACAAGCGTTTCAGTAGGCATGTTTTTATTTTGAAGGAATGGGAAACAAATACCTATAAGTGCAATTTCTAAGGCATATAGCAAGTGCATGCCTATTTTTATAAGAAACTGACAGACTATTTTCCATAATGGTTGTGCTATTTTACAGTTCTCCGCAGTGTATAAGACTTTCAGCTGCTCCACATCCTCACCTACATTTGATATTCACAGTCTTTTTAAATTTTTACATTCAGGTATGTGTGAAGTGATATCTCATGGTGCTTTTAATTTTCATTTCCTTGATGAATAATAATGTTGAAATCTTTTCATATCCTATTAGCCATATCTATTTTTGTGTGTGTGCAGTGTTTGTTCAAGTATTTTTCCTGTCTTACTGGATTATCTTCCTTATTATTAAGGAATATACATTCCTTATATATCTTATTTAATGAGTATTAAGTCTTTTTCCCATTTTTAATAAAGTACTTGCATTCTTATTGAGTTGTAATATTTTTTATATTTTCTAATTACAAGTTCTTAAACATTAATTTGATGATTAGCACTTTTTGTGTCCTATCTAGAAAAAATTTTGCCCATACTAATATGATACAGATTTTTTCCACCTATCTTCTAAGTTTTAACTTTGACATTTAGAACTGTGATTTATTTTTAATTAAATTCTCTGTATGGTATGAACTGTGGGCCAAGATTTATTTTTTTCTGATATGGATGTCCAGTTGTTCTAGTACCATTTGTTGACTCTCTTACCAATTGAATTATCTTGTTGCTTTTGTCAAAATGAATTGATCACTACATGTGGGTCTATTTCTGAATTCTCTATTTCATTCCATTGATTATATGTCTCCCCTTCTGACAATTCCATATTGTCTTGATTATCATAGCATTTATAAAAGGTCATGAAACCAGATAGCATAAGTCCTCTAACTTTGTTTTCTTCTTCACAATTGTTTTGATATTCAATGTCTTTTGCATTTCTGTATAAATATTAGAATCAGCTTCTCAAATTCTACAAAAATTTCTATAATTTGATTGGTGTTGGACTGAATCTACATTTCAATTTGGAGAAAATGAATGCCTCAACCATACTGAATCTGTCATTCTAAAAACATAGCATAGGTCTTTAGAATTTAAAAAACTTCTTTCAGATGTATTTACTTTTTTCAATACACAAGTCTCTTATGTCTTGCTACATTTATTTAAAAGTATTTTATGGCCCAGCTGGTGTGGCTCAGTGGTTGACCATTGACCTATGAAATAGGAGGTCATGGTTCAATTCCCAGCCAGGCCACATTCCTGGGTTGCAGGCTCAATCCCCAGTGTGGGGAGTGCAGGAGGCAACCTATCAATGATTCTTTCTCATCATTGATGTCTCTATTTCTCTCTCCCTCTCCCTTCTTCTCTGAAATCAATGAAATATATTTTTTAAAAGTTTTTAAAAAATAAAAAAGTATTTTTGTGTTTTATGATACTATTCTAAATGCTTATTTATAGTAGTTATATGTTAATATATAGAAATACAGTGGATTTTTTTACTTGGATGTATCCTAAAACATTATTAAATGCATTCACTAATTCTAGTTGTTAATTCTTTGTTTGTTTCCAGACTCTTTAGGTTTTCTAGCATGTCATTTGTAGAGACAGTCTTACTTTTTTCTTTTTAATCTTTATCCATTTTGTTCCTTTTTCTTGCTTCATTTCATTGGCCAGGGCCTCCAGTATAATATAACATAGAAATGATGAGAACAGACATTCTTGACAAATTCTCAGTGTTAGAGAACAGCATTTAGGTGTTTCACTAGTAACTATGATATTTGTTATAAATATGTTTAAAATGCTTTTTATCAATTTTGAGCATTTTCCTTCTACTCTTAATTTGCTGAGAGATTTTATCATATATGGGTGTTGTGTCAAATGTTTTTTTCCTGAATCAATTAAGGATCATATGCTTTTTCTCCTTTATTTTGTTGTGGTGGTGGATTACTTATATTAGTTTTCAAATGTTAAACTAGCGTTAAAGTCCTGGGATCAGCCCCACAGGATCATGATGCATTGCCTATTTTCTAGGTATTGCTAGATTGGATTTGCTAAAATTTCAACTTTTACATCTACGTTAAACATTAGTTTATCATTTTTTTTCTTGCAATGTCTTTCACAAGCAAATTAATTACTGGCTGGTAAGCTTGAACTTGTTGGCCTAGCTTTTAGGTTGTGGAAAGCTCTAGTTGTTTCTTATTCCTTATGACTTAGTGGATTTAATTCCCAAACTGTGTCTCCCATAAGGATCTTGGAAAAGCTTAGAATTTTAGACTTTAGTAGGGTGGGTTCTAGATCAGGTTTTACTCTAATGCACAGTCCTTTCTTCTAATGTATGATCTCTCTGGTGTCTCAGATAAATGCCTGGGGTGCTTATAAGAACTTTCTCTTCAGGATGGGTCAAAACTCCAACATCTTCAAGCAATGTTCAACCTCTGGTATCTGAAATAGTAAGCCTTGTGTGATCTTGCCCCACTCATATGTAGCCCAGTGCTCAGTCAAGGATTCATGAGAACTCCTATATAGACTTCTTGCCCCCTCTTCACTATCCAGCATAGCTCCTCATCAGGTCAACTGGACCACCACATGTTGCCTGGACCCCAGCTTCCTGTATCAGAGTTGAAAATTGGAGCAGAGAGCTGTATAAACGTTGGGAGACAGTTTCCCTTCTCTTGGGGATTGTGCCACTTGTTTTTAATACCTGAAAATAGCTGCCTCATATATTTGTCCAGTTTTAAAGTCACTTATGAGAAAAAGCAGAAGTCCTCAGGGCTTTGTTTTATTATTTTTTAAAATATATTTTATTGATTTTTTACAGAGAGGATGGGAGAGGGATAGAGAGTTAGAAATATTGATGAGAGAGAAACATCGATCAGCTGCCTCCTGCACACCCCCTACTGGGGATGTTCCCGCAACTAAGGTACATGCCCTTGACCAGAATCCAACCTGGGACCTTTCAGTCCTCAGGCCAACACCCTATCCCCTGAGCCAAACCAGTTAGGGCAGGGCTTTGTTATACATAAGTTTTTTTGACTTGTGGCTGCCAGGCAGAAACTTTAGGACAAAGGTAAAATGGATTTCTTTTTTATTGTCTCAAAACAGCGCTGAAAGCAAGATGGTTGCAAGTTGTATATGGACATTCAAAAAATATTATTTCTCAGTCATTTAAAAATATTGCCTTCTCACCTCTTTCCCAAGAACACTTTTATTCTCATAATATTCCAAGAAATTTCTTGCTTGTAGCCACTCACTAAATCAACATGAAATGGCCAGGTTGACTGATCCTTGCTGCATTCCAAAAAGGAAAAATTGTGACTGAGGGACATGCAAAAGGAAAAATCTCCCTGTGAGCTTCACTAACAGGGATCAGGAAAAACTAGCTGTGATTTTCCTAAAACCAAGTGTGCTTGACCAGTAAGAAGGAGCCTTTGGGCGCATCTAGGAAGCAAGGAATTCTTATAGGAATTAGGCACAAATCCTTGATCCCAACTTCAAGGAAGAAAATAGTGGAGGAGACCTCAGTTCTCTCTCTTCCCACCAACCCCTCCTATACTTCCCTATCTTGGAGGTCTTTTTCTTCTTGTATCAAGTCTATAACTGCATACCAAACCAATCCAATTCTTAGTGGCTTAAGTAAGCACCATTTTATTTGTTCTGATACTGTGGATCAGTAGTTAGGACTGAGATCAGCTGCGTGGTTTCTTCTCTGGTTTCACCTGGGGCTGCTCATGTTTCTATAGTCATATATCAGCTCGGTGTGGCGGGTTAGTCTAAGCCTCATTTATTTGTGCTGGCTGTCAGTTGACACCATGCAAGGAAACTTCATATAGCTGCTGAGTTCCAAAAGCAGAAAGAGAAGGCATTTGCTACGCCTCTGCTTCAGTCACATTTGTTAATGCCCTATTGCCAAAGCAAGTCACATAGCCAAGGCCAGAGTCAACATGGGAAAGGACTAATAGGTGTGGCTACAGGGGCATCTGACCCATCAGTGCCATTATCTTAACCACCTACCACAGTTATTGAGATAGCTAATCATGCACCTAAGCCCATTTGCATTTGTCATCTTTCTGCAGCAATATTTTGATATCAAAACGTGCGTCTTCTAACAGAGGATGCAACAGCCTATAAAAAGGGGAAGATGGATTTGTAATTCCTAAGGTCTTTTCTTTGGCACAAATAGCCAAGACTCCATTCCCACAAGTGTAGCTGATATTTAGGTAGCAAGCACAAGTGCAGTGCTATGGGTTGTTTACATCAAACCTCCACTTTGATTGGTGAGTATTTATGCTGTAGGGCTGGTAAATATTTAGAATATTAACCCTGCTCATCATATATGTCAGTTACTTGCAACACTAATCCAAGCCTGTTAAGCATCCTAGGCATAATGCTTCTTAACATTTATCCAAACCCTTCCAGTTACTCTAGAAAACCTGATGCCCAGAAATATCAAGTGACTGCTTTAATTACGTCATACAACACATAGATTGGAGAACTGAGTTTGGAATATAGGTCTTTCGATTGTTACACCAATGTGCTTTCTGTTAAGCAGTATTTCAACTGATTTTCATATGATTTAGTCCTGTCTTTCTGGACTTCAGTCCCTTAAACTACTGCCTTAGTTTAGATACTTAAGATCTGTATTCAGTCACAAGTTTTAAATGCAAACTTACCTAATGGATAAAAAGAAGACACAAGATATTTGGAATTTCTGAATTTTTATTCTTCTGAGATTAATAGGAACATATTTTACCACTGCAATTCCATCTCATGGTTTAGGGGTGGGTGGAAATGAGGAAGGAGTGTTATTATAAGTATAGATGGAAAAATCTCTTTCTGAATTCTCTCTCACCCATTATTTCACCAAAAGCATTCCGAAGCCCGGACTCCACTAATCAACCCTGACACCAAGGAAGGTCCGCACCTCCATTACTGGTGTAACATGGCAGTCATCTTCAGAAATGTTTTTATTCTTATTTAGTTACCTATTAAAATATGCCCAGAACCACTTCAGTCTCAGCACTTTGGGATCTGGGATGTTTTTCTTCCAAAAGCAACCAGTTAAACTGTTCTCTGAAAGAATAATCAAACTGTGCTCTGCAATATACAGGCTAAAGGACAAGACACTGAAAATTGAACTATCTTTTGCATCTTATAAAAGCCAGGTGAGTCTTTCAGAACAAACAAAGGAGCACAGAACAGGAAAACATTAAAAACCTGGGGCCATTCAGGGCCACTCAGACTTCCAAATCCCTAGGATGTCATGTGGTCTAGCCTTACAGTCACAAAGGCATGAGAACACTATACAACTGCAAATCACTAATAAGTCTGTACAAGAAGACATTGAAAATCCAAATCATCTTTACCAAGTCAAGGGTGTGCTAACAGGAGGAAATATAAACAGCTCATGGAGAGAGATACATAAGAAAAGTACTAACACACCAATTCAAGCTCCTGTCAGATGGCTCTTTAGAGCTACTGTCAGCAGGGAGCCAATTACTTGGGAAAGAATGAAGTTTGTTTTATGAGCACAATATTACAAGCGCAGCCCTTCATCCTAACATCAAGAAAGAGTTTTGCATTTCCAATAGAAGCCAGCAATGTTTTGCAGCTGATGGGCCGGCAGTTTGCCTTGGAGGTTCAAGCTATGGGAGGGCTCCAGTAGGAATCAACAAGCTCCTTATCTCCCTAAATTTAGCTCTGGTGATTAATCCATGACACTTAATTTGTGATAACCTGCTATGGGAGACTATAGCACTGTAACTAATGCCATAGCATTACTTGGCCTCATGGACTTTTAAAGAACTCTAAGCCTTTAATGCTTCCGACATTGGAAGCCTGTGATCTTCATCAGAGGAATAGGAAAAGAAACAGAGCGTCATCTTCCATTTCATAACTTACAAGCATAATTATTATTATTTATCAGTGTAATATTCCTTAAGAAGAAACAACCTTTTGAAAGTTTGCACATAAAAAAATATTTTCGTCTTTGCCCTTATTCTGAACACAAAACGTCTAATTTGTCTCATTTTGTTTATATATGTCTTCCCTTTGTATTTGGGCAAAGATAGCAGGATTCTTAATTACTTAGCACAGTTTTCTTGGTTAAATAATGGTGTAAAGTACTTCATTGTACTCCTAAACATCTGCCAGATTTTTTTCAAGAAAATAATAATAGTTTTCATCACTGAGAAAAGGAAAGGACTCGGGCCATTTGACGAATCTTAGGGGTAGTAGAAATATCATTTTCACTGTGCTTGGGCACAATGTTCAATGTTTCTAATATTATTTTCATTATTGTCCCAGAAAACCACTCTGACTTGACCATTTGACCTATAAGATTAATACACCAAACTACACAACAAACATATAAAAAGCCCTACCACGCCAGCCTGGTGTGGCTCAGTCATTGAGTTATCGACCTATGAATCTAGAGGTCACAGTTCGATTCCAGGTCAGGGCACATGCCTGGGTTGCAGGCTCGATCCCCAGTGCTGGGTATGCAGGAGGCAGCCAATCAATTACTGTATTCTCTCTCATCATTAATGGTTTTCTCTCTCTCTCTCTCTCTCTCTCTCTCTCTCTCTCTCTCTCTCTCTCCCTTTCTCTCTCTCTTCCCCTCTCTCTCCTCTCTTTCTCCGCCTCCCTCTCCCTGAAATCAATAAAAATATATTATTTTAAAAATGAATAATAATAAAAAGCCCTGCCATGGCATTTCCATGTCACAGATACAAAATTCTTGAAACCTTAACAGAAAGAGAATGAAAAAATAATCTATTTCATTTCCTTGGACCAGTTTCTTGACTGCTGCAATTATGCTTTCAGCAATGATACTAC
>NW_006300371.1:1051630-1054823 GCF_000327345.1 Myotis davidii | reverse complement strand
TATGTTCTGATTTCCATTGTGATTTCCTCTTTGATCCATGGTTTATTTAGAAGCATATTGCTTCATTTCCAAATACTCGAAGATTTTTCTAGTTACCTTTTCATGACGGCTTTTTAGCTTAATTGAACTGTAGTTGGAGAACATACCCTGTATGAAATCATTTTTTGGAAAGTTGTTAAGACTTGTTTTAGTTTGTGCTGAAATTGTTGGATGCAATGTTCTGTGTATATCAGTTGGTGTAAGGATATTAATTAAACATGTTGTTCAATTCTTCTATATCCTTACTAATTATTGTCCTCTGCTGATTCTATCAGTCACTAAAACATGAACGGTATTAGAGTTACCTAAAACTATTGTGGACTTGCCTTTTTCTCATTTTGGCTCTATCGGTGGTTACTTTCTACATTTTGAGGCTTTGTTATTATATCCACACAAATTTGTCAGTGTTACTTCCTGGCAGATGAACCATTTTATCATTGTGAAATATTCCTCCAGTAATTCTTCTTGCTTTCATGTCTGCTTGGCCTGTTATAAGTTTAGCAAGACAGCTCTCTTTTGAATAATGTTGATAAGGAATACCTTTGTCATCCTTTCACTGTCACCTGTCTGCACCTTTATTTTGAACTTGTTTACTATAAGTAGTATAAAGTTTTTTTTAACAGTTTGACAATATTTGTCTTTTAATTGGAGTCATCTTTCATTTATTTTTTTAATATATTTGTATTGATTTCAGAGAGGAAGGGAGAGGGAAAAAGAGATAGAAACATCAATGAGGAGAAAGAATCATTGATGGGCTGCCTCCTGCAAGCCCTCCACTGGGTATGAAGCCTGCAACCAGGGCTTGACCAGAATTGAACATGGGACCTTTCAGTCTGCAGGTCAATGTTCTATCCACTGAGCCAACCAGCTAGGGTAGGTTTGGAGTCGGGTTGGCGTATTCTTTCATTTAATGCGCTTACTAATACATATGGGTTTAAATCTACCATCTTATTATACAGTTTTCCTCATAAATTCCTTGTTCTGTTTGCTCTCATTTCTTGCCTTATTTTGTTTTAATTAAATATTTTTATTATTCCATTTCCTCTTTTATTATCTTGCTTATTAAATGTTTCCTGTTCTTTCAAGGGTTACCCTAAAATAAAACATTCATTTTACCATGAAATAATGCAGGGACCTTAGAACAATATAACTGTTTATCCATTTTTTAGTCTCTTGTCCTATTTTTGTCATGTGTCTATCCCATAGATAATTTGAATCCCACAAAACAGAATTATTATTATTGTTCCTAGAGGCCCATTGCATGAAATTCATGCACTTGAGGGGGGGGTTCCCTCAGCCCAGCCTGTGCCCTGTTGCAGTCTGGGAGCCTTCAGGGGATGTTCAACTGACAGCTTAGGACCACTCTCTGTGGAGAGCAGGCCTAAGCCATCAGTTGGACATCCTTAGTGCTGCTGCGGAGGTGGGAGAGGTTCCCACCACTACCGCTGCACTCATCAGTCATGAGCCTGGCTTCTGGCTGAGCAGCACTCCCCCTGTGGGAGCACACTGACCACCAGGGGGCAACTCCTGCATTTAGCATCTGCCCCCTGTTGGTCACTGCGTGTCATAGTGACTGGTCATTCCACCATTGGACCAAAACTGGCTCTCCAACATCCCCTGAGGAGTCCAGATTGCAAGAAGGTGTAGGCCAGGACGAGGGACCCCACCAGTGCACAATCAGGGCATCATGGGAGGGCATGTCTGGCCCATCTCAGTCTCAATTGGCTGGACCCCAACAGCAAGCTAACCTACCAGTCAGAGTGTCTGCCCCCTGGTGGTCACTGCACATCACAGCAACTGGTCGACCAATCAACTGTCTGCCCCCCCCTGGTGGTCATTGCACATCATAGCAAGCAGTTCAATGTCCTTAGCATATCATTAACATATTACGCTTTGATTAGTTAAATGGACACTTAGCATTTTAGGCTTTTATTACATAGGACTAGGGGCCCGGTGCACAAAATTCATGCATGAGGCGGGGAGTAGTCCCCTCAGTCCAATGTGCACCCTCTGTCACACCCCAGGACCCCAGCCACTCCAGGCTTAGGCATGGGCCTATAGGCTCGGGGTGGCCTGGCTCCCGAGGATGCCTGTCCCAGGGACACAAGCCCTTTGGTGCTGGCAAGTGCCCAAGCGGCCATGGAGAGAGAACCTCCACCAGCGCCCATGCACGCATTCCAGTGGGGCAGGAGCTTCCCCCGCATTGCCATGGTGACACAGGGGAAGCTCCCACCCCAACCCCAGCTCCCCGGCATCCGCATGCACCATCCTACCCCCAGCTCCCCTGCACCAGTGTATGCACAAGCGGCCACGAGGCCAGAACTTCCCCTGTGTTGTCATGGTGACACGGGGGAAGTACCTGCCCCGCCCCAGCTTCCTGGTGCCTGTGTATGCAAATTGACCTGCCATCTTTGTCAGTTTAATTTTCATACTCACTCTGATTGGCTGGTGAGCATAGCAAAGGGATGGTTAATTTACATGTTTCTCTTTTATTATAGGATTATATACTTTCAATATTCATCTAGATCTGCCCATAGAAAGTATATAGGATTATATACTTTCAATATTCATCTAGATCTGCCCATAGAAAGTATATAGGATTATATACTTTCAATATTCATCTAGATCTGCCCATAGATTTACCCTTTACACTGTTTATTATTCTTTCTTGTATCTACATGCTTCTCTCTGGAATCATCTTTCAGAATAACTTACTTTAGTATTTGCTATGGTGCATGTCAGCTAGTAACAAAAATTATCTCAGCTCTTTTTAGTCTAAAATTATTTGTTTTGCTTTATTTTTAAGGCATTTTTTACTGGAATATAATTCTATACTAACAGTTTATTTTTTCTCAATTTTGAGTAAAATAAGTTGAGTAAATAATTTAAAGAAATTCTTCAAAACTGTGAATAAATAATTTTACTGTTAGCTGGCATTTATTGTTGGGAAAAGACAAGTCAAAGTTTTATTTTGGTTTTTTATCTTTTTTTGTCTGTTCTCTCTCTCTCTCTCTCTCTCTCTCTCTCTCTCTCGTTTGTAGCAGTTTTACTATGATATGCCTAGGTTTGGTATTTTTATATTTATTCTACTAGAAATTTGTAGTGCTCCTTGATTCTTGATAATTTTCATTATTTTGAGAGAATTCTTGGCCAT
>NW_006300371.1:1022580-1051591 GCF_000327345.1 Myotis davidii | reverse complement strand
TTCCCTTTTCCTGGAGGTATTCTACATGCACTCCTCAGGGAGAAATGTGGCCAGAGTATGTTTGACCTATTTATTAGGACCCATATTTCTCTTACAGTGCTGAGATTTTCTTCTGCCTTATCTCCTAATAGTTAAGTAATTCTTCCCACGGCAGTTTTTAATCTGCTATTAAACTTATCTATTGAGTTATTAGGAGTTACATCCAGACTTTCCATTTTATTATTTTTAAAGGCATTATCTGCTTATATTTTCCATCTTGCCTTGTATTTTCATTATGTTTATTAAGTTTATGTCAGATAATGTCCATATATGGATCTCTTCCAAGTCTGTTTCTATCATGCTTTTTCTCCTAGTTTTCAAAAACATATGCTTCTCTCCTGGCATTGCCTGCTACTTTTTTTTCTGAATTCCAGATATCATATATGAAAATTTGAAGAATTCAATTGCTATTCTGGGTACTGTCAACTTCAAGACAGCATTACTTTGGTTTCTGATGGGATAGGGACAGATTACTTTAATCTGATCAGAGAATTAACAGATTTATATCTGGGCACAGCTTTGGAAGACTGGTCTACCCTGACTACTAGAGTGTAGGCTATCAGGGACTTAAAACACTGAAGGATTTTCCAGAGTCTCCTTACTTAAACTGACCCTGAACTTCAGTTATTATCCCCTAACTCATGAAACCACTGGAAGCTCTATTTGGCTTCTCAACCTTTCAGCCATCAATTTTGCTCTATTTCTCAGCCTCTCTGCCACTTCCTTGGAATTGGTAAATACCTTGAAGGGGAAAACATCCCTGAAAATCAAATTTATCTATCTGCACTTTTCTGTCCAAGATCTTGGCTAAATAAACTTTTTATAAAGTACATTTTGTCTAGATTATTTTAGTTCACTATTGGCAGGAACAGATATCCCCCCAAAAATAATTTTCATATTTTTCATACCCAATCCCAGAAGCAGCAGAAATTTGGCCATTTCTATAAATTACTATATTCTTCAGTTTAGCTAAGGGGAGACTCAGAGCTTCCAGGGGAGGTGACTCCTGTTGGGCCAAGGGCAGGTCTCAGCAGCACAAAGCAGCCGCGAGCGGTTACCAGCTCCCACTCACAGCAGCTGGCAGTTGGATTCCCCGGGTGAAAAGGATAGGTAAGAGGGCTTCAATAGCATTACTACAAGTGCCATCCTGATAACTTCAGTGATGCAGATTTTTTTTTTTTTTTTACTTTTTCAGTTTTTATTTAGGACTTCCTTATTCCTTTGTTTGTTCCATTGTGAACGTGTTTCCTCAACAATGGAGTGCGGGCTGAGAATGGGATTAAGGGAAAGAACCCATCCCAGCACACACACACACACACACACACACA
The DNA here is from genome assembly GCF_000327345.1 of Myotis davidii. Classification (NCBI taxonomy): domain Eukaryota; kingdom Metazoa; phylum Chordata; class Mammalia; order Chiroptera; family Vespertilionidae; genus Myotis; species Myotis davidii. Next base: position 1,050,224 of record NW_006300371.1, on the reverse strand, counting down.
CACACACACACGCACAATCTCCAACATCATTCCTGTATCACACACATCACTCTGTCCCAGTGGAACACCCCAGTCAGCCTCCTTGTTGGGGAAACCTTGCCCTGACTAGCAGACCTCTTAGGTGAAGTCCTTTCAAGATTCCTCTAACTTGCTCCTTATCACACAATGTCCACTTAGCCCATGTGAAAGCTTGCACCTCTGTCTCTCCAAAATCTGGACATGTAGGACTCTTCCTGTGGTCCCTTCCATTCGTCTCATCTTCAGGGACATTTTCATATAGCCTCTTGCCTTTAGGATTTTCCAAGCTAGAGTCAGAGCCAAATCTCTGGCTTCAGACTCCAGAGGACACAGGTTGACCTCTCCCCAGAACTGTCTGCACTCATCTCTGTTCCCATGGTGACACACCCGGGATGAGATGTCAGGCTCTCCTTTCTGACAAACATCACATGTCAAACATCTACAGGGCATAGAATGTGTGTGGGGTGGGGGAGGAGGAGGGGGGAAGGAGCACTCCATCACCCTTAACCCCTGAGACGGGGAGGGGAAACAAAATCCTGATTTATTTGAAAAGTAAAGAAAACCTACCTTCAATGGCTTAAGAAGGGAGGTGAATTAATGGTCAAAACTTCCTGAACCACAATAAAAAGTATTGGTGTTTAAGACAGCATGCAAGATAAAGCTATGCAAAGAAGGCTTGAGAAAGCTGGGTTACTGAAACTAAATAGTTTGCTTTTTTTTTTATAACTACTTAACTATGTACTACCTGCCTTTCTAACCAGTTCAGTCTATAAAACACATTGCCACAGAAATCCAAACCAGAGGCAGTTTTGAAATATGCATTTGAAATGGAGTTGGATCTATTCATATCACAGTTTCAGAGAATATATCAAGCTAGAAGTAATGAGCTCCAGTTTGTAAGGATTTTTACAGCTCAAGAGAAATTGGTTTTCCTAAAGCTTTCCCCTTCTTGAGGTTACTAGAGTACTGTACTCACGCTTCCACTATAAAACTCATTTCATTTCTTTTTGTTCACATGTCAACCTTCCCCCTTCAAAAACTAAAGGGCCCAATCTCTCTCTCTCTCTCTCTCTCTCTCTCTGTGTGTGTGTGTGAGAGAGAGAGAGAGAGAGAGAGAGAGAGACCTGTAATACTTGCAACAATAAAGATAAAATTTTAAAAATTAAAGGGTCAATTCTTGTTTATATTTGCCCACAATGTTATTCCCCACCTCCAGTTGCCCCCACCAATACAAAACCTTGTACATGTCCTTGATAAATATCTGTGGAACTAACCAAAATTGTCAACCCAATCACAGAATCTTCTAACACTAGCAAAGCAGAAATCAGAATGTGGAAGATAAGAGAAACCTGAGGCTCTGATTGCCTCTTTCCAGGGAAGGCCTGATGCCTCTGATTTCTGCAGCAATTGACCAGAGAAGTATCACAGTAAATAATATTCATCAGCCCCAGTCTTCACATCACATTTGTCATGCTTGGATTACACTGCATGGTATGGAATTCAAGAAAATTAAGGGAAAATGATGTAAGTTCCCAGAGGCAAAAGGATAGAAAGAATTCTCTTCTCATACTATATAAAAATTACTGCCTAGACAAAAGGAGACTATCATTTATGCAAAGCAAAGTGTTAGTACAAAAACAGATAATCTCAGTGGTCATTAACCCAATCCCTTGCTCTATAGTAATTGAGACTGAAATCAAGAACACATGCAGGAATTAAATCACAATTCAGCTGTGGTTTGCTGTGTAGCATTGTAACATAGATTGGTGCAAACTGACATCTTTAAACATTTCATATGAGCCTGAAGGGAAGCCATTTTCTGACCTTTGTGGATTTACAGTCCCACCTAATATGAAATGGAGCAGAAAGTCATGGATGTTTTCAGAAGAGTATTTGCTCTAGTCTAGCCCCTTGTTGATACCTTCATTACCTTACTCCAATAAATCTTCATGTTCTGTTTACAAGTGGAGCACTTTTGTCATCCGTTCCTACGCACAAAAGGTCTAAGTTTATTGTAATATTCGACAAGGTGCTTTTCCACTCTTTGGGTTTTTGTATTTTTGCTTTGGTTGGTTTTATCGGTTTGTCCATCTTGAACTATCTAAAGCCCCTGTGCCTCACAATTCAAAAATATGAAATAAAATTTCAAAAAAGCAGATGGAGGCCAATTTCAAACTAGCCTTTACTGCATGTGAGCCCCCTGAAGTAATACATAGCCTGAAATAAGCCCTCGCTAGAACTGTGGGTTGCCCAAACTATTTGTCTTTTCTATGGGAATGTAGGGTTGGTTCCTTTTCCAGGGTTATTATATAGAGGTTGTGGTATCTCTGGAGAATACAAAGAATTGTTTTGGTCTTTAACTAAATAAAAAATTCCAAACCAAGAAATCAACTTGTCCTAGCCAAGGAAGGCAGCATAATAAACACAGCACAGAATAGAGTTACTCTTTGCTAGGCCAGGTGTCTTATAGTTTTATACTAAGCAAAGTGCTTGATTTCAAAAGATTTTGGAAGAAAATCAGCTACAGAGGGAAAATGGTGCGACTAGAATAGTGAGTGAGGAAGGAGAAAAATGATAAATAGGTCTTGAGTTGTGATAGAAATTCAATATAGTTGGGTTTATTTTTATAAATTTAGACCCTTGCCTGGAAATTCTCCCACTCCCCCAACTAGATTCTGCCACATGAAAAATTCATACCCATTGTTCAAGCTTTAGCTTATACATCATTTCTTCTTTAAAGTGCCCCTAACTCCACAAAAGAATTCTTTTCTCTGTGCTCCCACCTTACTGAACCAGTCCCCCCCCCTTTTTTTTAAACCTTACTGGAGGATATTTTTTCAATTGATCTTTTTAGAGAGAGAGTGGAAGAGGGACTCATCAGAGATTTTTTTCCATTGCTTTTTCAGAGAGAGAGAGGGAGGGAGGGAGAGAGAGAAACATCGATGTGAGAGAGACACATCAACTGGTTGCCTCCCACATGCACCCGGAAGAGAGGGGGGAGGGGGAGGCAAGGATCAAACCTGCAACTGAGGTAGGTACCCTTGACCGAGAAACAAACCGGTGACCCTTCAGTCCATAGGCCAACGTTCTAACCACTGAGAAAACTGGCCAGGGCCCAGTCCTGTTTTTAGAGAAAGGCTTCCCTTACACCCTGAAGGCCCTACATTATTCATCATTTTTTCTTCAAGGCTTGTCATTACAAAAATTTGCTTAATCAATTATGTTGAATAAATATAAATGACTAATAAACAATCAAGCCTCCCCCCCAGATACTTAAATTAGACAAGTAATAGAGCTCCACTCACTATGTGTCATGAAGACCCAGTCTAAAATTAGAGGAAGTGCGTCAGAACACAACACTTACAAAATCAGCCTTGAATGTGACAACCTCTAAGATAGTTAGAATAGAGACAATACAGATAAAAATTTTTATAAGAAAAAAATAATTATTTCTTTGCATTTTCCAAAGGAATTTTAGCAATGGGCACATCTGTTTTATCAGAAAAAAATATTAAAATAATTACCCTGAAATATACCCATGTCCTATGTAATTCTATCCTGGGCAGAAATGTTATCCACCCACATCAGCTTTACAAATCACATGGATAAGGATCTGAGAAATCACCTCCCACTCAGAAATTGCTCAATCCTGTTTATGAGCAGTCACGTACTGCTATACTTGAAAGGACCAGTTTAAAATAAATGCTGCATGAACCACTACACAGATTACCATGGACACTGTCCAAATGTTGCCTCATAGTATGATAGGAACCAAAAGTTTATTGAAAATTGTATATTTCTTTTCAATAAGCCTCTTTACAAAACTATATTATGCATGTACTGACTTACTCAAATTACTGCTGAATAATTTGAATAACTTTCTCCAGAAAAATCTCTGAATCTTTTACAGTGTATGTGGAGGCTGATATAATGAATACATACATTCATGCACACAAACACACACATTCACATATGCACACTCACATCCAGGTGTACAAATATTCACACACATGTTGACCCATACACACACACATATTCTCCCCCCCCCCACATACACACACACTCCCAATTAACCAGGAAAAGCAGCTTAATGAATAGATTATTTCCAGAACAGCTAGTTATTACCCCATGCTCATGTGATGAAAAGGGGGTACCTAGTAAGTTTCACCAGATAGATATCAGTAGCATCAAAAGTCCCACAAATGTAAGTCTTGTTCAATTTTAGCACATATCATGGATAAGGATCTCAGGAATCCAACTTTCTGGCTCACTGTCAGGTCTTGACACTATGAGAAATAATCTTGATATTTTTAAATCTTAAAAAAGTAAACTGGAATGACAACATTAGGACCATTAAATACAGTACTTTTTAGTCCCTGAAATAGCTTGGTGTTGCTTCTCTTATTCCAGCTAATGCATAGAGGAGACCTTCTTTGTTTTTCCATAGGATTCACTTTAAAATCAACAGGGCTGCCCCTATGTGTCTTGCTTTCTACTGAGTGCCCACAGTTAGTGCTGTAGTGAAGGAATGAATGATTGGATGGGTGTTAACATTAATGTTAGCTTACCCGTGAGTGTTTGCCATAACATATTATGGTATTCTCCTGTAGAGAACAAAGGGGAAATTAGAAGTATGCCCAAGAACATTCACAGCCCAGATATGCATTTCTCAACATCCTTTTTCTCCAGGGGCTGAGCTTCCTTGTGGAAGCTCCCTTCATTTACAGGCGAGATTGAAATCTTATACAAACCTTTCATATAAATTGTCTTTGTTCCTTCCCATAGTGACACTGAAGAGGACAGCAATGACTCAGCCTGTCTCTACGAAGGGGGAAGAACCGAACAATTGTCCAAAGACACTAATCAGAGCAGCAGAAAATATGAATTATTCATAGTTCCCTTTTCCCTGAGCTGAAATATTTTGTCCAGAAAATCAGATAATTATTTCAGATTTACAGCTCATTTATCTTATGTAGGCATCATTTTACTTATACTAAAGGTAAGAGATTTGTACTAGATAAATGATGTTTTTTAGTAGATTCCCAACATCTGCTTGAATAAATATATGCACAATTGTATTACTTGGAGGTTCTACATAGTACATTTTCATAATATCCTTTAACCATATTGAGACTGAGAGAGAATAAGAAGAGAAATATTTATGGGGTTCAACTATATATATGTATGTGTCTTTTCATCTGTGATATACATTGAAGATGAAAAGACACATACAAATCTACACAGAATTACCCCAATTGTGCTTCCTGTATTTTTAGTGACTGTAGTATCTGCACACTTACAATAAATATTAAAAGGAAAAAACAAGACAACAAATGGGTCTTTGAAAACTGTGCCCAAGAAGAGCCCCTTTAGCTTGAACTAAGCCACAGTGTTCAATTTGTCTCTGCCCCAGATGAAACAGTACCCATTTGGAATGCTATATGAAGATGTTTTGCTTTTGTGGAGATAATTGGCTCTAAACAGCCATAGTAATTAGCAACATCAGGTAGCTCAGGCAGCATTTGGTCACCCATTGCCTGTTTTTCTGTGAGCAAATGGGAGGGTGAATGGGGTGACACAACAGATGGGGAAGAGATGCAAGTACTTCATTGGCACCTTGTATGAATGCCTCATGCTTTCTCCCTCTGGCATCTTCATTAGTGCCTCTGGCTTCTGATCCAGGATGAAGAGCCTGTGGGTGAATGCCATTGCCCCCAGCTGTTCTGGTGGCCCCTCCCTATAGCCTGCTCCTTGCCCTCCATTCATCTGACATGAAGAAGGAATTTCTGTGCTGATACCTTCGATCTTTGCACACTTTGGTTTCACAGTTGAAGATTTTATGTGTTTTTTTCCAACAATAACAAGCCAGTAGGGCTATAGTTAGAGGATAATTGAGCATAAAGGCAAAATATGAAAAGACGCAGCTGTTTCTCGCAGGAAAGATTCTAGAGAGTTATTATAGCTGATTGCTACCTTTCAACAATGACTCTCTTATCTGGCAGCAGTACCAGGAACCAAGGTGTGGCCAAAGTCCTGGGGAGGAATGCCAAGCAGAAGTGCCCATAAAAAAAATAGATAGAATGAGGCTAGCCATGAAAAGGGGCAAGTGGAAGAGAGGAAATAACTACAAAGAAAAGAACAATAATGGAAATCTTTAAATAAAAATATAGGAGCTAATATTTATTGAGCAATTAGTATCTGACAGACCTTATAGTAATCAAGTTACATGGACACACTATGAGCTTGGAATCAGTATTACCCGATTTTACAAGTGAGAAAACATAAACTTAAAATAAAGGTTTTAAAAGTGATTGAATACCACTTAACCTATAAGTACCAAACTGATTCAAGGCCCAAAAGTCCCTTCCTAAGGCTCTGCTTGGAGTCCAGGAGACTGGAATTCCGCTTCTGGGCCAGGTTCTGTAGAGCAGAGTAACTTTCAGCGGTCACTGAACATCAGTGTCTATCTCCATAGACAAGAATGGCAATTCCAAGTATAGCTGACAACCCCTGGCATCAGAATCATCTGACAATGTTGTTTAAAATGTAGATTTCTGGGTCTCTTCTTAAATTTAATAAATCAATCTCTCCCGGGCAAGTACCCAACATTGCATTATTAATAATTCCACTGAGGATTTTTAGGTTTAATAAAGTATAAGTGTTACCATTGTAATTAGCTTCTAATTAATATTAATAAAAGAAAGGAAGCAAAGGGGAGGCCAGACATATGAGCATGGTCATCTGGGCAGCTTCCCCAGGAAGCTGCAATTTTACACAGCCCAGGGAACTACGGGTCCATTCCCTGCAGATCACTGGGGGGAGGGGCAAACAAAGGGGAAGATGGGCACACGTGCAGTGAAGCCAGGATGACATAGGGAAGGTGCTTGCCTGTCAGTGTAACCTGTGAGAAAAGATAATTGGCTAGAGGGGGCGGAGCACTGCAAGCTCGCAAAATCTTAGGAGATTAAAATCTGCAGATAAAGGAATCCTCTCTCATTCATCTTGCTTTGCTTCTGCTTCCTTGCACTCGCTTATTCCATGACCTGCACTAGCCCACCATGTGGCCCTAGAAGCTGCATGGCCCAGGGCCATGTGGACCCTCTACACAATGAACTGCAGCTGGGAACACAAGCTAACCTAGCCATGTGCTAGCCTGAACTGTGCAAAGAGGGAGGGGAAACACTGGACAGCTGCTCTAATCCTAGTTCTGCTGAAGACAAAATGGGACTTTTTCCTTGGTGGGATGGAGGGAGATGGTGATGCCATTGTAATAACTGGTTATTATTAACAGGAAAGGAATAGAAGGGGAGACGAAATAGTACAGGCATGCCATTTACACAACTTTGCCAAAAAGCTGCATTTAACATTCTCCAAGTCTGTTCCCTGCTGACTGATGGGGGAAGGAACTAGACAAAGGCAGATTAGATTCAGGCCCAGTAAAGTCTGAGTGACCTGGGAAGGTGCCTACTTGCTTGCCCATCAATCACACCTGAAAGTGAGTCAGTGGCCAGGATGGGTGTGGCCACTGCAAGCCTCCATATCTAAATATATAAGCTTCCAAATGAAGGAGGTTCCTTCTCTTCTCTCTCTCTCTCTCTTACGCACGCGCACGCGTCAGGTTCCTGGCTCTCCTGTGGCAGGGGATGCGCTCCCCTGTGTCCACATGGTGCTCGGCCATGTTGGACTCCACACATGGACTAACAGACTGGAATTAGCCTGAATGCTGAACTGCGCCCAGCTGCAACAGGAATGGACACTCTGGACACTGGCCTTGTTTCTGGGGCTGCTGAAACCCCAGCTGCACCTTTTCCAGGACTGGCTTAAGGGCAGGGGACGTTGTAACCTGAGCAATGTAACTTTCTGCAAATAAAACATTTTTCCTCATCCTGCCCTCCCAGGCGAGTGTTAGAAAATGTATTTTCTGAAGATATTACAAGAACCTCATTCCCACTAGTGTCTGGGAAATCAGGCCCATTAATTTCTCCTGCAACAGAAGGACCTAGAAAACTCAGGGTGTTAATTCCACAGAAATAAAACGTTCCACTATACTCATCCATTCAGAAACCCTTAATCCAGTGACCCCCCAAGAAACCCACTTCCACTGGTAACCAGTGGGGACACAGAGGACACCCCACCAATAACATAAGGACTGTTTGAGCAAACAATCTCTAAGGTATCTTCTAAATGGAAAATTAAGTGACTGGTGGCATATTTGGTGCAACCCCCCAAAAAGTGTTGCATTATTTATATTCAAATTTTACTTATTTAAAAGAAAGTTCAAAATAGTTTTATTCAGTATAAATTATTTTACTCACAAACGGTGATTTTGAATGACTATTCTTTATTTCAACATAAGCATAACCAAAATTCAAGTCATTTTCAAAGGGTAAAGATTACTCTCCAAACATTGAGGAAATGAAAGCCTTCAGGTTTAGGATTACTCCAAAAATGTCCTACGCCATGGGGCATTTTTGGAATCAGATTTCTCTTTGGATCATTTTAATGGCATCAATACTCTTGATATATGAGCTCTCTCTCACATATTTTGTCTTTTTTAAAAAAATAATTTATTTAAATAAAAAATTACCTTATAAACATACCTCCCAATCAGTAAATTGTATTAAGTTGAAGCATGTGAAATTACATTTTATTTGCAAAAACTGTGTATTCATATGGTTCAACTGTGTGTGTGTGTGTGTGTGTGTGTGTGCGCGCGCGCGCGCGCTCCCGCATCTGGCTGGACTGGTTATAGTTCTTGTAACTAGAATATTTAATTATCTATTCATTTGGTCCTCATAATGAGTGCTGCCCTCTCGGTGCATTCTTACTAGATGTTAGATGACGATATTGTTGATGAAGTTTCCTACTCAACTTCCTAGACTTTGTCCTAAATTTTTAGATCTTAATAAAAAGGTGAATATTCACAACTATACAAGATCAATCCGTGATCAAATTAAAAAATCTAATAATTTTTTTCCATCCATTCCCACACATAGTCTAAGGTGTAAATGTGTGCAATCAACCCGTAAGAGCCACAGCATTCTCTCCCAGTTATTTTGCATATGTGAGTTTACTGTGTCTTTTGAAAGACAGTTTTGTAATCTAACAGATTTTGTCAGTTATGTATGTTTTCCCGTTATTCAGGCCATTTCCCTCAAACTAAGCATTCAGTCATTGTCACTAAAAACACATTAGTAGGAGAAAGAAATCTAAAAGTTAAAAATTAGGCAGAATGACCTAGATCTGCATGGATTGAATGCTTGGAGAAATGAAAGTGAGGAAACTTACTTGGCCACATTAATATTTGTCCCTTTCAACCTCTGCGTCTTCCTCTTCGGTGCCCACCTCCGAGTGCCAGCAGGGTTACTTGGCAGCAGTGAGCACTAAGGAAGCTCTCATTCAGCAGGGAAATTGTTGTCTTCCTCTGATCCTCAGATTATGGAGATGAGGGGATGACTGTACAGCACCAAGATTCCCTACCGAGATAGCTTTTCACTCTTTTTAGTTAGAAAAAGATCAAAAGGAAACTGGCTAATTAGCATACCAAAGGAGACAAAAACCCCTAGAGCTTTATGCTTGTTGCAATCCAATAATAAACACCCGAGTACAAAAAAGATTATTTGATAATAACACACAGAATTGAAAGCCTTTGAAATAGCAGCTTCTCAAAAAACATATTTTTGGAAGGAAAAATATCCATAATTATACAGAATAATGCTTACATGTTGGGCGGCTCTTCAGTTCCTGGGAGAGAAACTGACAGAGCTATCTTGCCTAAGAACAGTCGTGTGGTTGCCTTTATCTGAAAAACTCAAAAAGCCTACAAAAGGTTTCAAATTCCTTCTCAAGTAAACAGTTGGCTCTTTCACATTCCCAAAAAATTAAACACAGAATTCTTGCCTTAAAAATAAGTGTCCCCTTTACCAAGACCAGCATCCAGCCAAAGGCTTGAGCTCAAAACCTAAGAAATTTGCAACTCTTTGAGGTTCTTATTCTTCTCTGGCCTTTTCTGTTTTAGAAACTCCAGTAGTCTTTGCAAATATGGGCTTTTTTCAAGGGAGGAGAATAAAGCAATTATTTAATTATAAACAAGTTACTCTGGGAAACAAGCATAGGAATCCACCAGGCCTATGGAGAGAGACAGTCTTGAAAAAAATCAGGCCCTCACTCCTTGGGTTTTAATATTAAGATTGTGACACTTTTCTTCAAACAGAAAGGGCAAGGGGACAATAACCATCAGACTAAAGTTCAGTGGTCACAGTGGGTTGATTAAGTTATGAGCACGGGCACACGGAAACCACATAGGTCAACACTGTGCATGTGGTCAAGCCCGGCTTCCTCGTGAGAAACTGACCCACATTTAAATCAACTCTGGGACCTCACTAGTACAGGGGATAGTGAGATTCTGAATTTTGGGGGCAAGTGCTAATAGAGAATTTCTGCATGAAAGAACAGATTACCAAACCCTAGCTCCCATTAAAAATGTGCAGTGTCCACAGGGAAGGCATTGTTTTGCATGGAGATCACCCTGGTAGTTGGAATGGATTTGCCATAGACCACTGGCTCTAAGCCACTTGAATTAAGCCCAGAGGCCTGAGTTACTAATACTTTATCCTGATTCTAAGCAAAGAATTATTGTTAATGAGTCAAGTGAAAATGGTTTTCTTTACAAAGCTGAGTTTAAATGAGTAATGCCTCCTATTTTGTAGATTTCTTTTTAACAGCAAGTAGATGAGAAATATGCCTGTGACTGGCCATTGAGTAGCTGCCTTCTACTGGGGCCTCTAGTTCTTCTCAGATTGGACAAGATCATCTAGGACCAGGTTCTCAACCTGTGGGTCGCGACCCCTTTGGCGGTCAAACAACCTTTTCACAGGGTTGGATGCTTGGAAAAATAAGTGATGGAGCTCACTTGGCCACATGAATATTTGTGCCTTTCACCCTCTGTCTAAGACCATCCTGCATATCAGATATTTACATGACGATTCATAACAGTAGCAGCATTACAGTTATGAAGTAGCAACGAAAATAATTTTATGGTTGGGTCACAACATGAGGAACTGTATTTAAAGGGCCAAAAGGTTGAGAACCACTGATTCTAAGATGTTATTTTGTTAGTTTCATACAGAGTTAATTTTTTTGTTCCTTTTTATAAATCATGCATTTACAATGAAACAAGCCCCAAATCAGAATTTTACTTAGAAAATGTGTCTAAAGGAGTAAAACAAATGCCATTTACCCACCATTCCGAAGTATTAATTAGACTTAGCTGTTTCCCATGGTGATTAGCTGCACTAATTGGAATTTCAAGCGGTGCTGATAACTACACAAAGATAATAGGATTATACTTTCCTGCTCTGAAAAAAGAAGTAGCTTTGTCATAACTGTTTAGATGATGGTTTTAAGCTGTTTCACACCTAACTGCTCCCAGAGAAAGGCAGCACCTCTAGATTCTATTTTTATTCCTACAAAAAAAGAGAAATAAAATTCTTTCTGGTAGCATGTTATCAGTGGAAGTTGGATTCTTGGGGTACCACTAGAATAAACATTTCCGAAGGCCCCCACAGAGGATGAGATGTGGTAGAAAGCTTTATTTCCATGGAATTACATCCCTTCAGTAAAACTAGAAGCAGAGTCAGAGTCCAAAGTTTCCTTTCCACGCTGGAGGCGGGTCCAGTTCAGCATCAGGCTAGCTGCAGTCCATTAGTCCATTGTGTTTGGGGGTCTGCATGGCCCTGGACCATGTGGGAGCTTGCAAGGAGGTGCCACAAGCCCAGAGTCACACAAATGCCAATAGCCGAAGAGCATACAAGAGGAACCAAGAGAGCTAATTCCTTTGTTCAGGAAATTAAATGTCCCAAATTTTGCACCCTAACCCATTCTGGTTAATGACCTTTGTCCCCAGGTGTGACTGACGATAAGCACCTTCTTATGTCACCCCACTTAACTGGGTATGTGTCTATCTCCCTTTCATTAACCCCTGGGCAGTGTAAAAGTTGTACCTTCCTGGCAAAGCTGCCCAAATGACATGCCTATAATATCTGGCTTCCCCCTTTGCTCCTTTCCTGTTATTAATAACCAGTTTAATTAGGATGAACAGTATCATTAACAGAGGAATGTCCTCCTTTCTCTGGATTTCATCTTGCTCTCTAGGGAGCACAGGAAAGCAACTCCACTTTCATCAGCAACTCAAACTGAGTTATAAAGTCAGCTAGACCTTCCTTGCCCTGTAGGAACATATTTTTGTTTTGGTTTGCAGAAAAGCTCTAAAAATGTATGAACCTCTCCATCCCCAGGGTGGCCAGAACTATAAATATAACTTATATTTGGGAAAGCTGGGCAGATATTTTTACCTGCATTTTACACATTTAGAAATTATTGTTTGAAGAGGTTATGTGAGTCTTTGCCATTATTCCTTTCATTTAAGAGCATTTTGTGCTGATAAAAATGTAGCAGTTTCGAAACTGGACAGGTCCCACCGGTGTCAAGAGGCAGAGCAGGATCCCAGCAGCTTCTGTCCTCTGTTTCCTCACTGGGGCCAGGCTCTGGAGCACCTCCCGTGGATGAACTGTATTTGTGGGGTTCAGATGCCTCTTTTTCACCCTCACAGATAAAACCCAATGTGGATGAGGAGCTAAAACCCCTGCAAGTGGACTTCATTCACTATCTTGCCATCCCTTATGATGTCCAGGCCAGATGTTGCAGACTATGGTATAAACAATCACAAAAGAAAATTGCACGAAGGAAAAAAGAGGGTAGGGTTGGAAGTCTTTCTCAGATGTTAAATATTCAGAAGAGATAAATTTACATAGATTAATTTGAAGTAAATATGAAAACCAAATGCTGGACACAAAGTCACTTGCACATGCAGTCCAAGTTCTGGTGGCCATAAGGGAGAAATTTTACCAACTTGACTGATCAGATTCTTTCAGCAACTTGAGGAGCCATAAGTTGTTTTCTAAAGTAAAGCTATGAAGTCAGTGCTACATCACAAATATCTCTAATTTGAAAAAAAGATAAGTTCAATAGCACAGCTACTGGTTCTACCCACACTTGAAAGCATGCTTTCTCCAGCAGTTGGCCTGACTCATGGAGAATTTCAGGGGGTTACAGGAATCATGTGGAGTTGCCATAACAGCTTAAGGAAGTCCAAAAGACCCACGTACTCCTATATACATATCTCCATCATAAGCCCAAGCATAAATTTAGACATTCTTTGTGTTGGGGCATTTCATCTGCAGATCATTTCTATCTGAATGTTACTATTTTATTGAGGAAAGCAGTGATTATTCAATATCATATTACTGAAATTGAGTTTGGGGAACTTGAGTTAAAAGCAAGACTCTAGAGGAATCTGCATCAGTGTACAGAAAAGCAGGAAAACTATGGCTAGACCCATAGTTTCTGGGAAAACCAAGCAGAGGGCAAAGGCTTCCTAGGAAGAAACGTAAGAACAGTGAACTCCAGGGAGAGGATTTCCAAAGGTGGAGAATTCACCAACAGGTAAATCAGGTAAAATTTTTTCCCTTTGATATTTTCCCTTGGGCTATCAAATAGCCAAATGGGTTTTCTGATTTCTTTTATTTTTAGGATAACAAAGAAATCATGTTCTTTCTAAACTATAAGATTCATGCAAGCAAACACACTGTTATATTTATTTTAGTACCAATTGCCAAATTTTATGAGCCTGGCTCATAGGGAGAACCCAGTAAACATTTTAGGAAGGAAGGGAAGAAGTTAAGAGAAAGGAAGGGGAGAAAGAAAGATGAAAGAAAGAAAGAGAAAAAGAGAGAAAGAAAGAAAGGAAGAAAGAAAAAAGAGAAATTAAGAAAGAGAGGAAGGAGGGAGGTAGGGAGAGAGGGAGGAAGGGGGGGAGGGAAGGAGGGAGGGAGGGAGGAAGGAAGGAAGAAACCGAGAGGAAGGAAACTGTTTTTAGTAAGTTTTGTTAAATCTAAGAAAATGGAATCTTTGGCAGTTGAGAAATTTTAATAACTGCAATTATGGCTATTCAGTGCTGTAACTGTTGATTCAGAAGATATAGGGGATCAAATTAAATGTGTACTTATTGCCCTAAGGAAATAACTTGGAAGAGGTTTTGTTTGTGTTTCCATCTTAGTAGAGAATGGAAGGGCAGTGAAGCAATAGCTGTTGGAAGCTGAAGAAAGGCGACCTGAGTTATGTGTTGGCAGAACAATTAGTAAAACAGTCCCTTGAGGTAACTTGAAAATTAGAAACTGGTAGCCAGAAGTGAAGCACTGCTGCACCAAAACCTAAAATATGTGGCATTTGGAATTGTGCAGTGGGCAGAGGCCTGAAAAACCTAAGGAAGGCTCTTAATGATAGAAGGGCAGTGAGGAAATTGCTTTAAAAGTCGGAAAATAGAAAACCCAAGTTATGTGTGAGCAGGTTAATTAGCAAAACTGTCACCTACAGTAACATGGAAAATATATAGAATAACTAATTAACTTGTAGATCCAGCTAAGAATCCATGTAGAATGTTCAAAGTAGCACCTGAAATCTTTTAGTTTCTTCAAATAATCTAGGGAAAGAGTAAGATGAGTTAAAGAATGAACTGTTTAATTTTAAAGCAGAATTTAGAGAAAATGTAAAGGACTTTAGGGTTCAAAAATAAAATTCTCATCTTCAGTGTGCCTTGGGAAAATACTCTTAAAGTAAGAAATTGCCTCAGGGAAAATATCAAATCTAGGGCACTGCCAGTAAAAGGAGACCCCAAATTAAAGATCAAATCAAGGATGTTTTTTATGAGAACTTATTGCCAGACAGGGGCATCCTATATAATAAAAGCCCAGCGACCAAAACAGCAGAATGACCAGAACAACCAGAGATCAGAATGTGTTGAACAGTTCTAAATTCCAGAAGTTTGAAGGTTTTGTTCAATAGGGTTTCAATTAATATAATATAGTGTAAGAATGACTATTACGTTTTGAATTGTATGAGCAAACAAAATTATGCACTAACTTTCCAATGGAAGACTAAGATACATAGAAGATACTTCTGCTGAGGTCACAGGGAACTAACTTATTCTCCATCACATTACTCTGTTTTATTTTCTCTATAGCATTTATCATTGTATGCAAATATCTCATTTATTTTTCTGGGGGAGTCACTCCTTTGTTATCATTGCTCCATCCTGGAATGTAGCCTCTAATATCTTTTTCACTATTGGACCTCAAGCATTTAGAACATGGCCTGACACATAGTAAGGGCTCAATCAATACTGTCTCAAACACAATTCTAATATATAAGACACTTTTTGGAAAGAAAGTGCCTAAAGTAGACATTACTAATGTTCAGAAGCATTTTTAGACCTCCTCGCCTTCCTGACACATAGAAGACAATGTTTCTTAGCTCCCCTTGAAGTTGGAAAGGGTCATATTACTAGTTCTGCCCAACAAGCTGGGAGCGTAATGATATGTGTCATTTCAGTTTAAGCATTTAAGATCCAACTCTGACTTCTCCATGATCTCTACCCCTGCCAGAGGAAACCCTGATGCTTTGCTCCCACATTGAATATGACAACCTTGGAGAATTGCTTGGATCTGCAGAAGATTTGTGGATCAAACAACTAAACTTGGTTGTATCAGGTCAGTGAGAGTTTGAAGTTGTTTGACCTTGCAGCACAACCTAACCTATCCTGACTAATATAGTGCTTAACGATGAGTTTGTATACTTTTTGAACTCTGTAACTATAAATCCTGGATGGTCATTCATAGATAGAGGACTATTTGGGGGGTACCTATCATGTATAAGGCACATACTAAGTCAAGAAATTATAATAAATATGAATTAGATACTGCTTTCAAAGAGTTTAGTTTTATAGGATAGATAAATTATGTACATAAAACTTGTAGTACAAGTCAGAAAATTGTGAGGTCAAAGGGTAGGTACAGGAAAAAAGGGGACATATGTAAAACTTTCAAAAATAATTATTTTTAGGGAAAAAAGTAGGTACAGGCAAAGTGTTATGGAAACCTAATTGAGATGAATATGATAAAGACATGTTATCCCAGATCCTTATAAGTATGCCAATTGGTGAAAATAGTGGAATGACTTCCTGTTTGTAGGGGCCATAATGCCAAAGATCAGGCTGTTAGGCTTGCTGTTTTCCCACATTGTCATTTCTCTGTACAGCTCCAATTTAGACTCGTTGTGGGTTGACACTGCCCCCTTCCCCCCACAATGTATATGAAGTCCTAACTCCCAGTACCTCATGTAATTTTATTTAGAGACAGGGTCTTTACAAAAATAATCACATTAAAATGAGGTCCTTTGAATGGACTTTAACCAATATAACTGGTATCCTTATAAAAGGGGAAATGTGGACACAGGCAAGCACACGGGAAGAATGCCAGCTGAACATTATGGCAGAGATCAAGGTGATGCATCCACAAGCCAAGGGACCAAAGATGGACAGCAAGTCACTAGGAGATTCTTCTTCACCGCCTCCAATGAGAACCAGCCCTGCCAAAACCCTAATCTTGGACTTCTCGCCTCCAGAATTGTGTGACAATAAATTCCTATTGTGTAAGCCACCTGTTTGTGGTACTTAGTTACAGAAGCCTTAGCAAACCAATACAAGCCTTAAATAGATGCATGAGATAGGGAAAGGAATAAAAGCCTGTGACTATTTAGCCAACTCTCTATTTCAGCTGCTCATTATCTAGTTCTCTTTCCTCTCTTTACTGGCAAAAAATCATGCTGATTAAAAAAAAAAGTGGAAAGTAACCAAAAATTTCTGGCTATCAATGTCAGAAATGTGGTGGAAAAAAGGAAGAAGGAACTAGCCTGGGTTGTCAGGTTAAGTTTTTCAGAGTATTTGATTGAACTACTGGAAAAAAGAAGGAGTGTGTTGTGTGTGTGTGTGTGTGTGTGTGTGTGGTGTTATTCTTTCTATTTGCCTTCTTTCCTTCTTCAGTGAAAGTCTTTTAAACATAGTTTTGATTCTCGGCCAAAAAACCAAGTTTAATAGACCATCTAAAATTTATATTTTTCTAAAACCTTTTGATATTTGTGTTTGAAATTTTCTCAAGCTAATGTGGATGTGTAAAGCATGAGTGTGGTTTGCTTCATATTATTGAGGTGATTTTTCAAGCTCATTAACTCTCTGAGCCTTACATACACCCATACAGAGAGGAGAGGTGGCTTTGGACATGTTCCCCACTGTTGGTCTCTCAAGCTCTTTTCCATATATAAGATGTGACGTAAAGTCATGACACAAGCTCTTACTATGGTTTGTAAAAGTGCTTCTGAAAGCAATTCCAAAGGAAAGGAACCAAAATATTTGGTTCACCATCTCTGGCAGAGTAGACTCTAGTCTCCCTGGTGACCACTTTAAAATGCAAATCTCTTTAGTTACCTAAGTTCTGATTTTTTTAAAAAATCTAAATAGTTTGTAGTCACAACTAGGATTCTAAACATACAATTGCCTTCTAACGGTAAGCCAGCCATTGCCAACATAGAGTGACAAAATGCATTACATTGCTAGGTGTCATAAGAACAGATAAATGACACAACCTCTGCCCTCTAGGGAGGATAGAAATAACAATGAAAGAAATGGTACTTCCATAAATGCATACATTAATATTTGACTGCATAAAAAATGCTCATCTAAAGGCACATAACTTCCCTTGAAGTTAAGAAGGTTTATAATAGATCTAACAGTAAAGGGAGAAGGAAATAGGTCATGGAGCTAATAATCATAATTAGCACTTACATCAGCACTTTCTATCTTCAAATTATTTTATTAAATATTACCTTCTTTATTTTCCCAGGGTTCTTGTCAAGTTTATAAAGCTGTAGACTGTTCTGATGCCCCCTCCTGTATAATTTCATGTAGTATGTGAAAATTCATTTGATTTTTGCATTCAACCTCTTCTGAAGTTTTGATCAGCCCACATGGTGTTTGATACCCCACCAGCTCACACACAAACTTTGGTGTAAAGAATAGATGGTACTTCCTGGCCATTAGTCCAAAGATGCACTCAAAATTGAAGGTTCTGCCCAGGAAAGGATTTGTACATTAAGCACCTAACAATATTTCATCAAAATGAATTCTTTCTATGTTTTTCTCCCTTTAGATCATGATGTCCTCAAGAAAAGGATTGTGTTTTTCATGTTGGTTCCAAAGATCACCTAGGCCTGTGTTGGATCAGGGTGATGCTTAATAAACACTAGTTGAGTAACAAAAATCAAGTCTTTCCTGGGAACTCAATATTAAACTGTGAAATATAAATAACATAGTATCTTTTCTGCCCTCTAGAAACTTAGCACATACAGGAAATAATGAGACACAAAATACAATAAAGTGCCATGATGCATGGCACACGAAATGAATGTTAGGGGAGAATATATAATGTGTGTGTGTGCGTGTGTGTGTGTGTGTGTGTGTGTGTCTCCTCAGTCCATTAACTCCACCTCCTTCCTTTGAGTTTATGCATGTTTGGATAACCAACTTTTGACCTGCAATAAATTGCTACAGTGGTAAAATATTAAATTTCCTAGAATGTTTAATAAAGAAACTTTACTCTGTTAAGACTTACATACTAACAAAAGCATACAGAAATAAACACACACACACACACACACACACACACACACACACACACACATTAAACTTTAATGTTGACCCTTAGTCTAGATTAAAGCTGCTTCAGGATTTTTTTGGGGGAAAAGTAATATAGCTCCAAGATTTAATTAAAATGTTGTATATTTTTAACATGTTTTTATTGATTTCAGAGAGGAATGGAAAAGGAGAAAAAGATAGAAACATCAACGATGAGAGAGAATCATTGATCAGCTGCCTCCTGAAGGCCCCACACTGGGATTGAGCCCACAACCTGGGCATATGCCCTGATTGGGAATCAAACCATGACCTCCTGGCTCATGGGTTGATGCTCAACCATTGAACCACACCAGCCAGGCATGTATAATTATAAATTTGAAAAAAAAGTTTATTTCTGAACTTTTAAAAAAAATTTCTTAAAGAGGAAATTTGTTTTTCACTCCTTTTCTTTGCATGAGAGTTTTGTAGTGGTTGTGGAAATACATGGCCCCAGTACATATTTGAATCTATTGTACTTCTTTTCAGGAAATTCTGAACCTTGTCAGGGTAGTCTGCAGGTACCACACATAAATTGACATGTCCAAACAGAATTCCTTATCTTCCCCTCAAACTCAACCCTGTTTTTTTCCTCCCAGCTATGAAGTCCACCAAACCTGGCAGCATCCCTTTCTCTTCCCTCTCTCATGTCTCCATCTCATCTGCCTTGGGTTGCATCTATTCTGTCCTGTCAGTACCACTGGAACCCTCCTCCTTGTCAGCCCCACTTTCTGTCAGGTTTCAGGACCAAGGTCAGTGCATCCACCTAGCAATCTCACCTTATCCTACCTTACCCGCTACCCATTCACTCCAGCCTTTAGACTCTCCTCTTTTCAAGCCAACCTTTACTTCACCACCTGTTCCTGTTATCCACTTATTATCTCTAAGCCCCAATTGTAGCCATCTGTGCCCTGCTTGGAGATATTGGAGCTGAATCAAATAAATATTTCTTTTGCCAGGGGAACAATGTCAGGCCTTGTCCAGAGAGGGCACTGGAGGAAGACTGCAAGAAAAGGGGGCTTCTCTTCCTGGTACCAGCACTTTTCTTCCTACAAAGTGCTGCGCGTTGCTTCCTTGCCAATGGGCAGCTCCCTGCCAATGGTGTGCAGGAAACGTGGTGACACCCTTCACCAGGTGGCTTTCTGCTGTCAGCCCAGATGGCATCACCTCAGTGAACTTCTGTTTCCTACTGGACCACACTGGAAAATCACAGTCGTGGCAGCCGAGAAAGGAACTTCTTCCAAATGTGTCCTTTCCTTGCATGCTCTCTCTCAGCCACGTAAATATCAGTAATGACTGCTTCCTATGTCTTACTCCTGTATTCTTAAGAGTTCCCTTTCTACTTCTTGGTAGGTGATGCCATTAACTAGCTAATCACTTTTATGCAGTATTTCATTTTCACTGTTCAAATTACTATTGTGGTTTCAGTCTCCTGACTGAACTCTAAATGGTTCACTCCACTTTTGTTCTAAAAATAAATCAAATCATGTAACCTCCTGCCAAAAACCTGCAGTAACTTCTTGTCATATGTAACATTAAATCTAAATTATCTTTGGGTCCAAAACAAAAGTCTACTTGGAAACTATACTCACACAGTTTAGGTGTGTCCATGCATCAGATGACCCAAGAAGGATTTAACTGCGGCTTGCCCATGTTCTTGTGGAATATGGCATTTAGCCACAAGATACCAAGGGTTACTCAGGTATACCCTCCGCACCCTTGTTTACTGCAGCTCACCTCGGCTAGAGCTGTTGGACCACAGCACAGAGCACCCATTTCACTGCCCACAAATCTTCATGGTACCCAAGGGTAAAACAAACCCAGCCATAACAGTAGTTGGTTTTTCCCATCATCCCAGCTCAGCCCAAAGACCTTCCACACATTCCCAAAAATGAGAGAGGAAAGTCCAGTGAAAGGACTCAAGGCATGTTTGAGACAAACTTTTCTCCTTGCTTCAGTCTCAGAAATGTCAGGCTCTACCTGTTTCATTCTAAAAGGGCTGCAGACTTGTGGCTGCCATATCTCTCTCCCTTTCCTGCAGCCATCACCAGGAGCCCAATTCATCATATCCTTAACAGATTTACCCGTCAGGGCGAAGGATCCGGATTAAAAATGAAACAACTATTTCACTTGTTTGACAAGAGGAGACTCCCATCTGCCAAATTTCCATCCCTATCTCTGGGAAGCAGGACTCTAGGAAACAAATAATAAATGCTTTCTAACCTATGGCCACCTAGCCCAGAAAACTTAGGGGTTTTTTAACTTAGTGCAACAATTATTCCCATTAATAGATTAAGGGATATATGTATATAAGGTTAGTGGTATATTACTTTCACACTGTTGTTGAGTAGCTATTTGAGATGCCAGGCACACATATTTAAGATTAGCTCCCCTCTTTCCTTACTAATATCCTGAGAGCGATACCACTTCCTGCTACCTTGTCTTGCAGAATAGACATGAAGAATAGTTACACTAGGGGAGTTATTACAATCAGGCTCTTTTATATCTTAAAGGCAATTACAGGCAAAGACAAGAGTTCCTAATGCATAGCATTTCCAGAATTTGTATTTCAGTATCTCATCATGCCAAGCCTGAGAACATCCAGATGTTGCCCTATTGAAAGGTGTTAAATAGAATAAACCTCAAGCCAAGAGCATTTGCATGTTTTATTTGGGGGCTTTCAAAACATATAGTATATTTTTTTCCTCTGGAATATCAGAACTTCTGAAATGGTCTTCTTGACTGTATGGTGTCTTAGTGCCTAATAATAATAATAGCAGCAGTAACAGTTTATTTATACAACAAATATTTTTATAGTGCTAACTGCACTTTTCAAATATTGACTCATTTCATTCCCTCTGTGTACTCTCCTGATACAACAACCTCCAACACAAACTTCTCAGATTCTTACCTAATTCCAACTGGACAGTATAAAATGTCACTTCTTCTAGGGCTGTCTGCATGTAATAGGAAGGGAACAAACATTTGTTGAAGACTTTGCCAAGAGCTAAGATAGACAGTCCTCATAAGTCCACATGGGAAAAGTACTGTGCTCATTCACAAACTTTGCCTCAGACTTTAGAGGGGGAAATTTAATCAACACTCGGCAATCACAAAAATTAATATCAACACTCACAAATCACATCCTGGGTATAAGTTGCTTGGGACACTTTTGGAGGTGGCAGGGCTTTTTTCTAGAGTGGACTGCCCAGGCTATCAAAGGCCTGCCTACTCTATTCATTCAACAAGTCCTGTTGTGTCTTGTGAGGCCCTGCACTCAATGCACCTACCATCTCACTGACACCGACCCTTCACATGCTGGGTGCTGGCAGAAAGGATGCAAAGTGTGCTAAGAGGGCACTTAGGAAAGACACATAACCCAGTCTTCAGATATCAAAGATGGCTTCTCAAAATCTAAGGAGCGATGATAAAACATAAAAGCATTGCATAGGCCGAAACTGATTTGGCTCAGTGGATAGAGTGTCGGCCTGTGGACTGAAAGGTCCCGGGTTCAATTCCAGTCGAGGGCATGTACCTGGGTTGCGGGCACATCCCCAGTAGGAAATGTGCAGGAGGCAGCTGATCGATGTTTCTCTGTCATCGATGTTTCTAACTATCTCTCTCTATTCCTCTCTGTAAAAAAATCAATAAAATATATTTAAAAAAACAAAAAACATTGCATAGCTAGGCCCATAGAGTCTTTGTTTTTCCTACTTTGCCGTTGAGACTGTCCTTTTTCATGAGTTTAGTGTCTGGGAGTAGAGGGGTACCTTTAAAAATCCAGGGTCAGATACATCTCCTTATATTTGTCCTGTTCTGGAGAGTTTTTAATGAGGTGAGTATCCTCATGAGTTTTGTTTGTTTGTTTTTATTCTAAGAAGATTCTTTATGGCATCCCCAGCTCGGAACCAGCATATGAACTTTCTGGCTATCTTTATCAGGGAGCTGCAGATGGCACCCACACACCTCTTATTCCTGTGCACCTGGATGAAGTTAGGGCTAGCTGTGTGCCCTTTGAGAGCGAAAGAGAGATGCTTATCTTAGGTTCACCCACAATCTCCCCTCCATAACTTGGAAAGCTGGACAGTGAGAAGAGCAGCCTATCTTGGGGAAATTGCATCTTTCTCTGGGGATACAGTACAAGGTTAGGGGATCTAGACTATTGCATATCGTGGACCAGAGATGAGAGTAAGGGTGAGATGGCTCTGGGTCACTATCAAAAAGCAAAATTTAGGGGCTGTTCACAGCAATGGTAGCCTAAGAATTTTCAAGTCAGTCCAAAAGCAGATATTCCAAAATCAGGTTACCACATCTAAGCCAGGAAAGAAGAGAACATTAAAACACGTGAGAGAGCTGAAGAGGTGGGAACCGTGAGGAGCTTGTGTGTAGGGAGTTTCAGAGCAGGTGGAAGGGAGGAAAGGCCTGAAGGCACGTGGAGCAAGGAACAGATGATTGATATAGGATCACTGTAACCAGGAGAGAGGCATGCTCTGAAGGTTCAGGGAAAGCCAGAAGTCAGCCAACACCTTCACTTCACAGTTGGCAGGAGAAGAAAAATAATTGCTTATTCAATTGCTGCTGAGTGTGGGTCTCTGCTGAGATGCTCAGAGCAGAACGCCCAGGCCAGAAACACCTGCCATGTTTTCTCATGGAGGTGTCATGGATGCCACCTTCCATCCTCCATACCATTTCCTCCCCAAGCTACTCAGATCCACTAGGATCCACACTTGCTATGACCTCCAACAGCCCTATACCCGCTGTGTCTGGTATGAGGATAAGAAGAAAACCATTCTCTTCCTACCAAAAAAAGGGAGAGAAAGAGAGAGAGAGAATAAAATTGAATGTCACTCAGAGTTTTTGATAGCACATGTTATATGGGGACACAAAAATGAGAGAGATATGGACCTCCCTCCTTGAAAGAATTCATGAAACCCAAAGTAAAATACATATTAATAAAAAATAATTGAAAGACAATCCATGCCCTTATTTATTCACTTATTCATTCAATAAACATCCCCTGCTCACAGTTTGAAGATAAAAGTATATGCAAAACCATGTGAGAGTATGGAGATGCTACTACTGTACCAAGGAGACCCTAGTAGGAAGTAGGAAGAAACTGAACAATCTAAGCTAAGGAAGGATTCTAACGTGTGAATGCCCACCCTGGCCAGAAAGCCCTTATATCAGGATGCAAGTGAGAGTTAGAATGTTTGTAATTAGCAGGAAAGAGAAATTGCATACATTCAGTCCTTTCCTTACAAGATCCCTGTGACTGTGAGCATCTTGAGGGCAAGAGCAATGTCCTACCCACCCCATGATACCAGTTTGATACATAATAGTTAATAAATACATGTTTAACTGAACTGACCTCAGGTATCCAATTCTTGTTGTTTTCTTATTTTACAGATGGTGCCAAGGACTGAAAAATAATAAAAAGTAAAGGAGTATAAGTGTCACATGATCTCACTCACATATGGAATATAATGAACAATATAAACTGATGAACAAAAAATAGATCCAGAGACATAGAAGCATTGCACAGACTGTCAAACCTCAGAGGGAAGGCAAGGGAGGTGAGTGGGTAGGAAGAGATCAACCAATGAACTTGTATGCATATATGCATAACCCAGGAGCACAGACAATAGGGTGGTGAGGGCCTAGTGTGGTGGGTGGGGCAGGCTGGGAGAGGACAATGGGGGAAAAAGGGGAAAATATGTAATATTTTCAACAATAAAGATAAAATTAAAAAAATAAAGGAGTATATTCCTAGGAATAAACACATCTACTAATAGCTTCACTTTAAAAGTATTTTAACTCCTTTTCTCTGTTTATCACAGATGGGGAAGGCTGAAACCTAGGTTTAGGTTTTAATATATATATATATTCAAAATTAATTATATTAACTGTCTTAAAATGTCTGTAAAGCAAGGTCTGCGTGGTTGCAGAGGGAGGCAGCATCAGAAATCAGGAGGCCACTGGCCCATGGGTGTTTGTTATACATTTGTTCCAGACATTCATCACGAGCTCAAAAAGGGGACGTAAAGTTGCCAAATCAATAAAGTTTCTATCATGTTTCATCCCCTTGGATTTACAGAATGATTTTCTAAGTCTGCTTCTCCAGCCTGCACATCTTGAGCAAACAAGATGATTATGGGTGTCTTAGCCCATTAGGTTCTCTATCAGAAGCTGCCAGTGTCCTGTGAGAAGTCAGCTTTCTTCCCAAACATAGAGGGTGTTTAAGGGGAAATATTGCTTTGGTGTCTTTTAAAGACAAGGGAGAATTTAAATTGTGTCCCCTCCCACCATAAGGCTACCTACTCTCTCGTGGGGTCAGCTCCTGGGGCTCCATGCAGGCCTCACTATGACAGCGTGGACAGAGGACCGCACCAAAACCTTTTGAAGTGTCACACTGATCCTGCTGCAGCCTCGGAAGCTTCATTCCATCAGACAAGAAACCAGCGCTGAAGGCCCAGCTGTGTTTCTCAAAGACAGGAAGTACTTGAATGTGCTGCCCAGGTAACCTGGCTGGCCCTGGGGAGCTGCCTCTATTCATTAATAGCTGTTCCTGAGTCTTGCCAGTTAATAGAAGACACTCTCCGGAGACAAGCGCCATCACTCCTAATTTGGCTTCAGGGATCTTGATTGCAACCTGGAGATTCGGCATTTAAAAGGAAAGGAGGGTGGAGAATGGAGAGAGCAGTAGCAAGGAGGGAGGCCAGGACGAGGTGGGGGTGGGCAGAGGAAATGGATGGACTAACTGAGGATGGATGAACACACAGAGAGACGCAGTTACAAAGAAAGGGATGAAGAGGCAGAATGACAAGGCAGAGACAAAGTATAGGAAGAGTGAGAAGGAGAGACTGAGAGGAAACATTTTTCAAAGTGAGGCTGATTATTCTCTTTGCAGACATTATAGTTATAGTCTCCCAATGCCACTAATGTGGCTCGCCTGGTATTCTAAGGGCTAACAATGAGTATTTCCTGAAGGACCTGCTGAGTGGATCAAGGCGTATTTTAGATCTGCAAGAGGAACTGAAAGGACAGGGGGGCTGCTTTTCAATTTGGAGAATTATTTTCAGGAAGGAGGGCTGCTATCCAGGGAGAAAGATGCACAGCCCCTCCTCACAAAGGCAGCACACAGTTAGAGCTGACTCCAAAGAATTGTCAGATACAATATTTGTGGGAAATAATTTGAAAGTAATGGAGAGAAAATAAAAGCTTCTATCCATATTATCATGCCTGTGCTTGCTCATTAAGTCTTCTTTTCTTCTATTTCCTTCATTGTTTCTGCCTCTATTCTTTGCATAGGAAAAAAAAAAAGAGTTACCACGTTTCCAACAAAAAGGAAAAAAAAATAGTAATTTACATAATATATTATTACATCAGGAAAATTTAAATTTAGTGTTATGAATCTTTTTGTTCGCCAAATATGCTGTCAATTTGAAGAACAACTATTTGGTTCTTTTTACTTTATCGTGTGTGAGCTTAATTAATCACAATGGAATCCTATTCAAATTATTTTCCAACCCAAGAGGCAATTGTTTCCTATAGCACGATGTTTCCCTCTAACTAAGGATGGCACTAAACTGGAGAAAACATTAAAACCCTGATGCGCATCATAATGAACTCCATGCAAAGTAGTTATATTAATCTAATGGAGTTGAGATCTTAATTGCACTCATGTTTATATTTTCAACCTCCTTTTTTTAAAGCCCTTTTATTTTACTAAATGATTTGAATGACGAGGTAAGAGAGGTTACATGGCCTGCTAAATAGAGCTGGGTTTCACCACGCTAAAGGAGGAAAAATGAATCTTGGGAGGGAATACTGGCTAATTTAATTTTGTAAAGTAGGTTTTATTCTCAGTTGATAATGGCTAAAATTGCTCTGTGAAAGCAATCTTTCCAGAGCCAGAAAATGTTCCCTGAACGCTTAAAAAGAAGCGTGTCCAAGAGCCCTTTTTGTTCCTCCCTATGACAACCATTAGCTGCCACTGAAAAACCTCCATTTTGAGTGCCGAATCCTGTACAATGCAATTTAAGCAGATATATCCTCTGGCCTCTGACTGAAAGAGCCAATATATGGTAATATAACTTCCAGTTGAATTTAGGATGGGAAAGATTGCATAGTAGGAAGTAGAGGAGAAATCCTTCAATAAGGCCTTTTTATAAAATAGACATTTTACTAATAATTAGTGCCTGGTGAATGAATGAATGAACAGATGAGTGAAACTCTCAGGGATTTTAGTTAGAAGATGGGGATGCTCCCCTCTTCACTTTTTTCCTGTTCCTGTTCATCATACCAAAAGGAAATACACTCATATTTCTAATTAAAACTCATCAATGTACCTGCTGGGCAAATATTACACCCCCCTCCCATCGCTCAACCAAAAATCATCTGGCAAGCTAGTCTATCTGAGGAATGAAATGGTGGGGTTTTTTTTCAAGGGTCCTCAAACTACGGCCCGCAGGCTACATGCGGCCCGCCGAAAACATTTATCCGGCCCGCCGGGTGTTTTTGCCTCGCTGCCTGTCCTGTTTAGCAGCCGACTCATCCCGGGCCCGCACTGCGCATGTGTGGAATGTTTGAGGGACAGTGAACTGGCCCCCTGTTTAAAAAATTTGAGGACCTCTGAGTTACATGATGCCCTTGTGAGAAACTTCTCTTGGGTCTCAAGACTTAGACTCTATTCCCCAGAGCAATCTTGAACTCTTTATTTGGGCTGCTAGGAGTTCGGAACAAGTCTTACAGACATCTTCTAATACCTGTCCTGCCCAGGCAGACAGATGATGTATCAACCCATTCTTGACTTGATCTCATTGCCCTCTTTTTTTTTTTTACTCCAGCTTATTTGTTTATTCATTTACTTATGTATTTATTTATTTAAAGCATTTACACTATGGATTTTGATAATCAGATTCTTCTCTTTTTTTAAATATATTTTCTATTGATTAAGATATTACATATGTGTCCTTATCCCCACGTTACCCTTTCCCCCCCTCTCATA
>NW_006300371.1:1001794-1018429 GCF_000327345.1 Myotis davidii | reverse complement strand
TCAATGTGCTTTTCTCTTTCCTTCTAGTTGTAGAATTTCCACTCCGCCAGCCTTCCTGTAGTTCTGGATGATGACCGTTTTGTCTTTTTATTGCGTTTTTGAAGTTGTAGGAGGCAGCAATTTCGGTGTTTCCCTATGCTGCCATCTTAGTTTCTCCCCAGATTCTTCTCTTTAGAAAAAAAAATAAAGAAAGAAGGATGAGAGATCAAAAGATACAGAGCTGAATTTGATGATATGAAGCTTCCAATCATTCAAAACATCTGTGGCTTTTCCATGGAATGCCAGGTGCTTCCTAGCTGCTGGAGAGTTTACAATGTAATGGAGGAGACACATGAGAACACACAAATTATTATAAAGCTCAGAATAAAGTCTCATGGGGGTAGAATAGAGAGAGCCAACAACTCTAGCTAGGGGGATTACTATCAGTTCCACTAGCCTAAAAAGGAATTTGCCAAGTACAGAAGGAAAGAAAGGGTGACCCAAGCAGAGGAAACAGCACCTGCAAAAACACCAGGGCATGAAAGGGTATGTTGTCTCCAAGACACAAGGAGAAGCCCATTTGGCAGAAGTTTGGTGCTTGGGCGTGGGGAGAGACTAGAGCACAGAGCTTAAGGAATGAAAAGTCAGCCATAGTCAGATCTGTGAAGGCCCAGAATGAAAACGTATGGAGTTTAGAGACTTAGCCAAGGCAGTGAGTGAGAAGCCAGAAGCTATTTCAAAACAAGATGGCCATGTGGACAACTTTACTTTTTTGAAAGAAGTCTATTTGGGTTGAAATGAAGAGAAGCTAGAGGGAAAGACTGGCTACTCGCAAGTTCAATGAAAAATGTTGAAGACAGATCGACAGAAGACAGATACATGGATATTTCTGAGCTAGAATGGCAGTTTATTGGACATAGAACTAGGGATAATGGTGCATAGCTTGGTAGTTGGAGGACATAACATCATCCTACATTAAATACAGACTACAAGAGGAAGAGAACACTCAGCCAGGATGAATGACAGTTAAGTGTAAGGTGCCTGCAGGACATCCAAGTGGATAGCAGTTAGCTAAAAATATAGATCTGGAACTTGGAGAATGCACCAAGGTGAAGAAATTATACTTGACATTTTCCGGCATGTAAATAGAACCTAAAAGTTATAAAGAAAAACCAGATCACTGAGGACACGAGCATGTACAATATAGACAGAAGAAAATATGCAGCCCTGTATGGGGAGTTATTTTTCATTTTATAAGGGTGTAACTAATTCACCATTTCTGGAGGTTTTTTAAATAGACTAGGGTCCCAACTTCCTAGGGTACTTTGGGGTAGCCATCCTAACAGGCAGACCTATCAGCCAGTATTCTCTCAAATGAGTTCAAGTAGCTCTTCCAAGGAGGGCACTAGGCTCATTAGAGGAGCAGTCAGACATTGAGACTTCTTAAGTTTTGTTGAATAGGCACCATGCAATAACATTAGCAGGAGGCACCTCTCAGAGCTCCAGGAAAAAACACATTATGTGCCCCAGGGATCCAATGTCGTGTTTGGAAGAAGGAGTAGAGGTATGGAACTGGGCTCTGTTCCAGGATGAAGCGGTGTCTTAAGACTGTTTAAAATACATCAGAAGCTACAAGGGTTGCTTTGAAAAAACAGGAGTGCCAAGAAGAAGTGGCAGGGAACAATGCTGATGTCCAAAATGTATTAATGTAAAGGACAGACTGCTAGATAAATTTAGGTATAGATGATTGACACCAGGAGTCAGGATCCTGCAGTGTTTAAAGAACTAAGTGAAGAACAAAGTGAGACAGAAAGGAAGAGGGCAGGGAAGAGAAAAATCCTTAAAAGAGAATAGAACAGAAGAGCAAGGAAGAAAGTAGTCAGTAGGAACCAATATTGCAGGTCTGACAGAGAGGGCACAGGCCAAAAGTCACTGAAATCGACAGACAAAGACAGAGAATGACCAGAGAATGTTGAGAGAGAGAAGAGATCAAGGACAGGAAGGATTTCTCAGAGTCCAGGGCAGAGATATACAGTTGAATAGAAAGTAAAGGCTATTGCTGAGTCAATACTTGAAGTCAGAGATGCTCAGCTCAGACATTGAGCTCTGACACTATGAGAAGACAGGCAAGTGTCTTAAGTTATTTGGTTTTTTGTTTTCTCCTTTGTAAAATGGGAATGATGGTATCAACCTTTCTAAGAATTTTGAAAATCCAGTAAGTTGATAGATATAAAAGTTCCCCACCAGGCATACTATAAGTGCTAAATAAATGTTTTCATGAATGAGCAAATGAAAAGGCCAGATTATGAAAGGCTTTGCTGATTTTGGTTAAAACTAAAGTAAAATCCAAAAGGCACAACAAAAGCCCCAAGGAGAAAAGAAGAAATGAAAAATAATTTACATATGTTATGAGTTGAATTGTGTTCCCACCACACACACAAAAAGTGTTGAAATCCTAACCCCAGTACCTCAGAATATAACCTTATTTGACAATAGACTTAACTAATCTATTATAAGGTCATTAACATGGGACCTAATCTAACATAACTGGTGCCCTTATAAAGAAGGGAAATTTGCACACAGACGTGCACAGAGAAGGATGATGTGAAGATGAAGGGAGAATGCCCTGTCAAGACAGAGGCAGAGATTGGAATTATGCTGCCACAGCCAAGGAACACCAAGGATGGATGGCCACCCGCCAGAAGCTGGAAGAGGCTAGGGAGGAGTCTCTCCTATAGACCACATAAAAAGTATGGCTCAGGCAACAGCTCAATTTTGAACTTCTAACTTCTAGGACAATGAATGAATAATTTGTTGTTATTTCAAGCCAGCCAGTTTTGGGTGATTTGTCATGCCAGTCCCAAGAAACTAATATGAAATCTAAGTTCAGAAGAAGATCAAGAGGGAGGTGAAAATCCACACAGTGTGCTGAGACCTGCCATCAACAGTTTTAAGAACAACACAACTAGGCCTTGTAATCCTGCACATTAGCCCTACTCAGGATTCTCTTGATTGCAGATAGCAATGTGCCAACAACCTGGGTGCCCGTGGAATGTGAGCCTGCAAAGTAGGAAGAGTGAGGAGGGAAATGGTGAGGCAGAACCCAGGCAGCCAGAGGCTGGGGATGCAGGAGAGAACAATTCATTCTATTTGCCCAACTAACAGAGAAACAACAACATAGGTCAATGGGGAACAACACAAATATGGAATATGGTGCCATTCATATCCCTTTTTAAAAACCACAGCATTCCTGTGATTCTGTCCAAAAACTCAAAATGAAAACATTTGCCATTTACCAAGTGACTAACAAGACACACAGAATTAGGAAACCAGGCAACATAGAGAAACACTTATGACAGAGTGATGTATGCAAACTCAGTTAGAAAGAGGTTTAATTTTTACATTATTTGAGAATGGGTTTATTCATCTGAAGGAAAGGGGGGAGGGAACTGTACCACTGAGTGCTGCCTGGTGCCAGGTCCTCCCTAAGCATGGAACACAGGCACCTCGTTTAGCCTACTCAATGGTTTTGCTTTACCAGCGCAGAAATGGAGGCTCAGAAAGGTTATGAAATGTGCCTAAGTCAGTGAGATGCAGGCACTTACACTCTGACGTGCCTGACTCCAAAAGCAGGCACTCTTCCCCTCGCCATGTATAGACCTATAAAGATACAAATTAGAATTAGATTTCTCAGGCACCTGAAAAGTCAGCAACAGAAATGGTCTGAGGTAGAGTGAGAGGAGACCGTGAAAGGGCATCCAGCAACCTGTCCCACTCAGAGCCCAGAGCCCAGCTTGGGCACTGGCTCAGCTCTCAGCATGTCCTGAAGGTCGAGTGTCTGATGTATGTGTTTCTCTCTCCTTGAGGAGTTGTCAGCTCTCCACTGGGCCAGTGCACAACTGTATAATTTTCAGGGGCCACCTGGGCTCCCCTGGAATTGTCCCTGTGCCTGAAGACCCTGCTCCAACCCCTGGAGACCTCCAGTCCTGCCCTCAAGCCAGGTGTATGCTCCCTACTACCTGAAGTAGCTCATTACAATCAGGGGCTGAATAGTAAAGCAGAAATTAAATTGACACTTTGAAGCATTAATCTAAGCACAAATTAATATTCATCAACATCTGTTATTTGTTCAGGTGAATATTCAGCTTAAACAAAAAATAGCATTCTTCTACCCAAGACAACATGTATCACAGGATATAGAGTCTGTGCTCAGGTCCTCCGTGTGCAGCCAGCAGGGGAGCCTGGCTGCCTGTGGAGAAAACATTAGTGACAGTCCTCCCAGAGGGACTCTGGATATTTTTCAATACATAATTTTTATTTGGCCACTTTTTTTCTCCCTGATTTTCAAGACATTGCTAAACCTTCTCAGAAATTAAGGAGTGGGAAGCGGGGTGATGTTTAGTCCAGCTCAGTACTTGGCAACAGGTGCTCCCTGTTGTCTGCCATTTGATGGTCATCACTGGGCAGGAAGAATTTGTTTGCTGGGATATTACTAGCTAGATCTCAGAATGTGAGTGGAGAGAAGTTTGCAGGGTAGCAGATTGGGATAGTAGAACCAGAGGGGTAGGTATAGCTCCACATGGACAGAGAATGAAGCAATTACACAGCAAAAGCCTGCACTGTGACAGCCAAGGGGAGCATTCAGTGGTGTAACACAGGAAGTATCATTGAGTCAATAACATCTTGAAAGCAAGGGAGTACTTTTTAGGTCATAACCAAGCTTACAGTTTTTCTCTTCCTGCCAAAAAGCCAGAGAAACTCTTGAAAGCCCTCCCAGGACAACAGGCCAGGGCAGATCTGAGAGACATTTAGAGACATAATCTGTTCTCTGGGTAAAATGGTGGCTTTCAAAAGCACTTTGGAGAATATCTCTCCTTACATTTTAACACTTCTCCTTTCTCTGCCCCAGATAGCTGAAATACAGTCACTAAAATGCTAGAAATAAAGTTAATAAACATGATAAACAGATCAAAAGACTGTAAGTTCTACATACTTTTAAAAATATATCTCTAAGGGTTGAAGAAATCTAGCCAGCCTATTCCTGTGTTGAGTAGTGACGGAGGGATTCTGTACAATGTCAATGGCAGGAGCATGTATTAGTTAAGGGCAAGAACTTTAAATTTAGACTATGAGGTCAAATCTCAGCTTTGCCACTTACTAACTGTGTGACCTTGGGTAACTTAGCCTCTCTATGTCTCACTTTGCTTATCTGCAGAATGGGAGTGTCATGATGGTTCAATGAGTTGAAACGTAAAGCATTTGAAACTGTATTTGACACCTTGTCTCATATAACTGTTAACTATTGCCATAAACTTAGTCATGAAATCTGTGTATTAGAAAATCTCTGCTAATTCTTTTAACAAATTGATATTATAGAAGGTGTAGAGTGAATGAGCCCAGGTTCGAACTGGTCAATTCATTAAATCCAATCTATTCATTTGTTGAACTGCTACAGCAAGTTCCATGTGGTGTCTGGACTTTAGACAAAGTATTACTTGGGTCCCCCATAGGAGAAAATGATGGATGGTATTTGTGGACACACCTCCTGGGGTCAAATGCTACCAGGAAACACATACCTCCTCAGGGCCAGCTAGGACCCAGATGGAGATCTGCGGATTAGAAGGCCATGGCAGCTGAGACAGAAACAGTCCCTGCTCTCATGGCATCTACATTCTACTTGCAGGAGAGAAACAAGAGATAGGTAACAAATACGCAAACCAGAATAATAGTAAATGGTGATGAGCTCAGTGCAGGTAATCAAGGAGAGGGATGTGACAGAGACAAGAGGCCCACTTAAAGCTGAGTGGTCAAGGAGGCCTCTTTAAGGAGGTGACATTGAGGCCAAGATCTTCTTGAGAAGAACCAGCCAACCCTACGCAGACCAGGGGAAGGAAGTCCAAAAGAGGAACACCTCATGCAAAGGCCTAAGGAAGGAGCACATTTGGAGCTCAAGGAACAGAAAGAAAACCAGGGTGCCTGGAGAGAAATGGACAAGAGAATGCATATTAAAATAAGAAGGGAGAAAAGTAGTTTGCGGCTAAACATGTAGGGCTTTGTAAAGAGATAGAAATTTGGAATTCATTTAAAGTGCATTAAAAGCCATTGCAAATGATTTGGAGAAACATCGATCAGCTGCCTCCTGCACACTCCCCACTGGGGAAGTGCCCGCAACCCAGGTACATGCCCTTGACCGGAATCGAACCTGGGACCCTTCAGTCCACAGGCCGACGCTCTATCCACTGAGCCAAACCGGTTTCGGCGACTTTATTTTTTTTTAGAGCAGTTTTTGGTTCACAGAAAAATTGAACAGAAAGTACAGAGATTTTCCATATGCCCTCTGCTCCCACACATGCAGAGTGTCCCTCATTATCAACATCCCCCCTAGAGTGAGACATTTGCTACAACTGAACCTAGGCCGACACATCATTATTACCCAAGTCTATTGTTTACATTAGGGTTCACTCTTCGTTTTTTATATCTATGACTAGACAAATGTAAAATGACATGTATTTACCACTGGGGATTTTTTAAGAAAGGTGTACTGGGTTATGATTTGTGATCTTAAAAGATCACTCTGGGGCTGTGTGGTAGGCAGATTCTGATATGGCTGCCAGTGATCTCCACCTCCTGGTTTTCATGCCCAGTGTAATCTCCTCCCTTTGAATGTGTTCTGGATATCGTGACTTGCTTCTAACTGATAGAACATGGCAAAAGTGATGGGATGTCACTTCCATGATTAAGCTACAAAAGTCTGTGACTTGCTAGTTCTCTCTCTCTTGCCTTCCTCCTCACCCTGATAAAGCAAGCTACCATGTTGTGAGACACTTTATGGAGAAGCCTATGTGGTAAAGAGCCACTGGAGGTCTCCAGCCAATAGTCCATAAGGAACTGGGGCTCTTAGTCTAACGGCCCTTGAGGAACTAAATCTTGTCACAATGAGATGACTAAGCTAGGAAGTAGATACTTTCCAGTAGAGCTTGAAACCCATTGTTAGAGGAGCTTGAAACCCATTGTTAGAGGGCCCCGCTGAGCTGTGTGCAGATTCCTAACCCATAGAAACTGTTAGATAATAAATGTTGTTTTGAGCCACTGTTTCGGGATAATTTCTTTACACAGATAACTGATACAGACTTCTGTTGAAAATGGATTTTAAGAGGACAAAAGTGGAAGCAGGAAAACTTATCAAGTTTATATTGCAGGAGAGAGATTATGATAACTTGGATTATGACAGGGGTAGATGAGATGGAGAGGAAGAGGACAGATTCCAGTACACTTTGTAGAAAAAATAAACGGAACTTGCTGTTAAAAGGAGGAAGTATGACTGAGGGAGTTTTAGCTTGAAAACCTAGATGTATACTGAGATGGAGAAAGAAGTAAAGTACATGTGAGGGTCAAGAGTTAATGTCAACCTTTCTGTTTTAGTCATACTGATTTTGAGATAATGCTTACTGAATACACAAGTGGAGAGCTCAAGTAGAAACATGGATAATTGGATTTAAGTCTAGAGTTCTGGGAAAAGATCAGGGTTGGAAAGTAGATTTCAAAGCCATTAGCATTTATAGGTGATATTTCAAGTAATGTTACAGGATGAGATCCCTTAGGTTATGTATCAGTTGCACTGCTGTATAACAAGCCACCTCAAAACTTGGTGACATACTGTCAGTGTCTGTGGGCCAAGAATTTGGACAGAGAACACAGAGAAGGCTTGTATCTACTGCACAATGCCTGGATCCTCAGCTGGACTGCTGGCATGAGTATGCATAAGCAGCCTTTCGAGGGGCCCAGGCTTTCTTACAGTACTGGCAGCTCAGGACTACAAGGACCAATGTCCCAAGAGAACCAGGTGGAAGCTTCATGACTTTTTCTGATCCAGCCTCTGACGTAAGGAATCATCTCTTCTGTTGCATTACAATCGAGTCACTTACTCAGCCTGAATTCAAAGGGAGGAGACATAGACCCCATCTCTGGGTGGGAAGAGAGTCAAGGAATGTGTGGACATGTTTTAAAGCCACCACAAAGAGTTAACCTAGAGGGAAGGGAATACTAAGGAGAGCTGTGGGTCATTCCAACATTTAGAAGTTGAGGAAGTTAGGAAGGATTAGAAAAGTGATTGAGATGAAAGTCAGTGAGGTAGGAAGAAAACCACTAGGCAAGTATGCGGGCCTGGAAGCCAAGAGAGGATCTTTTTCCATAAAGTAAGAGTTGCCATTGTGCTAAATGCTTCTGAAAAGTGAAATAAGATAGAGAAGATTGGGTTTGATGACTGAGAGGTCAACAGAAGCAATCTCCATGGGGTGGTTGGAGCAAAAGCCATCTTAGATTGGGCTGAAAAGAGACTGTGGGTAAAGGAAAGAGGCATTAACCACAGCTGACAGCTGTGCACACACGCATATAAATAGGTCACCTTCAAGACCATGAGAAATCATAAAGCCACATAATCTTTGATTTAGAAGGCCATCGGGTACATATACTTGAACATCTCTGGCGTAAGGGAGCTCATTTCTTATCAGCAGCCCATTTTGTCATTATTAGAAGAGTTGTTTCTGGCATGTGTCTTTATCTGCCTGAAACAGCGGCTTATCTGTTGTTATATAACCAGTCTAACTCCAGGAGTTAGGTCCTCTGGACAAAGCATGCTCAGTGCCTTAAAATTTCAAGACACTTCCTGGTCTTCATTGCTCTCTGCTGAATGAGCTCAAATTTGTTCCTGTCACTTCCACAGTGTGTCATTCAAAGCCAAACTCAGCACCTTGGGTGCTGTCTGAAGGTGGCAAGCTCTGGGTCAGATATTATCCCTATGGCTATTTTAGGTTTTTGGCACATTGCTGTCTCATCCTGTAGAAATCAAGAGCCACCAACTGTCATCCACAATGAGCCTTAATCATCATCACAATTTCTAAATGTTCAATAATATTTGATGCAATAATCTCAACAGATTGTTCTTCTATAGCAAAGCTACATACCGCCACACCCAGATACACAGAAGGGGCAGCTGGAAAAAGGAAGCCTTTGACCCCATGCATCTTCTTGCTGTGGGTTTTTCTTTTGCACTAAGATGAAACCCCAAGGAGCAGGGAAAGCCTCCTCGGGACACTGGAGACCCAGGTCAGTCTCTGGCTGACCAGGAGCCTCTGAAGGGGTGAAATCGAAATTGAGTCTAAGAAGAACCATGGAAATCCTGGACCAGTACCACGACTTACCAGTCTGAATACTCTCTAGGGCTTCTCCTTCTCTCCTTCCTAGATGTGTGACATTTATTTAAAAAAAAAAAAATCAAATTTCTCTTTCCAAAAATTCACTCACAAGGCCCTAGCGATTTGCACTAGCTTTCTAAAACTGTCCTTTTCCCATGTTTCCTCTGAAACTGTTTGGAAGCATTTCTAAGTCATTTAAGTTAATATTCATATCTCTAGACTATTT
Organism: Myotis davidii; assembly: GCF_000327345.1. Taxonomy (NCBI): domain Eukaryota; kingdom Metazoa; phylum Chordata; class Mammalia; order Chiroptera; family Vespertilionidae; genus Myotis; species Myotis davidii. The sequence continues at coordinate 1,009,030 of NW_006300371.1, read as the reverse complement.
TTCTACTTTAAAAAGAGATTAGAAAAGCTTGCCTGCCACTAGAGAGACAAAAATCCAGGAGAGTGAGATTAGAGATATTTTGGCTAACCCTAACAACTCTGTCAGTATAGCATGGGTATGTGTGTACCCCCTCCCATGTACACACCTGCAAGCAGGGCAAAGAGATGGCCCACTGTGCTAGACAAGCCAGAAATCACTGTCTTTTGTTCTCTACTGGTATCTGTCAGGATAGAAAGTCTGGACAAAGTGGGTGGCTAGTGTTCTGAGCAAGTTAGAGCAGAATTTTCATTACCCCCATCATGACTTGTCCTCCTTTCCTTGAGAGCTTGAGTGGGGGGAAATAAAACATAAAAATATACCAATAAAATATTTCTTGTGAGAGTGTGCCAGCTGTTTTGGTTCAGGGTCTAATAGACCAATTAAGGGCTAGCCCTCTCCAAGTCCATCAAACTCTCCAAACTCTCCAAAAGGTTGGGTGGAAATTGGACCCTAAACAAACCACATTTTTAAACTTTAACATCTTGGCACACTCAATATTGCAATTATTATGAGTTACCCATAATGCCAGTTCTTCCCCATTGTATGAAGGAGGCAGATCAAACCATGTTCCTTGAGTGCAGACAGTCAGAAAAACTACTTCAGACTCAGTTTAGATTTGAAACTTTGGTCAAGTTACTTTAACTTTTTAAAGTCTCTGTTTCCAGTCTTAAAATGGAAATAAAAGTGCCTCCTTCTGATATATTCCTGAGAGCTGAGGTGCAATAACTTCACAGAGCTTAGTATATACCAGGTGTTGCTTAATTTTAGTTTCCTTGCATTTCTCTTCTTTTAATTCATCCTGCTTGAGGGTAACATCCAATCCACCAAAAACTTTGCTTTGATCATGTCATTCCCTTCATTGTAACTTTCAGTTACTTCCCACTGTACAAAATCTAAAACCCAAATCCTTAAATCTTTACATTACCCTTCACACCCTATCTTACCTTTAAGGCCATATCTTTCCCAACTACCAAAAGTGAATCCTCAGCTCCGACTGTCTGCACAACTTGCATGGCCCAGTTTCTCTCTTTTCTTGCCTCTCTCCACTCTGGTTTGCTTTTGGCCATGCCTCCTCTGATGATACCATCTTCACCCATCTCTGCCAATTAAAAGGCTTAAAATCCATTAAGAACCAGTTCAAATAAATTCTCCCCACTCAAGACCTCAAGATGGGATCACTCTTTTCTTTCTAAGTCATGCTCAAGGACTAATTATATTTCTTATAAACTACTTGACAGATGCTATCTTGCAAAAGTCTGAGACTCCCTCAGAAAATGAAGCCAAGAGGAAAATGGAAATATTTCCTATCAAATTTTCACCTACTCCAAAGTTTTCTAAATCAATCTGATCTTCTACATCAGTCTCAAAATGACTACCTGGGTGTGGGTCAGAGTTGTACACTGAACCCATGTGCCTTAGATGTGTGCATATATCTGGGCCCAAATAGAGTTCTCTGGACAACTAGTTGCTGCTCCAGGAGTCTTCAGTTGGTTTAGTCCAAGTTTCACCTCCTTGATAAGCACGCTACAATTTAGCATACTGATTTAGGAGCCCTGCACTACGACTACAGTGCCCTGAATGTAACTTTACCAAAACACTTGCACAATACACTGCGCTATTGATTTGCTTGCCTGCCTCCATCATGAGATTGCAAACTCCCTAAGAGTACATAGCATATACTATTTGACATTGTATCTCCCACATCAAGAATAGTATTTGGTGTAGTTTCCAAAAGTGCTAATCAAATAAATAAATGAATGAGTTTCTGTATCCAGGATTTGAATGCAAGAAATATGCCTATGACAAATAGGAGTCAAAGTCCTAAAACAAAACCCATGACATTACTCCATTCCTTCTGTCACGAAAAGCCTCAGCTTTTTAGTGTTTTTACCATATCATTAAATGCTTTCAGCCACAAGCAACAGAAATCTCAATTCAAAATGGCTAGAACATTGAGGAAGAATTTTTAAAATCTCATATAACAAAATATGTTGTAAGATAAAGTGACTTCCAGGCCCCAGGCACTTCCCATCTTTCTGATCTAACATCCTCAGCAAGTCATCTTTTCACACCAGCTCTCTTCATGGTCACAAGATAGCTGCCACACACATAGTCATGATAAGTTTCAGCAATAGAACATGGATCTCCTCACATCCCTTTGTCCAGAATTTTATTTCAGTTCAAATGTTAAATGAGCCACTGACAGAGAAATGAAATCATTGTGGTTAGCTCAAAGAAGCCCATGGCTCTGTGGGGAGGGTGGATCCCCTGAACAAAATCAACAAAATGGACAAAGGAGTTGGCTAAGTGGCCAACAGTAATAATAACTGTTTACAATGCCATTCATGGTCTGTTTCTTGCTCCTTGCTTACAGCCTCCTCTCCCACCATTCCCCTTTCTCAAATCCTACCGTTCAACCATACCTGCTGTAAGTTCCTACTCCACAGATCATTTCTTATCTCTGTGTTAGCTCTATGCCTGTCTCTACCTGAAGTGCTCTTCCTTCCTGTCTGGTTAGCAAACACCTACTTATCCTCCAATTCCCCACTGAAGTATCACCTCCTCTGTGAAGCCTGTTTGATCTTCTTGTGTAGCTGCCTACGTGATATATCCCCACCCCCATACCTTGTCTGCCACTTCTACTACAGCATCCATCACACTGGAAGGTGCTTCTTTGCTTATGCGTTCATCTCTCCCATTAGACTAAGAGCCTTAGTGAGCAGGACTGTGCCTTATCCATCTTTATATCCCCTGCCTCATGTGCAGTGTCACATATTTATAGAAACTTCATGTAAGCTTGATAAATTGAGTAAAATTAAATGAAATGAACTGAATCTGACTGCAACATTTCCATCAGTTTCTCTAATGTAACTCTGTCTGCTCTAGGGAAATCTGAAAAGGCAATCACTGGGCAGTTCAGTAGGGACCATGCTCTGAGCTGCTCTCCATTGATGATGTTTGGGGAGGAATTCAGAGCTGTCCACGGGCCAGAGGCCATGGAGCTGGGTGTCCTTGCTTGTTGAGCTGCCCATGTCCCTGTTATAGTGAACAACCATCCTGGTCATAGCATGGAAAATCCTGCATCCCAGGAACTGTTCAGTCCTTAGCAAACCAGGACAGATGTCATCAACTCCTTAATCACCCTGCCATGAAGGATCTCCTCTCCACCATCTTAGTAGAATTCCTCTTAAGGAAAAGAGGATCAGTCCCCGCCACGTGTTTAATGCATGGTGAAATAAGAAAGGTTGTTGGTTATTATCCTCATTGGGAAGGAGATTAAGCTTTTTCACCTGGGGTTAAAGATTTAGAAACCATGGGTAGAAGTGAGCAAATTATAGAGACCCATATGGTTGTCCAGGCAAGAGAGTTACACATTAGTTGTTTCTAAGGCAACAACTTCCCAGATTTATGCCAGAGATTGGGAACCATTTTCGACTGGAGCAGATGATTATATGCTCATTTGTCTCCAGAGAAGCCCTTAAAGTCTCTTCTTTCTCAGGAAATCTATTTTGCAAAAAAAGAAAAAAGAAGAAGAAAAAACAGTGTTTAAGATGGAGGGTTACTCTGAGCATTCCAGAACCCCCAGAGAAATGCTTGTGGCTATGTGGCTATTGCTATGTCATCCAAACATTTAGCTACAATTCCACATGGTTTCAGATCAATGGAGTTTCATCATTGCCATATGATCTGTTGCTTTGGAAGGAAACATCCAAATGGTTATTTATATGTTGAAGTCTCCTCAGAACAGTTCTTAATAAGCAGTAATTCCACACCACAGAAAGGCATTGTGCAATTAGATTCACTGATACTAATGAACAAGAAAAAAAGCTAATTCTTTAAGGAAAGACCAGCCTCCTCATACAACTGATCCTCCCTCCCAGTCACTTCTGAAGGACTATGAACAACACTGCCCTCTGCAGGAGCCTTTACAGTTTAACAGGAGCTCAGCTCAGCCCTTGTTTACACTGCCTCACTTCCTGGTGCATGCTGGGACAACCATCTCAACATTGGTCTCAGTTGTGGCCTGTCCAGTGTCCCAACTAAGAACATACTATGCACCTCATTGTTGATGACATCTGGTCCCGTGGAATGTGTCTGAGACTGGAAGAGAATCATTTTCTCCCTTTTGTTAGAACCCTCAGGCTGTAAACATTTGAAGGCTAAAGGATGATGTCTTATTTTAATTTGGACCACATGGCCTTGGTTCAGAGCCTAGCTCTGTCACAGATCCTAATTTGTATAACCTTGGCAAATTGCTTACCCTCACAATCTGCCTCTGTTTCTCAAACAATAAAATGGAGATAGTGATAGTACCAACTTTATAGCATCATTCTGAGGATTAAGTAAATAATTAAAGTGCTAAGAACAGGGTCTGATACATCATAAGCATGATATAAATATTAGTTATTATTATTATTTGTACCTCCATATCTAGCATGATCCTTAGCACATGGTAAACATGGAGGGGGAAAGGGGATTTACTGAACTGAACTGAAGTTTCCACTCACCAACAAGGCACAGGTAAGGATATCTCACCAAATGTTTCTCATTAAGTACTGTCATTCTTTTTTATAAAAATACATTTTTATTGATTTCAGAGAGGAAGGGAGAGGAAGAGAGAGATAGAAACATCGATGATGAAAGAGAATCATCAATCGGCTGTCTCCTGGGGATCAAGCAAGCCCGAAACCTGGCATTTGCCCTGACTAGGAATCAAACTGTGACCACCTGGTTCATAGGTTGATGCCCAACCATTGAACAACACGGCTGGGCAAGTTCTGTCATTCTTGATTGAGTTTTGCTTCTTTGTTGACTACTTGGAGATGTGCCCCCTTGTCTTCAGTCAGATACCTGGCCACAATCTTTAGAGGGATTAGAAGCAAGAGGACAAGTGAGAGCACTGGTCTCTGCATAATTTCACATCCCAGCAATTCCACTGAATGTTAGCACTGCGAAAGGCCACAGAAGAGGAAAGCAGACCTGGCTGGGGAGCTCCAGAAAGGTTTTGTGAAGGAGTGGTCATCTTAGCTGAACCTGAAACAGGTCCCAGTGCAAATACAGGAGAAACACATTTTTAAAAGAGAAAGCAGAATTCAATGCTGGAAAATCATAAAGTAGGTTTAAGAACTACTGATTAGTCCATATGGCATGGAGGAATCCAGAACTCTGCTATTCTGTTACCACATTCCTACCTATTTCGACCCACAAAGATGGCAAAATGGCTGAGATTAACCCAGAGGTCATGTCAAGAAAGAATTTGTTTTCCTTTTCCAGTTCCTAGCAGGATCAGAAGGCTTCAAAGCCCAAAGAATCAACTAAGCATCTTTTAAAAACCAAAGAGAGTTAATCTGTCTGAAGTTGGGGTTAAAAGAAGATACCTTTCAAATGGCATCACTACACCTCTGCTGTTCTGCAGAGCACAGAGTAGGTATGTGAATAGCTACTCCCAGTGTGTTGGCTGGAATCACTGAGAATTAACAGATGGAAAAAGCAGTATATTACCAACAACAACAACAAAAACAAACAAACAAACAAAAAACCAGCCAGCATGGTGCTGATGGAGAGTACAGTCTGCATAAAGAAAAAGATGTGAAGTCCACACTCACAGTTCCTGTGGTCCCTGAGTCAGAGTGAAGTTCTTAAAGAACAGGAATATGATCAATGAGGTCATTGGCAAGGCAGCTGTTCTGTTAGAGTCTGTCATTTAAGTTTCTCTGCATAAGGAGTCCCTCTGAGCAGTGGTTCTCAACCTTCTGTAACTTATGACTGAAGCTTCTCTCCCTTGTCCCATCAATCACTCAGGAGTCTTGGCCCCACCATGATGGATAATATTAACATGTTCGCAGACACACTGTTACATCTTCCACATGGCCTCTAAGTTAGCCAAAAGAGTCTTTAGGCCTGAAGAAACAGCTCGTCCAAACTGCCCTATTCCAGAAGAAAAATGACCCACTTTCTTCAAAAACCAAATGGCATAAAAATAAGGTATAAGGAAGAAAGAACTGTTATAATTAAAGAGTTTTATGAGAACCAACCATCAAATGCAATGTATAGGCCTTGATTAGATTCTGATTTAAACAAACCAATGAATTTTTTAGACAATCAAGAAAATTTAAAACATGAACTAAATATTAAGGAATTACTACTAACTCTGTTAGGTATGAATAGTACCGTGATTATGTTTTGTTTTGTTTTGTTTTTTTAATCCTTATCTTTTAGAGATATCTACTGAAGTATTTAGAGAATTTCTTTGAGATTTGCTTTAGAATTCTGTAGTTACAAGGGAAGCATGGAAGGTAAGTGGTAGAGAAGAAAATGAAACAAAATTAGTAAAATGTTGAAAACTGCTAAAAGTTATGTGGTGATTCATGGCTTCATTATACTATTCTCTTTAATCTTACATATTGTTTTTTAATTTCATAATTAAAAAAACATTTTTTAAAATCTTCCCAGGCCCATTCGCAACGGCCAACTAAACGGAGCATTCCATTACACGAGGCACTTGGACAGGGTGCAGCAAACAAGGAAAGGAAGGCAGTGCAGATGACTGCCCATTCCTCATCTATTGCTCACTGCTGAGGCCAAGGAAGTAGAGTGCCAGGAGCCGGTCCCTCCTTGCTGTTTCAAGGGACCTGGCATGTATGGCATACTGTTCTTAATATGTTTGGTCACCATCTTGGCACTATGTGTTTTAACCAAGGTCACCTATCTGAGAAAGGTTGTTTCCCCAGGTAGGGATTTTCCCCTGAAGTTAGGGAGGGAATAAAACCTCTTAACTGCCAGGCCGGTAATTAATCACTTTAACTACGAACAATCATGCTTAAGTACATAATCTTTACTCCCTGGAATGGAGATAAGAAACGCCCTAACCTTTGTAATAGAAATTGACAGGATTAAAATCAATTGGTACAAATACGGATGTAACAAGACAATAAACGACAGAACTTCTCTGGAGATCCAGACCAGAACTTGGCTGGAGATTGTGGCTAGAGATCCTGGCAAGGCTGCTGATCAACTGAACGCTGTCTCCGTGTCATGCCTTCTTTGCCGACTCCGTCTACACCTTTGGGAAGCCCTGGACCTGCTGGGGTTGGACCCCGGCAGTAGAGTCTGCCAGACTCAGCATTCCCTGAACGTGAATATGCTGAGCAATTGATATGTTACTGTATATGACAATTCTTACTCCCTGACTTAACA
>NW_006300371.1:997317-1001322 GCF_000327345.1 Myotis davidii | reverse complement strand
GCCCCCCCCCGCCGCTGCTGCCACGTGGGTCCAGTCGGGGGGTGGCGGGCGGGTGGCGGTCTGTGCCGGGCCCCCGCCGTGGGCTGGGGAGTCGGTGCCCGAGGCCGCCAGCAGCGTGGTCAGGCTGTGTCTCATGGGGCCCGGCGGCTGGCCCACATAGGCCCCGCGACGACTCGCCCCTTCAGTTCCTAGGCAGACCCCTCCATCTTGCTTGTCCCAGGTAAAATCATAAGCGTCCAGTCTGAAACAAGGGAAATATGTCCCGGCACAGCCCCAGTCCTTGGTGAGGGTCAACCTTCTTATGCCACTTCTATGATCCTGCCTATCCAAGCAGAACCTCATGTCCACACTCCCTTCTGTCCAAAGGTTGTTTGTTCTGCAGAGGTAAGGATCTCCTGCTCATAATCCTTTTATCCCTCTCTCAGACAAGTGAGACCTGGATTATTATTGGCTCAACTCTTTATCATACTCAAAGAGACAGTTGGAAATAGTGAATTAAAACATTCTACTGCCAGGTTTTGTTTTGTGTTTTTACCTGTTCAAAACATTTCCAATATTTATATATTTGGAAAAAAAAGTACAATCAGCACTCAAACTTAAACTACTTTTCCTTAATGCAGATGATCACAAATGGAAAACCTTACTTCTTATTCATTTGCCAAGGAAAAAATTTAAGAAATTTATATTTTTGAATGACATATATAACTTTAGTAATATTATAAAAAGTAACAACTTAACAATTTGTACAATTTAGCTTTTAGCATATTTATAAATAAGCATAATAATATATACTAATAATGGCTCAAGGTAACAGAACATATTGAAGTTGATGGATAGAGATCAAAAGACCTTGAGCACTCTGGTTGGTCGGAAGGATTATATCAAGGACATTTGGGAATGGCCAGAGAAATGGGAAGAGCTAGAAGAACACATGTGGGTTCTTATGCAAGTTGAAGGGCTGGAAGTCAAACAGTAAAGACATTATTCCTGCAAAGGAAGCAGAAAACTAGAATAAACCCTGTATGCCAAGGTTAGTCAGAGGATAGCCAAAGGTTACAAGTGTCTATTCCTGGCAGGTAGAATCATCTAGAAAATCACATCACACTTACTATGAGATATGAGAAATGTGAGTGACTGGATTTCATTATCGGTTGTGAAAATCAATGTCCTATGTCAAGGCTGAATGGAAAACACAGGTGCCACAAGTGACTGTGTGAGAAGCACTGCCTTCCAGCCTCAAGAGAGCTGAGGTTTGGGGAGCAGGACACCAAAGACTCAAGAAATCTTTTGAAGTGATTGTAAATGGAACTAGTTTGTGGGGGGGGTGGGAGGTCGGGGGATGGGGAGCTGAGCCCAGCAAAAGGTAGAGCACAGCACTAACATGGCATAAGTACAAAAAGGGAGAAAGGGAGAAAAATTATAATAGCTGATATTTATTGAATAATTACATGCCAAGCACTTTACTCACATTAACTCTATCCTCATGCCATCCTGCAAACCGACAACATTACCTTCATTTTGCAGAGGAGGGGATTGAGATTGACATCACTCAGATGGTAAGAGGCAGACTGAAAATTCTATTAATGTAGGTTCTGATTCCAAAGTGCAGACTTTAAAAAAAAATGTTTTTATTGATTTTTAGAGAGAGAGGAAGAGAGATAGAACATTGATCTGCTGCCTTCTGCAGGCCCCCTACTGGGGATCCAGCCTGAAACCCTGCATGTACCTTGACTGGAAATCAAACTTGTGACCTCTTGGTGCATGAGACCACATTCAACCAATTGAGCCACATTGGATGGGCCCAAAATGTAGACTTTAACTGTTACTCATGGGAACAGATGAGGGAGTAGATCCAAGAAGATTATAAAACTACTAGAGGCCCAGTGCATGAAATTTGTGCATGGGGTGGGGGAGGGAGGTCCCTCAGCCCGACCTGTATCCTCTCCAATCCAGGAGCTGTAAAGGGATGTCCTACTGATGGCTTAGGCCCACTCCGCATGGTTCTCTGCTCTCTGCAGGGCTTGGCTGCTTCGCTGCTGTCCTCTGTCTGTGGGGCCTCGGGGCTTCACTGCCGCCTTAGTGATGAAGCCTTCATGCCCTCTGGGGGCTTCATCAGAGAGCTGTTTGCTCTCTGTCTCTGACTGCTGGGCATGGGGGCTTCACTGCTGCCCCTGTGTGAACGAAGCCACCATGCCCTGATATCTGCTCTCTGTCAGCCCGGCATGGGGGCTTCACTCGCTGCTGCCGCATGAAGGAAGCTGCCACTCCAGCAGCGTGGCTGAGGGGACAGGGCGCTGCCATCTTGTGGCTATGGGCACTGCCGTCTTTGTGGTGGAGCGACAGTTAATTTGCATATTACCTTTTTATTAGATAGGATATGTACCATAAGAGAATTTTAAAAATATATATTCTCCCATTGGATTGAAAGAAAGAATAGGTAACTCCACTACTAATTGGTAATTATCTCTCATTAGTAGGATTATTATATAGACTCCTCTTTTTGATTCTTTGTATTTTTTAAGTTTTCTATCATGAAAATGTATTGCTTTTAAAATAAGGGTGTGGAGTTAAAATGTGGAGGAAGTTTAGAATCCCAAACTCTTTGCCTGTTTCCAATAATTATCTGTCTTCTATGATAAGGTAAAGCCCTTGGCTGACTTGGCAATGGAGTATTTACTCAAAGATAATAAGACTCAGAGGACTAGAGACAACATCCAGGAGAGTTGTCAGTCCAAGACTTAGAGCCAAAGAGCAACATCCCCATGAGCAGAAAAACAATCTGTCTCAGATCTGTATGGCTGTTATCTCCCTCCTGTGATTTCTCATCCCATGGATTACTCCAATGCTTGTATATTTATTTTTTAACACACAACAGAGGAGTTATTCTCCAAGTCTCTATCAGCTCAAGTATTAACAGCTTCCAGCTGAGAAAATATCTTTTCACTTTTCTTAGTCTAATCATTATTTTCACCCTCCTACAGGAGTTTTGTTATCATATAAAGAGTCACAATACACAATGCCATGTGGGTGATTTTTTATAAAGTTGCTTGTAGACTTACAGTGTATAATTTGGGTGTAAATATACTTAAAGATATCACTAGTTTGGATTTTCTTTCTAGAAAGAAATACTTTGCCCTCTTCAGTCTTTGAAAGCCTATATGTAAATGTAACCAAACTAAGAAGCAGAGAATTAAAGGTTTTAGAACTTTCATCTTATTTCTTGATCTATCCTTTAAAAATAAAATTAAAGGGATGTGGAATTTTGTACTCAAAATTTTTAAGTTGTCTAAAATGTAAAACTATGTCCTACCACCTATGCAGGAATATGCTCCCTCTCTGACAGAAAAAGTCTTCTGAATAAAAATCTGAAATATTCAGAGCAGCCAACTCTTCCCCTAACACAGGATCCCTATAAAAAATTGATTCAACTCTGATGTTGTGTTTCCTATGTCAGTTTAATTTATCATTTGCAAGTCTGCAATCATCAACTTACTGGTTTACAACTCCTTATTAATTAAATGAGTCAAGAATACATTCTCTTTATGAGCCAGTTTCCTTTGCTTCAAATCACAAAAACAGCTTGTACCTATGCCCAGCAATCCAGATACCTATCTTGCAAAGGCCTGCCTTTTGCCTTTAGGATATTGAAAGAGAAATGGCTTAAGCACATTTCTAACACACCAGTTAATAGGTAGTAACCCAAGACCTACTCTTCTATGTCTTGAGACACTTCTCTTAGTTCTCCAGCAATCTTTACTCTTCTCTGCTTTGTTTGACTTTTTTTTTTAAATTAAAATACTTCTCAAAAAAAAAATACTTCTCAGAGAGGAATGAAAAGGAGCTCTATTTCAGTATCTATACTAATAAAAGCCTATGTGGTCGTCACGCTCTCACACGGTGATGCACTCACACCATAACTGGGGGACCACCACCCCCAGTGCACAAATTTCATGCAGAAGGCCTCTAGTAAATGACTAATATCCCAAAGGGTTTCTATTCCTCTAT
>NW_006300371.1:994405-996716 GCF_000327345.1 Myotis davidii | reverse complement strand
CATGATATTTATTGTCTCTTTGTTATAGCCTTCATTTTGAATTCTATTATGTCAGTTATGAGTATTGCTCCAGCTTTTTTTTTTGTTTCCATTTGCATGGAAAAAAAAAAATCTCTACCCCTTCACTCTCATCCTGTGTGATTCTTTTGTTCTGAGGTGGGTTTCTTATAAACAGCATATATTTGGGTCATGTTTTCATATCCTTTCGGTAAGCATATGTCTTTTGATTGGAACATTTAACCATTTGCATTGAAAATAATTATTGATGAATATGTATTTATTGCTATTTTATTGTTCATATTTTTATCTTTTTTTATTTCTTCTTAAAGAAGACCCTTTAACATTTAGTATAATACTATTTTGGTGGTGATGAACTCCTGTAGTTTCATCTTGTCTAGGAAGTTCTTTGTCTTTTTTTTAGATTCTAAATGATAGCTTTATAAGATACTAAATTAAAATACTTCTCAAAAAAAAAAAATACTTCTCAGAGAGGAATGAAAAGGAGCTCTATTTCAGTATCTATACTAATAAAAGCCTATGTGGTCGTCACGCTCTCACACGGTGATGCACTCACACCATAACTGGGGGACCACCACCCCCAGTGCACAAATTTCATGCAGCAGGCCTCTAGTAAGTGACTAATATCCCAAAGGGTTTCTATTCCCCTATCCTCTCTCGTACCCACTGTCCAATAGGATACTACTTACTATGTAAGACTCAGAAAAGCCAGAATCCAAAAAGAAATGGTATCTTTTTCTAAAATTACAGTTGATATGCAATATTAGTTTAGTTTCAGGTGAACAATTCCATAATTAGACATTTATATAACTTACTAAGTGGTCACCATAATAAATTTAATAATCAGCTGACACCATATATAATATTGTAATATTGTTATTGACTATATTCTTTATGTGATTTTTCACATTTTCATGATTATTCTGTAACTACCAATGTGTACTTCTAAATCACTTTACCTTTTCCACCCACCTCCCTAACCCACCTATCATCTGGCAACTATCAAAATGTTCCCTGTTATCTATAAGTCTGTTCTACTTGTGCATTTATTTTGTTTTTTAGATTCCACATGTAAGTGAAATAATCTGGGATTTGTAAAGACTTTGTAATAAATATCTGTCTTACCTATTTCACAGAGCACAATACCCTCTAGGTCTATCCATGTTGTTGCAGATGGCAAGATTTCATTATTTTTTAAGGCTGAGTCATATTCCATGGTACATATGCACCACTTCTTCTTTATCCATTCATCTGTTGATGGACACTTAGGTTGATTCCATACCTTGGCTATTATAAATAAAGCTGAAATAAACATATGGATGTATGTGTATTTTTGATTTAGTGTTTTGGGTTTCTATGGATAAATACCCAGAAGCAGAATTTCTGGGTCTTTCTTTGTCTCTTGTTATAGTCTTTGTTTTAAAGTCTACTTTGTCCGGTATAAGTACTGCTACCCCAGCTTTTTTTTCTCATTTCCATTTTCATGAAATACCTTTTTCCATCCTTTTACTTTCAGTCTCTGTGTGTGTGTGCGTCTTTCAATTTGAAGTAAGTCTCTTGTAGACAGCATATGCAAGGGTCTTGTTTTGTTATCCATTCGGTAAGCATATGTCTTTTGATTGGAACATTTAACCATTTGCATTGAAAATAATTATTGATGAATATGTATTTATTGCTATTTTATTGTTCATATTTTTATCTTTTTTTATTTCTTCTTAAAGAAGACCCTTTAACATTTAGTATAATACTATTTTGGTGGTGATGAACTCCTGTAGTTTCATCTTGTCTAGGAAGTTCTTTGTCTTTTTTTTAGATTCTAAATGATAGCTTTATAAGATACAGTAAACTTAGTTGTAGGTCCTTGCTTTTCATCACTTTGAAAATTTCTTGCCAATTTCTTCTAGCCTGGAAGATTCTGTTGAGAAATCAGCTGATAGTCTTTTTAACATTAGAAGTGATTTATTAAAGTGATATTAAAACCTAAAAGAAGTGAAGGAATGAAACATGAAAACCTGATGTGAGAAAATAATATTTCCGTTAGAGAAAATGTGTTGGTATGTGTCTGGAATGACAGCTGAAGTTGGGGTTTTTTTTGTTTGTTTGTTTGTTTTTATTATTTTTTTATTTTGTTTTATTGCTTAAAGTATTACAAAGAGTATTACATATGTCTCCTTTTTTTCCCTCCTTGACATTCCCCTGGGTTCCCCTACCCCCCAGTGTCTTATGTCCATTGGTTATGCTTATATGCATGCATACAAGTCCTTCGGTTGATCTCTTACCCCGCCCCCCCCCC
>NW_006300371.1:985297-994367 GCF_000327345.1 Myotis davidii | reverse complement strand
TGTAGTTTGACAGCTGAAGTTTTAATGATGCTCCCTTGTAGGTAACTAACTGCTTTTATCTTACTGCTTTTAAGATTCTCTCTTTGTCTTTAACCTTTGGCATTTTAATTAATTATGTGTCTTGATGTGGTATTTTTAGGGTTCATCTTCTTTCGGACTCTCTGCACTTCCTGGATTTGTATGTCTATTTCCTTCTCCAGGTTAGGGAAGTTCTGTCATTTTTTCAAATAGGTTTTCTTTTTTTAATTTTATTTTCCTTTATTATTGGAAATATTATAAATGTCCCTTTTCTCCCCCTCATTGACACCCTCCACCCTGCTCCCACCCCCTCCCCAGGTCTTCACTGCACTGTTGTCAGTGTCCGTGGGTTATGCATATAAATTCTTTAGTTAATCTCTTCCCACCCCGCCCCCTTCCCTCTGAGATTCATCAGTCTGTTGCATGCTTTTTATGTCTCTGGATGTATTTTGCTTATCGGTTTATTTTGTTCATTAGATTCCACATGTAAGTAAGAGCATGTGATACTTTGTCTTTCTCTGACTGGCTTATTTGGGTTTCCAATATCCCCATGATGCAAATGTTAGTGCACTTGAAGTTGTCGCAGAAGCTCCTTACACTATCCTCATTTTCTTGGATTCTTTTTTGTTTGTTTTTTGCTGTTTTTGATTGGGTGTTTTCTGCTTCTTATCTTCTAAATCACTGCTTTATCTACTTTACTATTGATTGTCTATAATGTATTCTTCATTTCAGTTCGTGTATTCTTCATTTCTCATTGACTCTTTTTTTATGTTCTCTATTTCTTTGTTGAAGTTTTCACTAAGTTTCTCTAATCTTCCCCTAAGTTTATTGAGCATTCTTATAACAAGTGTTTTAAACTCTGCATCTGGTATACTGCTTATCTACATTTTGTTTAGATCTTCTGGAGTTGTGTTCTGTTCCTTCATTTGGGACATATTTCTTTATCTCCTCATTTTACCTGCTTCCCTGTGTTTTCTATGTATTCAGTAGAGCTGCTACATCTCCCTTTCTTGGTAAAGTGGCCTTATGTAGTAGGTGTTCTATAGGGCCTAATGGTGCAGCCTCCTCAGTCACCCAAGCTAGATGCTCCAGGTGCACGCCCCCCCCACCACCCCATGCAGGCTGTTTGCATCCTCCTGTTGTAGTTGAGCTTTGATTGCTGTTGGCATGTCAATGGGAGAAATTTACCCCCAGGCCAATGGGCTGTGAGGACTGGCTGAAACTAACGTGGAGGATCTTCTATGTAGGAGCTGACCGCATGGAGCAAAACTTACTACAACAGGACTCAGTTAGCTTCCAAGTCCCCACCTTGAGTGGGTTGCTTGTGGAACGGTTGAGTGGTGGTTTGGCACGGTCCATTGCTGTCCACTGGGTGTGCTGGCTCTGAGGCCTCCTGGGAGGTGCAAGCCAAGGTCAGCTCCTGCCTATATCCTGCCTGAGGACACCCAGCATGAGCTACAAAGTGACCATAGATGGCTTCTATTTGTTCTGGGCTTGGAGTTGCCCAGGAGAGGCCAAGCTGTAAACCAAGGCTGGCTGCCTCTAGTCCCAGGCCTGGGGCCATATAGGAAAAGGTACGGGGTACACAGAGGCCAGATGCTGCTGGGTTTTTTTTTTTTTTTGTAATGTATTTTATTGATTTTTTTTACAGAGAGGAAGGGAGAGGGATAGAGAGTTAGAAACATCGATGAGAGAGAAACATTGATCAGCTGCCTCCTGCACACCCCTGACTGGGGATGTACCCACAACCAAGGTACATGCCCCTGACCAGAATCAAACATGGGACTCTTCAGTCCGTAGGCCAATGCTCTATCCACCGAGCCAAACTGGCTAGGGTAGATGTTGCTGGTTTGAGATATTCTAGGAAAGTCTGAAGTATGAGCCAAGACAGGCCATTTGTGTGGAAATGCCACTGGAAAGGGCTTGGGTGGGCCTGCAAATTGGGTGGGTGGGGCCAGAGGGAATCACCAGGGTGGGGAAATAGTGTGAGCCAGGTTGATGGAGACTTAGATATGGTGTCTGCCTGCCGGCTCTGTGGGAGGAAGGCTTATCAAAGAACAATGGCCTATGCCAGCACTTCAGTGTGGGAGAAAGCTGCCCCTCCAACTCTCACCCCAGAGCCAGCACACCCAGATGCCAAAAAATTCATTTTCTTTCCGTGTGTCCCTGGCACCTTTTGAGCTCTGCCCAGCACTGGAGCTCAGAGGGAGTGACTCTGAGTAAGTTCATGTACAGGCCCTTTAAGAGGAAGGCCTGGGACTCTAGAAGCCTTCCATCTCAGCCACAATCTCTGCTATTTTTTCTGTGTTATGTTTATTAGTTTGTTCGTTTGTTATTTTAAAGAATAGTTAATTGATTTTTAGAGGGAGGAAGGGAGAGGGACAGGAGAGAGAAGTGATGTGAGAGTGTAACATCAATCAGCTGCCTCCTGCATGCTGCATTCCTCCTTCCAGGGATTGAGCTCACAACCTAGGCCTGTGCCCTGGCCAGGAATAGAACCAGCAACATTTTATTACACAGGGCAATAACCAACCAACTGCGCCACACCAGCCAGGGCGATCTGCTGTTTTTTACAGCCGGAAGTGATGCAGACTTCTTTTTCTGGCACTGGAACCCAGGGCTGGCAAACCTTTGATGGGCTGGAACCCCTCACTCTTCAGTGAGGAACTGGTCCTGCTGAGAAATCCCTCCTGATTTTTAAAAAAATCTATTATATTGATTTTTTTAAGAGAGAGAAGATGAAGGGAAAGCAAGAGAGATAGAAACATCAATGAGAGAAAAATATCACATTGGTTGACTGTCTCCTGCACACCCACTACTGGGGATTAAGTCTGCAACCTGAGCATGTGCCCTGACATGCATCAAACCAGCAACCCCTTGGTGCATGAGATGATGCTCAATCTACTGAGAAACACTTGCCAGGCATACTTCCTGATTTTTAACTGCCACACCTATGTTTGGGACCAGCCAGTTCCACATCTCTACCCCTCCTACCAGTTTGGATGTGGCTTCTTTATATCCTTAGTTATAGGACTTCTGTTCAGCTATATTTCAGGTGATTCTGAATGATAGTTGTACTGTAGTTTAGTTATAATTTTGATGTGGTTGTGGGAGATACCAAGTACTGTGTTTACCTACATTGCCATCTTGACCAGAAGCTCCAATAAATGGTTTCTTTTCTTTTCTTTATTTCTTCTTTTTTAAAAAATATATTTCTATTGATTTCAGAGAAGGGAGAGAGAGAGAGAAGGTAGAAACATCAAAGATGGGAGGGAATCATCAATCAGCTGCCTCTTGCACACCCCCTACTGGCGATCAAGCCTGCAAGCCGGTCATGTGCACTGACCAGGAATCAAACTGTGACCTCCTGGTTCATAGGTCCACACTTAACCAATAAGCCACACCAACTGGGCTGAATTTCCTAATGCTTGACATGATATATACTTCCATTAATTTATGGTTTCTTTAACTGGAATATCATAAATCAGACAACCTGAAAGAAGGCTCTGGGGAACCAAGAGGGATTTTGTACTCCAGACCACAGTAAGATGTGACTATCTCAGGTCAGTGCCAGTGTGATCCCATAGGAAGGGCAGGAAAGTGTTTATGTCATGGTACAAAATTCAGTTTTTTTTTACTGTAAAATGGTTATAATAATAATATGGACCTCATATGGTTGCCATGAGAATTAAATGGGATAATGAATGGGAAGCCCCGGCACATAAAAATCAATCAATAAGTGTTAGCTTGTTAGCTCTCTTCTTTGCTTTCTCTGTGTATTTATTCACACATTCAATTAATATTCAATGAACCAGCTTCATCCCAGATTTGAATCACTTCCCAGTGGTGCTATGAGTTAGAGCTTCAGGACATGCCTGGTCTCCTCCAGGCTAGTAAGATACAATTTAGTACCCTTAGCATAATGTACTAATTGGTCCCTTAGTGCCCTGAAAGAGTTAATGCACTATTGTAAGCTTTAATTTACCACTTCCTGACAAAATGAGTTTTGGTATTTTTTATACATAAGTCTCCTAGAATTATAGTACACAAATTTTTCTTCAGTGATATTCTCATGCAGCATTTTACAAAAATAGAAAACTCAAAGAGAGAATTGGCCAAACAAGATGGAAGTCCAACACACACACACACACACACACACACACACACACACACACACACACACACACACTATAACTCTCCAAGAACACTATGATAGGTTAGATGTTAGGATTAAAACAGTCCAATTAGAGTTCACTGAGTACTTTTTTTTATTCCAAAGCAACAGACTATAGAAAACTTGAGAAGTTCATAAATCTAAATAAGACATAAATCTTTCATAGTCTTACAACCTCCCTACCACCACCACCACCAAAATATTTCTCAGGAAGTACTGCAAATATTTTATTCTATTTTCTCCAAAACTTTTAAATTCTTATTTAATACATATGCCATACTTCACAGAATGCCAAATATATTTTATGTACTATGTGTTACTTTTATAATTAAAATTGTATCATGAACATTTTTTCAAATCATTGAAATTCATTAAAATATTTTAACAACAACCAAATATCCTATTATAAGGACATTCCATGATTTCTTTAGCCATGACTATGAGTTTATCTATATAATAAAAGCCTAAGTGACCATTAAGGTGGAACGACCTGTTGCTATGATGCTCACTGACCACCAGGGGCAGATGATCAATGCAGAAGCTGCCCCCTGGTGTTCAGTATGCTTCCACAGGAGGAGCAGCTATTCAGCCAGAAGGCAGGCTCACAGCTGGCGAGTGCAGCGGTAGTGGCAGGAGCTTCTCCCACCTTTGTGGAAGTGCTAAGGAGCAGTGAACCAAGTGGAAAGGCGTGAGCAGGCAGGCAGTAAGGAGTTTGGGATCCAGGATTCTGAGAGGGATGTCCAACTGCCGTCTTAGGCCTGACCCCTGGGGGGATAGGGCCTAAGCCGACAGGTGGACATTCCCCAAGGGGTCCTGGACTGTGAGAGGGCACAGGTCAGGCTGAGAGACCCCCCACCCCAGTGCATGAGTTTCATGCACCAGGCCTCTATTGTGTAATAGTTAGATAATTTCTTTTGTTTCTATAAATAATAAATAATATTGAGACATATCACTTTATACATACATTTTTTAATTTATTTCTGAATTTTCTTAGACTAGATTCTTATGTAAAATTATCAGACAAAAAGTATAAACATGTTGGAGGCTTGAAGAAGATTGTCAGATTGCTTTGCATACATCAGCACTAATTGATTATTCCTTTTCATACATTTTAGCCCCTCCTGAGTATTTACAATCTGTGTTGATCTGATAGGTAAAACATTAAATTTTATTTTTGTTTTAATTTGCATCATTATGATTACAAATGAGGTTGACCATTTATTCCTGTTTATTAGCCATTTGTTCTATCTGTTCTGTGAATTGTAGGTTTATGTTTTTGCCCATTTTATTAAGAATATTGAGATTTTTATTATCACTTAGATTAACTCATTATATATTAATATTTTCCCACTGTTTTATTTTTTCTCTGAAATAATTGCTCACAGAAAAGAGCTATAGACCTCAAGAAAGCTAAGGTATTTTTCTTGTTAATAAATATATCCCGCCAAAATATCAATAATGCATAGTTCCTTGGTTTGCATTTAAATTTTTATGATGTTCTCAACATAGAATTTATAATTTTAAATATTAGAATCAATCTTTTCCTTTGCTATTATACTTATAGATTTATATAATCTTATATGTACTTCCATTACTTATGTACTTATATAATCCTTCTGAATCTGGGATAAGGCAAATATTTGCCTCCCAGGGACATGACCATGCCTTTCCCTTTCCCCTTCCATTTACCCACCCACTCCCAGCCCCAAGCATGTTACCATTAGCTTCCTCACTTCCAACCTCCAAGGGCACTTCTTTTACCTCTGGAACTTGTTTCCCAAGCCCATTTCTTCTAGAAATTGCTTCTTCTACCTCTTTGATTTACCAAATAAATATTGTCTTACAAAAAAAATAATAAAATGTCTCCTAGTTTCTTAAAATGGTTTTATTTTTCATGTTTTACTTTCTAATGTATCTATAACTTACTGTGTTGTATAGCAATAATATAAATTAATGTATCTCAAACACACATTTACAATGCCGTTTATAAAAAATCATCCCTTTCAATATTAATTTTCTATAAATTAGCATATATTTATGTACTATACATTATTATTTTTATTCATTTGCCTATATATTGCTTCATCTTGTATTTTATAGTCCAGTAGGTATGGTCATTTCCCTTCCCACCCTTAAAAAGCTTTGTTTTTCAAAAATGTATCTTTGTAAACTGTTCATTCCTTTAGCTAAACTTTAGAATTATTTGGACAAGTTATCAAAACTTCCATTACATACAAATCAATAAACTAGTTCCCTTCCCAGTATTCCTTTCCCCTTTCTTTCTGCTAGTAGAGCCTCTGTTTTGTTTAAGGGGAGAATGGGCATGGCCTCTGATGATAAACTTATTTCCTAGACTCCACTGTAATTAGACTGAACAGCTGATTCCGTTTGATCAATGGGGCAGTACTGGTTTAAAATTATGTCCACAGATTCTTTGATATTCCTCTCTTCAAAAGTTGGAAGTGACAGTGTTTGTCTTTCAAGGCTAGTTCACAAAATAATGTGATTTCTGCCTTGCTCTCTCTTGGATCTCTTGTTCTGGAGGAAGGCAGCTCCCACGTTGTGAGAATAAAACAGAAATTATGGAGAGGCTTATGGGATGGGTAAATGAGGCTTCCTGCTAACTGCCATCTTGGCAATGAGCCATATCAGAAGTAAATGCTACAGCCCCAGTTGGACCTTCATATTATTTCAGATCCTATCAACTTCCTAACTAGAATTTCATGAAAGACTCTGAGCCAGAGTAACTAACTTATATTACTAAATATGTCTTCTACTCTGATTTTTGACTCATTATTTCCAAGAGACTGAAAATAATAACTATTTATTAGTCTTTGCTTTCAGCTGATGAACCCCATGAAGTATTCTTATTGTTATTGTTGTCATTGTTTTGACACTGATTTGGGGAAGGAGGGATTAGTTGTTCCACAGCAATAGCTAAATAATACAGAGGCATAAGCATAAGTCTTCTGGGGACTCTACTTTTCCAGATAAATGGTAAAAATATGTCTGGAATCCCTCTATTTTTTAGTCCTTAAATGTAGATGTGATACTTAAAGCATAGCAGCCATTTTGCACACATGAGACAGCAAGCATGAGTATGAAAGTTGGTACATAAAGGATGATGAAACAGAATGAATAAACTGAATGTCTAAATACATTGCTAAGCAGTTGGATCAATAGCAACACTAGCTGGTAAATAAGTTTTAAAAGCAGCAAATACAGTATGCATGTATCTGTCCAATTTTCCCAACACAATTTATTGAATAGACTATCTTTATCCCATTTTATGCTCTTGCCTCTTTTGTCAAATATTAATTGACCATAAAAGCATGGGTTTATTTCTGGGCTCTCTATTCTGTTTCATAGATTTATGTGTCTACTTTTATGCCAGTACCATGCTGTTGTGATTACTATGGCTTTGTAGTATAGTTTGATATCAGATAGCATGATTCCTACAACTTTGTTCTTCTTTCTCAAAATTGCTGTGGCTATTCAGAGTCTTTTGTGGTTCCACATAAATTTTTGGACTATTTGTTCCAATTCCATGAAATGTGCCATTGCTGTCTTGATAGGAACTGTGTTGAATCTATAAAATGCTTTGGGTAGTATGAACATTTTAATTATGTTAATACTTCCTGTTCATGAATATGAGATATGCTTCCACTTATTTGTATTTTCTTCAATGTGTTTTATAATTGTCTGAGTACAGGACTTTTACATCCTTGGTTAAATTTATTAATAGGTATTTTATTTTCTTATGCAAATGTAAATGGGATTGTATTCTTAGTTTCCCTTTCTGATAGCTCATTATCTATCTATATAAAAGGCTAATATGCTAAGTGTCTGACCATCCAACTGGTCACCATGATGCACACTGACCACCAGGGGGCAAATGCTGAATGCAGGAGTTGTTGTGATGTGCACAGAGAAATAGCACCCCAGACTTGATGCCCACAAAGCAACATTTGGCTTTCCCCAAGTGGGGCGCAGGCCTGGCCACAACCCCAGAGTGACAGCCCACCAAATCACAGCTCACGCTGCTAAGACCCCATGGCACAAAATGCGGCCAACAGCCCAGCCCAGAAACTGTGGCTGTGGATGCCAGTAATGACATCACGTTTTTGTTGACATTCCAAAGCAGAACTTGTTGACAGACTATGTCTGAAGACCAACTATTGCCACAATGTACCTCTGAAGCTGAAAGAAGCCGGCATCATCAACAGAATGTATCTGGAGACCAACTACAGGCACAATGTACCTTTGAGGCTGAAAGAAAGCGACATTGTCAACAGAATCTGTCTGAAGAACAGTCATTGGCAAATATTACCAATACTGGTAAGAACTGCCTTCATAGCAAAAATGAGGTAAATGAGGATGCAATCATTGAACACAGTTGTGGTGGAATGACTATTACATGTCAGTTTTGCCTATCCCTAAATTTCTCCGATGAAAAAACATCTGATAGAAATTTTACTTGATTTTGTAGCAAAGGCAGAGTTTCTCCAAATGACATAAATTTTCCAGAATTAATGGCATATTTATTAAAAAATTAATGATGAATGAATATTCTCACAGTAAAAATTTCATGGAAAATATTCATTCAATAAATAGTGCTTTTGCTTCAGTGGGTGCAAATATTGCATTATCATCAGGATATGGGCCATACTGTTTTATGATACACTAGAGGCCCGGTACACAAAAATTTGTGCACTCAGGGGATCCCTCAGCCCGGCCTGTGCCCCCTCGCAGTCCAGGAGCCCCCGGGAGATGTCCAACTGATGGCTTAGGCCTGCTCCCAGCCAGCAGTCGGACATCCTTAGCACTGCCGCAGAGGCAGGAGAGGCTCCCACCACCGCCACTGCGCTTGCCAGCCCA
>NW_006300371.1:983912-984613 GCF_000327345.1 Myotis davidii | reverse complement strand
TGCCATGGCCCTGGGAAACCCAGGCTCCCAGACCCTCCTTGAGTGGAGGTCACAGCACCTGAAAGCAGGTATCTGGGGTTTATTTATCTTCTATAATTGAAACTTTGTAGCCTCATGTTGTGACCACAGCCAACCAGGGCAGGCAGGGAAGCTTGGCTTCCTCCATCAGTGGGGCAACCAATCCTCCTTCTTGCTCCAGCTTCATGGCTGCCGGCCGCCATCTTGGTTGGGTTAATTTGCATATGGTCACTCTGATTGGCTGGTGGGCGTGGCTTAAGGTGTAGCAAAGGTACAGCCAACTTGCATGTTTGTCTTTTATTAGTATAGATG
Source organism: Myotis davidii (assembly GCF_000327345.1). Classification (NCBI taxonomy): domain Eukaryota; kingdom Metazoa; phylum Chordata; class Mammalia; order Chiroptera; family Vespertilionidae; genus Myotis; species Myotis davidii. Next base: position 984,283 of record NW_006300371.1, on the reverse strand, counting down.
GTCTAGTTTATCACCATACTGGAACTTTACATCCCTCAGATGGTGTTTCTTGGAAGTTTGCTCAATTCTATATTTTCGATATGGCCAAAGCAATAAGTAAAAGATTAGCAATGCCAGAAAACCAAGCTTGCTGAGAAAGACTCATGATCAATATCAACAACCTCATGAATGAAATAAATGAATTAACAAAATCATACAAGATGCGAAACCGGTTTGGTTCAGTGGATGGAGTGTCGGCCTGTGGACTGAAGGGTCCCAGGTTCGATTCCGGCCAAGGGCATGTAGCTGGGTTGTGGGCACATCCTCAGTGGGAGATGTGCAGCTGATCGATGTTTCTCTCTCATCAATGTTTCTAATTCTCTATCTCTGTC
>NW_006300371.1:982997-983672 GCF_000327345.1 Myotis davidii | reverse complement strand
TATCTCTCTCCCTTCCTCTCTGTAAAAAATCAATAAAATATATTAAAAAAAAAAAAAAGATGCTACAGATGGTAGAAAAGGAAGGCCAATTTGAAGCAGCAGTGAAAGGTATTGCTCCCACGAAAGTAACAATGGCGATTAAATATGCTTGTAATAGTGATCCAGGTAGATATAATTATCCCCGTGTAACCGAAGTTGCCATCATATTCAGAAACGAAGATGGAGAACCTCCTTTTGAAAGTGACTTGCTCATTCATTGTAAACCAGAACCCAATAATCCGAATGCCACTAAAATGAAACAAATCAGTATCCTGTTTCCTACATTAAATGCAATGATGTATCCTATTCTTTTTCCACATGGTGAAAAAGGCTGGGGAACATTTATTGCTTAAGACTCAGAGATGACAGTGTGATAGACAATAATACTAGACAAAATGTAAGGAGGTGAGCCACACAAATGCAGTATTATGGATTTCATCTCTCGGCCTGGGACACATTCAAACCTATTTTAAATGCAGGAAAATTAACTCAACAGTTTATCGTGGATTCATATTCAAAAATGGAAGTCAATCAGATAAATTTCATTAAAGCAAATCTAAGTTGAGAGTTGAAAAATATAGTGGTTTGATGGATTATCTCACACCTAGATCTGAAAATGATAATGTGTCAATTGGT
>NW_006300371.1:980789-982874 GCF_000327345.1 Myotis davidii | reverse complement strand
TTCATGTCATTGAGTTTCAGAAATGCGGACTTCCTCACGCTCACATATTATTGATATTAGATAGTGAGTCCAAATTACATTCAGAAGATGACATTGACTGTATATTTAAGGCAGAAATTTCAGATGAGGACCAGTGTCCTCGACTTTTTCAAATTGTAAAATCAAATATGGTACGTGGACCATGTGGAATACAAAATCCAAACAGTTCATGTATGGAAAATGGAAACTGTTCAAAGGGATATCCAAAAGAATTTTAAAATACGACCATTGGAAATATTGATGGATATCCCAAATACAAACAAAGATCTGGTAGCACCATGTCTATTGGAAATAAAGCTGTCGATAACACTTGGATTGTCCCTTATAAACTATATTTGTGCCTTAAATATAACTGTCATATAAATGTTGAAGTCTGTGCATCTATTAAAAGTATCAAATAATTATTTTAATACATCTATAAAGGGCATGATTGTGCAAATATTCAAATTTCTGGAAAAAATATTATCAATCATGACAAAGTACAGCACTTCATCGACTCCAGGTATGTGAGCGCTCATGAGGCTATTTGGAAACTTTTTGCAATGCGAATGCATGACCAATCTCATGCAATCACAAGATTAGCTTATTCATTTTACAAATGATCAGAATTTGTATTTTAATACTGACAATTTTGCTGAAGTTATAGATAGGGCTAAAAGGCATAATTCGACTTTGATGGCTTGGTTCTTATTGAATAGAGAAGATTCCGATGGGCATAATTATGATTATTGGGAGATTCCATAACATATGTGTTTAATAATTCTTCATGGAGAAAACGCCAAAAGGGCGGGAATAAATTATTAGGTAGACTGTTCACTGTGAGCTTTAGAGAACCAGAACGATATTACCTTAGACTTTTGGTTCTGCATGTAAAAGGTGCAATAAGTTTTCATGATCTGCAAACTGTAGAGGGTGTAGTTTATGATACTTTTTGTGAAGCTCCTAAACATCGAGGATTATTAATCAACGACACTATCTGGAAAGATATGATTGACAATGCGATCATTCTTAATATGCCCAAACAGCTACGGAAACTTTTTGCATATATATGCATGTTTAGATGTCCTTCTGATGCAGACAAATTATGGGATGAGAATAAATCTCATTTTATTGAAGATTTTTGTTGGAAATTACAATGAAGAGAAGGTCCCTGTGTGAACTGTGAAATGCATGCCCTTAACAAAATTCAAGAAATATGCACATTGCATGGAATGATATTTTCACATATCAAACTTCCGGACTATCCTTTATTAATGAATACAAATACATGTGATGAATCATATGAGTGACAACAGGCAGAGGTTTTGATCAATTCTCTGTACTATGAGCAGTTGGCAGCCTTTCAGACTATCAGTTCCGCCATTGAAGATCAAACTGTACACCCCAAATGCTTTTTCTTGGATGGTCCAGGTGGTAGTGGAAAAACATATCTTTATAAAGTTTTACTATATTATATTAGAGGTCGTGGTGGTACTGTTTTACCCACACCATCTATAGGAATTTCTGCAAATTAACTTCTCGGTGAAGAACCTTTCATTCCCAATATCAATTACCAATTCCATTAAATGTAACTTCAATTTCTAGACTTGATATAAAGAGTAAAGTTGCTAAAAACATTAAAAAGCCCAAATTCTCATTATTGAGAATATAAACGCCATAGACAGATTACTAAGAGAAATAATGAATTTGAATGTTGCATTTGGTGGGAAAGTTCTCCTTCTCAGAGGGAATTTTCGACAATACCTCAGTGTTGTGCCCCATGCTATGTGATCGGCCATAGTACAAATGAGTTTAAAGTACTGTAGTGTTTGGGGATATTTTAGACAGTTATCTCTTTAAAAAATATGATATCAGAGGATTCTGTTGATAGCAACTAGCTAGTAAAACTTTAGATGGCAAACTTGATAGCAGTTTTCATTTAGGAATGGATATTATTGAAATCGCCCGTGAAATGATTTGTAACAGATCTATTATTGAAGCTACCTTTGGAAATAGTATATCTATAGATAATATTAAAAATATATCTACACATGCAATTCTTTGTCC
>NW_006300371.1:979380-980771 GCF_000327345.1 Myotis davidii | reverse complement strand
TGTAGGTAGGAGACTCGGTGGAATCCTATTTTCTTTTCATTAGCCGGAAAACAGAGATTTAGAAAGCTTAGATACTTGACCCAACTGAAAATAAGAAATGGTGGACCTTAAAAATGACTTCAGGTTTTCTCACTGTGCAGACTATAGTCATCACTGCTGCAGTTAAATATTTTACCATTTGTTCTCCCTGCGTGATCTACAATAATAATCTGCTTCATGTTGATATTTACTGCTGTGTTGTTGACAATTACCTGAAAGAGATGTTGGGGTGCTTCACTGGGCTGGAAAAAGTTTAGCTACATCAGAAAACAGGTTAAATTAATCAAGTTTATTCTATATATATAAAAGGCTAAGTTGACTCGCAAATGTGCGATACACATAAAGCTGTTGTGCCAATCGCATGCGTGTGTTTTGATGTGTCGTTGTCAATTGTGAATCTCTGAAACTTCTATTATAGAGAAAGGGTGAATAGCGATATTAAAATACTGCTTCTAATTAATTTCCTTTTAATGTGCACAAATTCGTGTACCAGGGCACTAGTTGGTGTATAAAAATGCAACTGATTTTGGGGTATTTATTTTGTATGCTGCTACTTTATTGAATTCACTTATCAATTATAGTAGGCTTTTGATGGAATCTTTAGGGTTCTTTATATACAGTATCATGTCACCAGCAAATAATGACAGATTTACTTCTTCCTTTCCAAGTTGGATGCTTTTTATTTCTTCTTTTTGTCAGATTGCTGTGGCTAGGACTTCCAGTACTATGATGAGTGGTAAAAGCAGACATCCCTACCTTGTTTCTGATCTTAGGGAACACTTTTAGTTTTTGCTTTTTTGAGTATAATATTGGCCATGTTTTGCCATACATAGCCTTTATTAGGTTGAGGTATGTTCCCTCTATTCCCACTTTACTGAGAGTTTTATATATTAAATAATTGCTGGATTTTATCATATGCTTTTTCTGCATCTATTAATATGATCACATGATTTTATCCTTCATTTTGCTCATGTGGTGTATTACATTTTTTTGATTTGCAGACATAGTACCAACCTTGCATCTCTGGAATAAATCCCTCTTGATCATGGTGTATGATCTTTTTTTTCAGATTAGATGAGTTTCTTTTTATTTTTTTTAAATTATTCTTTATTGTTGAAAGTATTACATATGTTCTCCTTTGTCCCCAATGGGCTCCCCCTAGTCTGCCCCCAATCCCCACCACAGGTCCCCTGCACCAGGTCTTTAGCACCCTATTGTCTGTGTATATGAGTTATGCATATATGCATGCAAGGTCTTTTGTTGTTTACCTCCCACCCACCCACCCTCCACTGCTTTCCCTCTGAGATTCCACACTCTGTTCCATACTTTGAGTCACTGGACCCACACCATTC
>NW_006300371.1:948096-979143 GCF_000327345.1 Myotis davidii | reverse complement strand
ACGGAAGTCATGTTACTGTAAAAATCCTAGAAGAAACCATAGGCAGCAAAATCTCAGACATCTCTTGTAGCAATGTTTTTACAGATACATCTCCTCGGGCAAAGGAAACTAAGGAGGAAATAAACAAATGGGACTATATCCAAATAAAAAGCTTCTGCACAGCAAAAGAAACAATCAACAAAACGAAAAGAGAGCCCACTGTATAGGAGAACATATTTGGCAATGATACATCTGATAAAGAATTAATATCAAAAATATATAAGAAACTCATACAACTTAATAAAAGGTAGATAAACAATCCAATTAAAAAAAATGGGCAAAGGATCTAAATAGACACTTTCCCAAAGAGGACATACAGATGGTCAAGAGACATATGAAAAAATGCTCAAAATCACTAGTCATCTGAGAGATGAAAATCAAAATGACCATAAGGTACCATCTTAAACCTGTCAGATGGCTACTATCACAAATCAACAAATGACAAGTGCTGGTGAAGATGTGGAGAAAAGGGACACCTGGTACACTGCTGGTAGGAATGCAGACTGATGCAACTGTTATGTATGATCTTTTTAATGTATTGTTGGATCTGGTTTGCTAATATTTTCTTGAGGATTTTAGTATCTATGTTCATCAGGGATATTGGCCTAGACCACCTTCTTACACCATACACAAACATAAACTCAATGGAGTAAAGACCTAAATGTAAGACTTGAGACTATAAAAATCCTAGAAGAAATTCTAGCAGTAAAATCTCAGACATTGGTCATAGCAATATTTTTTCTGACACATATCCTCAGGCAAGGGAAACAGAAGGGAAAAAAAACAAATTTGTCCCATCAAACTAAAAATTTTTGCACAGCAAGAGAAATCATCAATAAAATCAAAAGACAACCCACTAAACGGAAGAATAAATTCACCGATAATATGTTTGATAGGGGTTAATATGCAAAATGGATAAAGAACTTATAAAATTCAACACACACACACAAACACACACACACACACACACACACCCACACACACCACAATCCAATTAAAAGATGGGAAAATTACCTGAGTAGACACTTTTCCAAAGAGGACATACAGATGACCAATAGGCATATGAAAAAATATTCAATGTCACTAATAATTAGAGATATACAAATTAAAACCATAATAAGATATCAATTCACACCTATCAGAATGGCTATCATCAATAAATCAACAAACAACAAGTGTTGGCAAGGATGTGGAGAAAAAGGAACACTTGTACACTGATGGTGGGAATACAGATTGGTGCCACCACTGTGGAAAACAGTATAGAGTTTGCTCAAAAAACTAAAAATGAAACTGCCTTTCAACTCAGTGATTCCACTTCTGGTAATATACCCAAAAAACCCCAAAACACTAATTTGAAAGAATATATACACTCCCATGTTCATTGCAACCTAACTTACAATAGCCAACATTGGAAGCAGCCCAAGTGCCCAACAATACATGCGTGATTTAAAAAAAAAAAATGGTGGTATATTTACTCAAGGAAAAACTATTCAATTGTTTAAAAAAAAAAGGAAATCTTACCTTCAGAAGCCACATGGATGGATGTGGAGAGTTGTGTATTTTTTTTTTTTATTTCAGATAGGAAGGAAGAAGGAGAGAGAGATAGAAACATCAATGATGAGAATCATTAATCAGCCCAAAACCAGTGCATGTGCCCCAACTGGGAATCAAATTATGACCACCTGGTTCATAGATCAACGCTCAACCACTGAACCATGCTGGCCAGTTGATGTGGAGAGTATTATGAAAAGTGAAACAAGCCAGTCAGAGAAAGACAAATACCATATGATTTCACTTATATGTGGAATCTAGTGAACAAAATAAACTAACAAACAAAATACAAACAGACTCATAGATACAGAGAAGAGACTGACAGCTCTCAGAGAGGAAGGGCTTAGGGAGCTGGGTGAAAAATGTGAAGGTATTAAGCAAAAACAAACAAACAACAAAAAAACACCTAAGAGACACAGACAACAGTAAGGTGGTTACCAGAGGGAAAGGGGGGTGGCGGCAGGTAGAAGAAGGTAAAGGGGCATAAATGGTGATGGAAGGAGACTTGACTTTAGGTGGTGAACACACAATACAATATGTAGATGATGTATTATAGAATTGTATTATGGAAATCTATATAATTTTATTAATCAATGTTACCCTAATCATTTCAATAAATTTTTAAAATAAAATAGCCCTATCTGGTTTGGCTCAGTGGTTAGAGCGTTGGCCTGTGAACTAAAGGGTCCTGGGTTCAATTCCAGTCAAGGGCACAAACCTTTGTTGCAGCTTCAATCCCTGACCCTGGTCGGGTGTGTGCAGGAGGCAACCAATTGATGAGTCTCTCTCACGGACTCACATTGATGTTTCCCTCTGTCTCTCCCCCTCCCTTCCACTCTTTCTAAAAAGCGGTGGAAAAATATCCCTGGGTGAAAATTAATAAAAGAAAAGAAAAGAAAAATTTGCATGGATGCTTTAAAGAAAAAAAGCAAACATGTACCTTCTATTATGTGAGGAAAATAAACACTTTGAGCTACCCTGGGACAATTCATTTGTTATTAATACCAAATGCATTCCTAACTAACATTTGGGATCAGATGTTTCTGCATGGACAGAAAGAACTAGGCATTTTGTGAATACATTCAATGTGATTACAATGATAAAATGATCATTTTAACAGCTCTAATGCAATAAGAAACACATGTAAACTTTCTTCAAAACTTAGAGTTTGTAGAAAAAATGGAAGGTGAGTTAATAAATAACAGTAGAATCCAGATGACTGCAGGGAAAAATGCTTTAGAGTATTTAGCATATGAACAGTCTCCTTCTTGTAGTAATTTTTGTGCTGATATAGATTGACCAGTGGTCAAATTGCCTGCAATCAGATATTGATCACTCTTCATAGTGCCCAAAAAATAGAGTGGAAAATGTTTTATTTTTATTTGAAATCTAAGATTCTACATTTTAGGGCAACTCTGCACATCTTTGAGGGAATAATTAAAATCAGCTGTCTCCAAAACATTGGTCATACATAAGTTATAGGTCACCAATATTCCCCAACTAAGTCACCCACATGTTTATCTCTCTGAGGACATTTAACCTTCATAACATGAAAATGTATTTTATTTTTAACATAACTATTATGTTTTGCCATGTATATTCCAAGAAATTGTAACATTCACACAGTTACCAGAATAACTAAAACATAAATGACACAATATCAAATAATGATGAAAATGTAGAGCAACGCAAACTCTCAAACCAGAGTGTTAATTACTATTATCACATTGGAAAACTGTTTAGTGTCTACTAATGCTAAATGTGTAAACATACTCTTCGGCCCATCGGCTCCACTCCTAAGTATATAGCCAACAGAGATGGTACATATATGTTCACCAAAAAATATGTATACTACTAAGTGCCCAGGCCAGGTGGCTCTGTTGGTTGGAGCATTGTCCTATATACCAAAGGTTGCAGGTTCAATTCCTAGTTAGGGCACATACCTAGGTTGTGGGCTTAATCCTCTCTCAGGGCGTATACTGGAGGTAGCCAATCAAAGTTTCTCTTTCACATCAATGTTTCTTCCTCTCTCTCTCTCCTTCTCTCTCTCTTTACCTCAAATCAATAAAAACATACATTTTTTGATTTAAAAAAAAAGACTACAAGATTGCAGATAGCAACACTATTCATAATAGGCAAAAACTGTAAACAACTTAAATATGCATCCACAGTAGAAAGAATAAATGAACTGTGGCATGTTCACCCAATGAAATGCTGGAGCAATTAAAATTAATGAACTATTGCTGCACCAACAACTGTCTCAACCACAATGTTGAATGAAAGAGGCCAGACACAAAAGATACATATCATATATATGATTCCATTTATTTAAAGCAAATTAAAAAACGGATCTATCATGTTTCTCTCTCATTGATGTTTCTAACTTTCTATCCCTTTCTCTTCCTCTCTGTGAAAAATCGATAAAATATATTTTTTTAAAAAACTGATCTATCATAAAGTCAAAATAGTGATTAGCTTTGCCAGAATAAGCATAGGGGGTCTCCTGGGGTTGTGGTAATTTTCTATTTATTCACTTTGGTAGGGTTTTCATGGAAATGTTCAATCTGTAGTTTGTAAAAATTCATCAAGGTACACATTTTTTCTTATATGATACATTTTACATCACTTAAAAATAGTGCCACTTCTTCCCATTTATTCCCACAGTATGATTTTTTAAATATATTTTATTGATTTCAGAAAAGAAGGGAGAGAAAGAGAGAGATAGAAACATCAATGATGAGAGAGAATCATTGATTGGCTGCCTCCTACACACACACACACACCACTGGGGTGGAGCCTGAAACCCAGGCACGTGCCCTTACCAAGAATCAGACCGTGACCTCCTGGTTTATAGATTGATGTTCAACCACTGAGCCACTTGGCCAGGTCCACAGTATGATTTTTTTAAGTGTCTTTTATTTGTGTTAATATGAAGCAGGCCAAGGTTGTGACACATGGGAGCTTTTGCTTCAATAAAAGGAAGGCAGAAGAATATTAATATCATTCTTCTAAAAAAAAAACAAATCAAAAAGAGATGTGTCAATTGGTTCAAAAATGATGAAAATTGGGGCAGTATGTTTCTGGGTAGAGAACAAAATGTATTATCAGCAGTTTCTCTTTTCTTTTTTAAAAGTATTTTTAAAATTGATTTTAGAGAGAGAGGAAGTGAGAGAAACATGGATTCAAGAGAGAGCAAAAGAGATGGAAGAGGTCACCTCGTTGTCTCACCTCCCTCCGTCTGATTGTATGTGGAGTTGAGAAATGGATAGTGTAGCAGGCTGGCAGAGAGCTAAATCTGGGTTTTCTAGATACATTTAGTTTGAATTGTCCTGCTTCCTGATGTTAGTACCCCCACAGTTGCCCACTACAAGTGTAAGGGACAGCAGGAAGCCAACAGTTGCTTTGGACACCTATCAAAATTCATCTCCACACCCAAGACTGACTCTCAGGTAGAAGATTTAAGCCTCTGTTCTGTTCTGCTCTGCCTCTCTTATTAGCCTGTGGGCATATTTTCTCTAAGACAGTATGAAGAATGCATGTTAAAGTTGACTTCTCTGGCCCCGAGGGTTTTTTTGGAGGATTTATCTGGAAGTCAGATGTCCACAACCGTGGGCTTTTGTCTTAGAGATTTATCCTGAAAACTAGATGTCTCCCCAGAGTCCAAGAATTCTGTCTCCCACTGATCTTCTTTTCTTATAAAAAGTACTCAAAAATTGTCATGAAAAAGATTACACGAAGCAACTAAATACCTCTAGAATAAAAAAAAAAATATCCAAATATACAGAAATTCAAATACACTAAGAGGTAGGAAAGTGTTACGTGTTTATAACGGTTTTCACATAAATATATATGACAAAGCTGTTTATCCTTAAGAGGAAAAGTGACATGCACCTTTATAACTTTGGGTGCCCTGAATTTGGAGGTTTAAAATAGTTCTTTGTAGCACCTCCCTGGGATTTTGACAGATGCTTCAGGCTATTGGAAAACTTTAAAGGGATTTAACAAGAAACTGCATTGCACCATTTTCTTTTAATCTGTGTACATAGTTGTCTAGTTAGGACAGCTTTAAACCATCCAAAGGCTGGGAGCATATTAAATCCTATTTATTCCTTGAGTGGACTATTTATTAATCAGCTTACTTGCTTCTGAAATTAAATCATATTTCTATATCTACTTTTTCTAATGATGTATATTTTTTTACTTTGATTTGTTGGGACAAATGTTATATGTCTCTTTTTTCATTGTATACTGCCCAAACTTTGGAGTTTGTTTTAAAAACATGTTTTAAATGCTCAAGGCATTAACATTTAACTTGCCTTTTTTATAAGGTAGAGAGAAGTCCAAGTTTAGAGAGTTTTTTCCTTCAAGATACTGTTAAGAGCTAATAGCACACATCCTACCCTACTCCCATCGCTTCTCACCATTGCATGCCCACAAAGAATAAGTCTGTTTTTATTCTTTTCATGAAAACTCAAAAAAGACTTTAAGATTAGCACATTCATTAGACTATTTCTGAGCAAGAATTTTTCTGGTATGTCTTTTCTTGAAACTACATACTCTAGATAGCCCCAGCAGCATCAATAGATGTGCAGGGCAGGACCCATTCTCAGCTCACAGTTCCGGGTCAGCCTCTGCAAGCAGTGGGGGAATGAATGTTCATTCATCTCCAGTGAGCTCTCATCTACACCGAAGAGTCCCAGCCATCTCTGCCCTCTACCTGGGCTCTCTTCCTTAGTTCTGCTTTCTGATTACTCTTCTGAGCAATAATTCCAATTTCTCTTATATACAAGGATGAGGAGGTCTTGCTCATTAAGCAAATCCAACAGCCAAACTCTGTCTTAGTCACATGCACCTATGTGAGAATGACAGACACCCAGTAATATCATATTGGGAGTGGAGGGTGGAGGGAGTCAGCTACTGTAAATGAATGTATAACACATTTATAGGAGCATAACCTCACATTCATTTACCTACTTATCTTACAAGATGGGTTTCAGAAAAGGTTAGAGATGGCTGCATAATCCCATCTCCAATGAGCAAAGTAATTAATACTTTCAGGTCATAATGATTTGGGGAGGGGGTAATTAGACCACCAAAATTCTGTCCTTGCAATGACCTACATCTAAAGTAAAGATTAAAGTTATTCAGCCTTTGAGGAGAAGCTTTTTGTTTGGGGATTTTCAAGTATGCTTGTCAGGTACGTGCCCATCACTGGTAACATCTTCGGAATATACTTGTCTCTCTGTCATCAGTAAATCCATTTGTTCCCAGCTGTAATTTATCTCTTGATAAATCATGCTATCAAGTTGAAGTGTGAAAGCAATACCCTTAGGACATAAAATACCACTGAATCCCCTGTTTGGTTAATTTATTACTATTATTAGGGAACTGACAGGGTTACTTTAAAAATCGAGTACCCAGAGGCTCTAGATTTTTATCAGGTCTTCAGTACTGGAGCAGTGTTCAATCACTCCCGGCTGACCCAGCCACCTCCCCAGCCTCCTTCTGCCACCAGTTCCTTTGGAGAATTCTTGTCAGAAGGGAAGGGTGGCTGAAGCTGGACACAGGTTACTCCCAAACATTCACACAGATAGCTAGGTGTGACAATCAAGAGATAAAGCCTCAGGGCATCTTTCTCAAGGAAGTTGTTTGCTTTTTTTATGAGGACTGTCTCTATTCAGTCCATGACAGCATGGCATTATGGACACTGGGACATAGCTCAGAAGACTGATGCAGTGCAGCAACAGGAGTTCCAAGCAGGAGGCAGTGGACGTGACTTGAAATCCTGACTGTGGCATTTACTAGCTGTGTGACCTTGGGCACGTTATTAAATGCTCCTGAGCCTTGATTTCTACAGCTGAAAAATAGCATTAATAATAGGGTTGTTGAGAGAATTAACTAAGATGTGAAATGCTCATCTCCTAGGAGGTAATCAAAAAGGTTTGTTACTTCTTCTTAATACTGTATTTTTTAAAGCATCATTTATAGAGATATATCAATGATCTTAATCTTTCAATCACTACCCATTATCCATTTCTCAGTCATACTCAGATTTGTTTTAATTTGGGATTCAATCCACCTTTGTACGACTCTTTCACAACTTAGAACCTAATGAGATAGATGAAACCCCATTAGAACAAATGGCATGACCAACCTCAACTTTGGGGAAAAAAAAAAGAGAGGAGAGAGAGAGAGAGAGAGAGAGATAGCAAAGAGAGAGCATAAGAAAGTTAATCTAAGCTACAACCAACCAACAGAATAGTATTTCAAACAACGTTTAACACTTTGACATTCTCGTATGAACATTGTTGAAAGAAAGAAAGCCCAATATAAATTATCAGAGTTCTGGTTTAGGCACACGTTGATGTCAAAGCAGGAACCCACTGAAGCCTCTACTATTGTCCCTACTTTTTCCTGGCAAGCCTTCTCCCTGGCAAGCCACTTCCACTGCCACCTCAAGACCTTTGCATTGGACAGTCTCTCAGCCTATGGCATTTGTTCCTGATAACAACCAACTTCCCTTCACCACTGCATGCAGATCTGAGCTCAAATGTCACCTTTCTAGAGGAGCCTTTTCTAGACACCTCTCTAAAGTACCTCCCACACCCAGTGCCCACCCATCATTTGGTCCCTTATACTGCTTTTCCTTCAGATCAGTTAACACTACTTGACATATTTTTTATCTCCTACTAGAATGATAGCTGCATGAGAACAACAGATATTTTATTGTCTTAGTCACTACTCCTAAAAACTCCTGAAAGTATTCCTAGCATATAGTAGATAGTGAGGAAGAAAGGTTGGTATGCTCCTCCTTCACATAGGGACCAAGTGCCTTTTTGTAGCCCATGGGAATTCATTTCCTAAAAACACAGGTCCCAGAACAGAAACGAAGCCAATTCAAGTGGTCACCACCTACCCATTTAGACTCTCATAATCTCTTGCAAGTCTTCTATACTAGTAGTAGCCTGCCTCCCTTGAGTTTATATTCCAATTTTTTATCCACCTCACATACTAGTTCTTCCTTTCTTGTTTATTTTGGTTTTGTTTTCCTTTTGTTTTCTTGGTTTTTTATTGAGGTAAAAAGACATACAATAAAGTACCTGTACATAAATTGTACAATTTGATGAGTTTTGACATCTGTATACACCCATTAAACCATCACCTCAATCAAGATAATGAATAGTTATATTCCCAAAGTTTCTCCACGCCCTTTCAATCTTTCACTCGCACCCCTTCCCCTGACCCACCTGCACCCCAACCCTCAAATCCAGAATAGTTTATCTTCCAAAATTTTATATAAATGGAATCACATAGAATGTTCTTGGTGGGGAGGGAGAGGTGGAGCGCAAGGTAGAAGGCATGATTCTTTCACTCAGCATAATTATTTTGAGATTTATTCATATTTTTGTGGGTATCAATAGTTATTTCCTTTTTATTACTAGGTTGAATGGGGATACCACAATTTGTTGATAGACATTTGGGTAAATACTTAAGAAAGGAACCCTGTGTCACATGGTAGTTGTATGGGTAACGTTTTAAGGAACTGTCAAGTTGTTTTCCAAAATAGTTGTCTCATTTTATATTCCCATCAGCTGTAAGTGAGAGTTCCAAATACTCCACATTCTTAGGTATTCTGACAGAAACATCTCGATAAAGGGCAAACTCAATCATACCACTTCTTTGCTTAACATTACCCATGATTTTCCACCCTTACAGAATAAAGCTCACCTTCCTCAGGGCTGTTTAGAAGCCCCTGCCTCCCAGCACAGATATGTCTTTCATCACACCCTTCCTCATTCCCAGCCCCCAGATCTTTTCCACTTAGCTCAAAGAACTTTCTCATTCTTCCCCAACCATAGCACCTTTGGCTGACTCTGGGCCTTTATATAAGCATTTCGCCATTCTTTCACTATTATAGGCTGAATCATGCCCCTGCCCACTCCACCCACCAAAAAATTCATATGTTGAATTCTTACCTCCCAGTACCTCAGAATGTAGCCTTATTTGGAGACATAGGTCTTTAAAGAGGTAACTAAACTAAAATGAGGACATTGAGGTGCATATTCGTCTAATATGGTTGTCCTTATAAGAAAAGAAAATCTGGACACAAACACAGAAAGAAGATAATCTGAAGACACGGGGAGAAGATGGCCATCTACAAGCCATGGGGTGAGGCCTAGAACAGATCCTTCCCTCATGACTCTCAGAAGGAACAAACCCTGCCAACACCTTGATCTTGGACTTCTAGCCTCTAGAACTGTGAGATGACAATGTTATTTAAGGCACCTGGTCTGTGGTACCTTGTTACAAAAGTCCCAGCAGACTAATACACTCATCCCTTCAACTTGTCTCAACTGCACAACCAGCTCACTATTGCTTTGTGTTCATTCTTCCCCACCTCTCTTGCCCAGATTAAATAGCTCCTTCTTTCCTCCTTCTCTTGGTACTTTGTTCACACCTCTCTTGGGACTTTGATCTTCTGTCATAGTTATTTGTGTAAGAGTGTATCTTCCCTGCTAGGCTAGAAGATTTTTTTAATCTTTACATCTCAGACTGTGTAGATCAGTCTCCTGTCACATCATGGATTTCTATGCCTATCTGTTGCATGAATTCTCTGGAATTAGGCTGTTCAGCCATGGTTTCTTTTGTCCTTTTTAAAAGAGACAAAAAAAAGAGATAAATCCCTTATAGAAATTTATTCCAAGGAGATCTATGGACAAGTGCACAAAAATAGATGCACAAGAAAGTTCTTCAGAGCACTGATTATAATATTTTAAAAAATTACATAGACATAATTGTTGTTCAATAGAATTAATTAAGTAAATTATGGTAAGTCTCATAGAGAAATATTATAGTCAACAAAAATGATGATGTGGATTTTTATTTATTGATATGAAAAAATAGGCACCAGCTATTATTGAATAAAAAGAACAGGATACAAAACTGTTTATATAGTGTAATATGTATACAAAGTTATGTATGGGTATGGCTGTAGATACCCACACATATAGAAATACTAGTATATGGATGGATGTTTGCCAAAATGTTAAATCTGGGTGGTAAGATTTCAGATGATTGTGTGTTTTTTTCTCTCTATATATTCCAGAAATGTTTAATTTTTAAAAGGAGGCATGTATTTATTTTATAACCAAAATAAAATAATAAAATTATTTCAATTAAAAACATATAACGAGAAGAGGAACTGGGCTCTACTGTTCTCCTAGATCAACCCCTTTGCCTGATCATGGAAAGGAAGCAATTCTTCTCACCCTGCTAATTAAGCTTCCTGAAAGCAGGTCAGCCCTGGACCAGGCCACACAGATGGGCATCTGCATTGCAAAATTAGGAGCTATTGAGCTGCTTCTACCCATCCTGCCCTGGTCTCATCCTCAAATGAGTCCTGCAGTCATGCATTAAAAGCCTAAGTTTCTCATTATTAGTCATTCCATTTGAATACTTCAATTAGGCAGCTGTTAAAATTCATGAGCAAAAAAAAATGCTATTATTAGTTAAGGACATGATAACCCAATTAATTTCCCCAGCAAAAAGCTGAACCATTAAGTTATGATACAGGAAAAAAAAGGGGTGGGGGGGGGCGATGGAAAGAAATTTGTGACAGGGGTGGGGGAAATACAACGTAAGTAAACTCAGTCCCTGGGGAAAGTAGAGAAAGGGAGTGGCTGATGAGATAATAGCACTTCCTTTGTAAACATGCTAAGTTCCTTAGTGGGACACAAATACCAGAAAGTGCCTCTCACCTAAGAGGAGAGAATTTTTTAAAAACCAACCACACATAGTTTGGTTCTCTGTCAATGCATCCTTTCCTCTTTTGGCCATATCTGCACCCAAGAATGATGAGCATCAGTTGCAGGCCAAATATCACAAAATGATATTGTACAGTATTACCCAGGGGTTTTCATTCCCCATGTCTCCTGCTAAACCCCCTGTGGCAGATTACATTCTCCTGGATGGCCATCCCAATATATGGCCCACTCCACGTGCTCACAATGTGATATGGACGAGCATCCGCCTCCAGAGTTGGGGTCAATGTTCCCTCCTCTTGAATGTAGGTGGGCCTTTGTAACTGGCTCAACCATCGAAAGGACACTGTGTGACTGATGAGGCTTGTTATAAAGAGCAGCATAGCTTTTGCCAAATTCTCTCTCTCTCTCTCTTTCTCTCTCTCTCTCTCTTTCTCTCTCTCTCACTCTCTTTCCCCCTTTTATCCCTGGAACCCAGTCACCATGTTGTAAGAGAGTCTACAGCACATGGAATGGCCATGTTAGCATGTGAGGGTCCTCCAGCTGACTGCCCCAGCTAGGCCCTCAGCCAACAGCAAGCTAGACACTGAATTTATAAGCTTTACTATGATTTTAGCCCCCAGTGTTTGGAGATCTTCAGCTAAGGCCCATACATGGTAGAATGGAGATAACCTGTTCTCATTGTGCCCAGTGTGAATGCCTGACCCCACAGAAACCATGGGGCATAATAAATGAATATTAGTGCTTTGAGCAATAACTAACCAACACACCACCTTACCCTTACCACTGCACTCAAGTTAGATATTAAAAGAAAAAAGTGTCAATTACTTTTTTGTTTCAAAGTAGTTTTTCAAAAATCATCTCTATGACAATGGCTTAAAGGAATCTGAAAATCCTAGCACTTGACTATCAAAAACAGAGCCCTAAAGAACTTAGAGGCATAATATTTATGACTCAAGCACAAATTTGCAAGAAAGCAAGATGTAAGAGTGAGTTTTCCAGTCTCAGGAGAGATTTTTAAAAAATCTTTTTTTAAATTTTTGTTGGGGAGAAGAGAAAGAGCCTGAGGGATGGACCTGGAGAAGCCTGGATCCCCAGACAAGGGGCTTCCCTGCAGGCACGTAGGCAGTGCAGACCAGGGGGTTGATGGGAATTTTAATAGATGCCAAAGGAATTGACAAAGACGGTGAGGACAGGGAAAATCAGACATCTCTTGCCAGCACTGACATATGATGACCTAGGACTAGATGGGCCATCTCAAAAATTCACGAGTTTCAGGGGCAAATTAATATCAACTATAAGAGAGAAGGAGTGAAAAATGACCAGTATGAACAGGATTCACCTGACATTGATCATGTTAATATTCTGCCATCAGTGAGGAGGAGGGGGGGAATGCTAAAGGAGAGGTGGGGTTTGAAATACTGTTTAAATGTACTTATTTACTTATCAAAAAATCAAGCAGCATGATATATCCAAGGTATGGCTTTCAGAATGTGTCCCTTCTTCACTATTTTGATATTCACCATCCCTGCTAACACTGTAATCTCCAGCGTAGGCACTCAATGAATCTGTGTTAATGAGTAAATAATTAAATGAGTAATGAATTCCAAACAGCTCTGTTGTGGAAATCAGAGGCTATGGGTCATCTCACTTCTGTCTCCAATAAGCCAGATCACCTGTAACATGTCCCTAACGCTCTAGGGGCCCAAAAGCCCTTATTCATAAAATAATAATCTCTAGTTGTACCTTCAACTGTAAAATACCACTGAACCAAAAGCTACTACAGAACAAGGATCCAGATTCAATCATTTTTATGGCTCCAGGACCTAGCGTAGTGCCTGGTAAATAGCAGGCACTCAATAAATATTTGTTGAAGAACGAGATGAATGTTATGCTATGTTTCAAACCCTAACAAGGACAATGTGTAATTTGGTTGTCTTTTCAAGTACATAAATGTTAAATAAAAACTAAAGAGAAATCACAAACTGAGAATGTTTTCACAGTGCCGCAACATTTCCTAACTGCCCAGCATTTAAGGAGTAAATGGTTTTGTTGCCTGGGAGTGTGACACAGTGATTTGCTCTGACTTGCCTCCCAGTTACTCTGACTGACAGCCTCTCTGACTGTCTTTTTTGGTGGGCAGCTGTTGCCCCCGGTGCATTTTTTATCAAAAGTACATATGTCCTGTCATCTTTCATAATCCTCAGAACTTGAAGATTGTTTTTTACTTAAGTTTCTGAGCTGAAATTAGGTTTGAATAATAATCAGGATTGTGGATCTTCTAAAGCAAAGGAACTTTATGAGAAAATGTTATCTTATGATTCTTCCAGGCATAGAATTTCAGAGCTGAAAGATTTTCCCATTCTTGTATTTTATCTTATTAATATTCTCCTTTGCAATTCAAGTACCAAGGACTGGGAAAATCCCTGATTGTCCTGCAGCAATGGCATTAAAGGCTCCTTATAACACAGCACCAGAATTGTGCCATAATTTAGTGAAATTGAACATTGCACTGTGACTGCTAATTTCCCATCGAGATGATTCTGCTGCTAGTCAAGAAAAGAAAAGGTAACATCTTGATAGAAAAAAATTCATTTTTCTAACTATTGTGAAGACTCTGAGGTGCTTTAGGGTAAATATACCATTTTACCTTTGCCCTAAATTTTACTACAAGGTTCTGCTAAAAATCCTTGCGGCTAGAATGTTGTATTGACAGTTTCTCTTTTAATCTTGCACATAGTAAACCCAGTTATAATTACATAGTGATGATGCATTCCATTCTGGTGACTGCTGCATCAGCATATTCACTTTTAACCTTTATTTTCAATTATTTGCAGTTTGGGATTTAGTCCCCAAAGTCAATTTGGGAAAGTTGTTTTCAGAAAAAAAAGAGGAGGGGAAGAGGGGGAGAAGTAGCTCATCTAGCTATTCTAAAGTTGCCAAACAATCACATTTAAAAATATGAACACCACCCTAGATGGTTTTGTTCAGTGGATAGAGCATCGGCCCACAGACTAAAGGGTCATAGATTCAATTCTGGTCAAGGGCATGTACCTGGGTTGCAGGCTCAATCCCAGGCCCTAGTTGGTCAGGGCACGTTCAGAAGGCACTCTCACATTGATGTCTTTCTCTGTGTGTTTCTCGCCCTCCCTTCCACTCTCTAAAAATCAATGAAAAAATATCCTCAGGTGAGGAATAATAACAACAAAGATATGAACACATTCATGTTATCCCTGAGTTTAGAAATATGTTTTTTAAACTTTTATAATATGCTAATCATTAATACAAGGTATCTGTAACTTTGCCATAATCTATTAATTTTAATAGAATCTTGTGCATTTACAGTGAGATTAGTATGATTGACTGAAGATCATCTGGATGAAGTGTTTTTTGTTTTTTTCCCCCACAGTTATCTTTATATATAAAAGGCTAATATGCTAAGTGTCCTTCCCACTGTCTGACTGGCCGCTATGACACGTACTGACCACCAGAGGCAGACACTCAACGCAGGAGCTGCTGTAATGCGCACAGAGAAATGGCACCATGGATCTGGCACTGACAAAGCAATACTCGGCTTCCCCCAAGTGGGACACGGGCCCCGCCACCATCCCAGAGTGACCGCCCACCAAATCACAGCCAATGCTGTTGACAGAGTATGTATGAAGAACAGTCATCAACAAGTACTACCAATATTAGTAGGAACTGCCTTCATAACGAAAATGAGGTAAATGAGGATGCAATTATCGAACACAGTTGAGGTGGAATGACTGTTAGGTGTCAATTTTGTCTATCCCTAAATTTCTCCAATGAAAAACCATCTGATGGAAAATTTACTCGATATTGTAGCAAAAGCAAAGTGTGTTCAAATGATATAAATTTTCCAGAATACCTGGCATATTTTTTAAAAATTAATGATAAATGAAGATTCTGACAGCAAAAATTTCATGGAAAATATTTGTTGTTATATCATGTTGTTATTGCTTTTTATTAATCAATTTATATATTATTTTCATGTACTTTTTACTAATTTTCTTTCATCTATGACACTTCTATTATAGAGAAAGGGCTAATAGAGATATTAAAATATTTCTTCTTATTAATTTCCTTTCAATGTTCACAAATTTGTGCACCGGGCCACTAGTATATAATAATAATAATTGCATATCTTTTTTAAAGGAAGCATCCACTAGCTCCATTGAAGAAACTGTGTAGTTTTTTACTTCTAATATTAGTAATTCAAGTAATTTTAACAAGTGTTAGAACATAAAGTTATGTTTCTACTGTGCCAAGGATTACTCGTAAAATTATCACATTGAGATGGAGCAGATGGCCATCAATGGGATGGGACTGGAAAGTCTCCTTTCTCCATGGTGTCTGCCCTACTGCAAAATATGGAGTCCAACACTCATCCCTCTGACTGGATGAGATCTCTTTTAAAATGCAAACATGCTACCTGAGGGTCATTATATATTGTCACCTAATGTCATGTGAATACTTCAAGTAGTGAAACATTAGGCAAGCATCAAAATAGAAATAAAGAATTATATTTTTAAACAATCCTCTCTGATGGTATTTTATACATGCCATTATTACAATTTACTAGTGGCCCAGTGCACGAAATTCATGCATATTAAAAGAGGATTAAGCCGAAACCAGTTTGGCTCAGTGGATAGAGTGTCGGCCTGCGGGCTGGAGGGTCCCGGGTTTGATTCTGGTCAAGGGCATGTGCCTTGGTTGTGGACATATCCCCAGTGGGGGATGAGCAGGAGGCAGCTGATCGATGTTTCTCTCTCATCGATGTTTCTAGCTCTCTATCTCTCTCCCTTCCTCTCTGTAAAAAATCAATAAAATATATTTAAAAAAGGGGGGGATTAATTAGAGGAAATATTTTAATATGCTATTTGCCCTTTCTCTAAAATAGAGGTGTCAGAGATGAAGAAAATTAGTAAAATGTATATGAAAATCTTTCTCCTGTCAGAGTCTGGGGCACACACACGGAACCCAGAATCAAGTCCCTGCCCACCTGCGGTGCCTCAAAATCACACGAGACCCAGACCAAGCCGGCCCCACCCTTGTCAAGCCTCACCAGGTGGAGAGGGTGCAGCCTCAGGTCCCCCATCAAGTCCAGCCAGGCAGGGGGTGCAGGCTCAGGTCCCCCAGCATACGCCAGGCAGGGGGCGCAGCCTCAGGTCCCCAAGTGCACCCTCAGGTCCCTCGTTCCAGTGCCAGGACGGGAAGCATGGCCTGAGGTCTCCCACCCTGGTGCTGGGCTCACCTTGAGGTCCCCCCTCAACTCCTTCTGGGCCAGGGGCATGGCCTGAGGTCCCCTGTCAAGCCCCACCAGGCGGGGGGTGCAGCCTCAGGTCCCTTGCCCTGGCCCAGCACCACACAGCTTCAGGTCCCTGCTGATTGCTCATTAAGGCTCTTTACAGGAACTCAGCCTCCGCTGTGGGCGCAGCCATCTTGTGTTACTGAACCCCCGCCTCCACTGTGGGCGCCACCATCTTTGTGACAGCCTGATGATCAATTTGTATATTCCGTCTTCATTAGACAAGATTTAGCATTTGTTTTAGGTAATTATCTTTGTCTGTGTTCCCTAGAGATCAGAGTCTGAGGCAAGTTGTTATAAGAGGTGCAATTTCAGAGAGCAACAGTGAGGGAGGAAGGGGAGTGTGGAAGGAAAAGAAGGCAGATATAAGCAAAGCGATTCAAGACTAAACTGGCTACATCTTTCTAGAAAACAGGGTCAGCTGTTCAATCATATGACACCCCCTATCCCCTTTAGCCAGCTGTGTAAAACCACTGCACATGAGAATAGTCTGTGTGGAACAAAAGGGAGTGTGTATCTGCCAGGGTCCTCCACATCCTGTTTATCATTGGTCAAAGGTCACCCCTCAATTCTCCACCACTTCCAAGGTAATCACAACTCATTCAGCCCCTATTCGAAGCTACTAAAGAAGCCCAATCCACCACCAGTGATGCAATGCTTATTCAGAGCCCAGCAGTACAGGGGGAGTCATAGTCCTTATGGGTTCACTCTAATCACATCTGAGCCAAGAAGCTCTAAGGTCCCTTCTTCAGTGGACAAAATGAAGCCCATGCTGAAGCCCAGATGGTGGTGGTAGGATTCAGATAACGGCAGCGTTGGTCAGGCTGTCCGCCAAGCAATCATCCACAGCCTGGAGGGCAGGTGGGACTGAGTAAATCTGGAAAAGCACTGGTCTGGTACCGAAATACTGCTATGTCTGTTTTGTCAAATAATCTCTGTGCCCCATAATGGCAGAAAGCTTACCCTACCATCCTAGCATCTTTGTATCCCCAGAAGCTAAGAGCAAGGTGCAGAGTACCAGACTGAATCAAAACTAGTTAAGATGCAATTTTGTAAATGCTTATCTGCTCTGGCCATTCTGTGCACTAGAATGTTGACTCTAATTGCCAAATGGGTTCAACCATCTTAAATGTTTACCTATAGCTGTTTTGGAATAGCATCCTTTCACTTGCATCATTATTTAAAAAACAACAAACAAACAAACCTAATACCCTGCAGTAGTTA
Organism: Myotis davidii; assembly: GCF_000327345.1. Lineage (NCBI taxonomy): Eukaryota > Metazoa > Chordata > Mammalia > Chiroptera > Vespertilionidae > Myotis > Myotis davidii. Next base: position 961,239 of record NW_006300371.1, on the reverse strand, counting down.
AAAAGATATGTTTTGGACTCTAACAAACCTAGTGACATATTTGCATAACCTCACTACATCTCCTTTTTCTTTTCTGAAAAATGGGCATACCTGTTTATTGCACTGTTGGGAAGTGCATTGGGTTCTACCAAGTGAACTTGGTTAAGCAGGAGACTGTGTTTTTCAACAGTCACAGAATGCAAATACCTTTATCTCATCAGTGTTTCCTGTATGATTCAAGGTTAGGACTGGCCAGAAGAGGAACTTGTCCAAAATTTGGAGGATGAAGTAGAGGGGAAGGGAAAGGCTTGAGACTTTCTCTGCAGTCAGGTGTGGTGATGGTGATACTGCAGTACCTGGTGGATCCCAACGGTATTGACTTTGATCTGCTCGGCATCTAGCTTGTTGCCCCAAATGCCAGCTCTGCTCATTAACAGCAGCTAGAAGCCCACCTTCAGGTGGTTGGCTGCAAACCCACAGGAGCAGCTGCTGTGCAAAGGCAACAGCTTCCCCTGGTCCTCCCCAAGAGCTTCCCCCTCACAGTGCACCTCAGGCTGCCGGACATATTTAGCTACCCAGATGTCCCTGCAAGCTCTGAGTTGTTTCTCTGAGCCAGGAGAACTGGTAGATGACACCTCCCACCCTCCAACTCCATCTTCCAGACCTCCATGTCCCCAACTCCTTTTACAGCTTTGTAATAAATCTGATCTCCTGAGAGGCCTAATTTGTAGCCTTTGCTGCATTTTATGGTGTAAATACTCCCACTTTGCAAGCTACCAACATCAAATCACTGAACACATAATTGGAAAGACGGGTTTCCAAGTGTTCTCAGGAACCCATGTGAGCTGGGCCCAGAACACCCCTGAATAAGCCCTCTTTCTATAACTTACAGTGGCTCTGCTTCCCTGACTGAACTCTGGCTCATACATGGAGATTAGAGGATGACAGGTGTCTTGCTCAATACAATACTGGCACACAGAAAATGCTCAACAAGTTAAAGTTAGTGTGTTACAGAAACCAATCCTAAATCGGAATCCGCTAAACGCATGTATTTTCTTGCAACCTGCAAAGAAAAGTAATTGATGCAGAGATAGGAAAATGTTGCAACTAATGCAAGAAAAATTTTTATGTAGATTAACACAAGGCTGTTGCATTTCTTTATAAATTAAGTAAATAAATTCCATTCTCCACAAAACAAATATGGATTCCGTAAATAGTAGAATATTTTGCACATGCAGCAATGGAAGGGTGCACTCTATGAATATTAAGTAGCAATTTTGTCATTAACATCAAATAACTATTTCAGGGAAATTTATAGGTACTGAATCTGTCCAAAAGCTTCTAGCTCCTTTCCAACGAACTTAATGCCAGACAAATCCTATATAAATTGAAATGTAAATACAGCCCTTCCTCTCCTGTCTGTTCTCTTAACTGTGCTTGCTCTTTGCTAGCTCTGGCTGTGGTCACAGAATGCAAATACCTTTATCTCATCAGTGAAGCACCTTCAAAATTCAAAGCACTTGGCATATAAGATTCTTCTATTCCTGGGCTTATCAAATAGCAAAGTGACTTATACTTGCTTTTAATTTAAATATTTTTATTAATTTCAGAAAGAAGGGGAAGGGAGAGAGAGATAGAAACTTCAATAATGAGAGAGATTCATTGATTGGCTGCCTCCTGCATGCCCCACATTGGGGACCAAGTCCAAAACCGGTGCATGTGCCCTGACCAGAAATCAAACTGTAACCTCCTAGTTCATAGGTCAATGCTCAACCACTGAGCCACACCAGCCGGGCTACTTGCTTTTCATTTTAAACAGGAGTTTTAGGTTTATAATTTTTGTTTCCCCTGAGGAAAATGACTAAATCAATGCTTACTTTGGAATTGTGTATGGATTATTAAACAGTTAATTTAGGCATAAAAACGCATTGTAAACCACTTATCTTTCCTCACCTCAGAATTGGTGCAACTTTTAGCCAATACTGCTAAGAGAAATGTCTCTTCACAGATACTGTGTGATTTCTTTTCTCTTGGCCCTGGAGCTACATTACTTGTTGATCGTCTTCTTTGCTTTACAAAATTCTACATCTGAAACCTCTGTGCTCTGCAAAGGAAACTTTTCTACATCAGGGATTTCATTCAGACCACAGAGAATTTTTAGTTTCTCGGTCAGCAGTTGTTCAAAATTTATCTTTATGTTATCAAGCTTATTTCTGAGGAGATTTGGTTTCCTCTAAAGTGCACTCTACAAATACTGGCTGCTTCTCCTAGACACCCAGAGGTGACTTTTTGTTCTTTGTTTGGAGCTCTCTCTCTGTCTCTTTGAACTTCACTGTAGCAATGGAAGGATTTTATAAATCGCGGCTTGGATGGGAGGGGGCAGAGAAAGGAAACAACATCTAGGTTACCTATAACCTGAACAAAACATCCCTTATTGTACAGAATTCACTGCATCAGTTATTTATTATTTTGTTTTATTTTTTACAGAGAGGAGGGGAGAGGGATAGAGAATTAGAAACATTTATGATAGATAATCATCGATCAGCTGCCTCCTGCACACTCCCCACGGGGGATGTGCCTGCAACCAAGGTACATGCCCTTGACCAGAATAGAACCCGGGACCCTTCAGTCCTCAGGCTGACGCTCTATCCACTGAGCCAAACTGGTTAGGGTAGTTATTTCTTCTATAAATCTATTAACATAAAGAAAGGGAAGTCATTCTGGGCAAAATAAATAGCATGTGCAAAAGTGTGATGGTAAGAGAAAAAAATACTGTTGTTCAATAACAGGAACTTAGCTGAAGATGACATTTCCCAACTCCACAAAACATGGTGTCCTTTTCTGCTCCTCACCTTGGGTTGGTGGAATCGTCCTTGTCATCTTTACACTGAGGAAAGGTTGAGCAGGAGGAATGGAGCAAGACCAACAAAGGAGACTTCTTTCTGTGTGCGAGGTGCTCTGCACATTCAAAAGGATGACAGCAAGATGGCCACCTCCCATCTCACTGTTTAAATAGATCTTCCATACCAAGCCGAGGCATGGCACTTAATCAGGCAGGAAATGAAAATCCATTGTGTGATTTTTAGCATGGAAGTGATGTGGGAAAATTTGAACTTGAGAACAAGACCAGATGCAAGATCCCTAGGAACTGTTGCCAGAACTCAGGCCAGAGGTGGTGAGTCTTGAACTGAGGCAGTGACTGGGGGGTGGAGACAAGGGAAGGGCTTAATGAGAAACCAAATGTTCCCTGTGAGGCTTGGGGACCTAAGGACTCAAGGATGATTCTGCAGACCTGGCTTGGGAAATGGATAAATTTCTGCTTCAAAGGCAGAATAGAAAAGGAAGAAGAGGATGAGCTCCATTTTTGATTTATTGAGTCTGAGATGCCCATAGGTTAATCACATAGGCTGACCACAAAGGTAATGGGATGTTTCCTCGTCCCTCCTTTCCTTCCTGCCCATGGCTCTTGAGGCTGCCTGAGGACAAGTGTATTTCTGCCCATCCCCATGCACTCAGCCCTTTTCTATACTCACACTCCTGATTTTTCTTAAGAGATATTACTGAATTGAGGAAATCATCTATTTCAAGTAGAAATAACTCCCAGATCTATTTCTTCAAGTCAGATCTCTCTTCTGAAGTCCAGACCCTTAAGTCTAGCTGCTTACCAAGTATCTTCCACCATTTCTCAGGCACCTCAACTCCACACCACCAAAATTTAATAAACCAGCCCCAAACCCATACAGCTGCATCTGTTTCCTTTTTCATATTCTCTCCTTCCATCATGACCCATAGTCTCCTAACTTACAAACCTGGGTTGTTACTCTTGCTGCTTCCTCTCTTTGTGCCCAACACCCAGCTGGACAGTAAATCTTTCATTCTCATTCCTATTTCTCTCTCTGCTTTATCTCTCCTCTCTCCCCTTTGCCTCAGCCTCAGTGTTGTCCTTCATCTATATTCTGTACTTTTCCAACAGCCTCCTAACTGAACCCTCTGTTTTTCCTCTGCCCCCTCTTTCCAGATTGTCTTCTGCTAGGTTGCCAGAGGCTTTCAAATATGCAAATATGATTGTGCTGCTTAAAATACTGTTTCGGGGGGGATGTTAATACATCAAATAATTTATCATACTTTAATTGAACTTTAATTCTTATTTTTTAATGTTTTTATTCTTTCAAAAAATTATTAAATTTATTGGGGGTGACATTGGTTAATAAAATTATATTGCATTGTGTGTTTGCCACCCAAAGTCAAATCTTCTTCTGTCACAATATATTTGAACCCCTTTATCCTTTACTACTCCCTCCTTCTCCCTTTTTCCTCTGGTAACCACCATACTGTTGTCTGTGTCTGTGAGTTTTTGTTGGATTTGTTTGTTCATTTGTTGCTTTCAGTTTTACACCCTACATGTGAGTGAAATCATCTGGTTCTTGACTTTTTCCATTTGACTTATTTTTCTTAGCATGATATTCTAAAGGTCCATCCATGTTGTCACAAATGGCAGTATTTAATCTTTTATTATAGCTGAGTATAAGCAGCTTAAAATGCTTTAACATATCTGTATGCTCCAGAGGATAAACCACCAACTTCTAGGCAAGGCACAGAAATCTTTGTTGTTGAGGTTTTGCCCATCTCATTTCATAACCCTCTCCTCATACATTGCTGTGGCTGCTTTGTTACTTCTCCCTTTTTTATCTTTGTGCTCTGTCCTCAACCCTGAGCCTGTCTGCCCCAGAGATTTATTTTTCATGATTCTTCAAGGAAACCTTCCCTATCTCCAGGCAGAGCTGGGTTCTTTCTTATTTACTCCCCTGTAACACCTCAAGTATCCCACTACTCTAGCATGCCTCTCACCTATGGACTCATTTGTTTATTTGCCTTGTCCTCCTCCTAAACCATAACCCCTTCCAGGGTAAGGACCACGCTTCCCTCCCTGGCATGGTGCCTGGAGCACAGTGGTCCTTTAATAAATGTCCATTTCATCAATATCAGGGAAGACAAAGACACTCCTGTGCTCCTCCCAGAAACTGCCTGTGATTTCTCACTCTCTCCTGGGGTATAGCATTTCCTCTTATTCTAAACTTCCCAACAGCCAATGCATAGAGAGAAACAATAAGGATATGGCATTTGTTGTCTGAAAAGAAACAAAACTTTCACTTTTTCAATAGAGACAAACTTTTTCCTGATAATAAATTTTAAAAGGAATTCATTGTATGAGTTCTTGCTCAAGAAACATTGAACAACATATTGGGCAGTATTTTTAAACAGTTTTTATAGAAGCTACAGAGATATTCTTCACTTCACTTATTAATGCTTAAAAAAAAAAAGATAAAGGCCTAGCACTAAAATATGATTCATGAAAGAGTTTCCACTGAGAAAGGCTAAGCTAATGAGCACCACATTTAGAGTTTCCTGGCGATCCAGGGTACAGCTTAGCACACACAGGAGACTGCACATCTACAAACTCTCTTTGTCAAATATCAATTGTCTCAGCCAGCCTTTGACAGGAGCTCAATGCAGCCTCAAATTGGATTCCCTGAGAGCCTAGAAAACTCCCACTCATTCAAGGGCAGTATTTATAGAATGTAAACTCCTGCCAGACTGAGAGAAGAATTTGGCCCAGTGAATAAAAACATAAAAAATAGATGCTCAGATACTGTAGGAGGAGGAGAGTTCTGGGGTGGTTGTACAACCACACTGTTTGGTTTTGTTGCACCGCAGAGGCACTCAGAACAAAAAGGTACCAACATGTGGGCTTATCATTGGCCCACAAGTGCACCAAGATGATTTTTAAAAATCATCTTCCCATGGTTGTGTCAAAAGCTCTAGGCATTTTTTTTCTTTCGCTGCTACCTACAAAGATAAATATGAAGGTGTTGGTGGGATAGTCATGAGCATAGCTGCCTTCCAAAGATAAATATGAATTCATTGGGAATTAAACTTAAAGAGATGGGACTTGGCGACAGGGTGGGGAGTAAGTTGTCAAAGGAGGGATCAGGTGGTTGAATAGCTAACAGTTCTTCGGAATGTTAAACACCACGGAAGATTTCATTTTAGTCAGTACCCTGCCTGCAAGTAGGAAGTAGAGCAGCAGGTAGGAGTTCAAATCAGAGGAGCATCGGGCACAGCAATGCAGCTGCCACCTCCATCACTGCATTGTGTTACCGTAAGATCTGAGCAGGGCAGAGTCAAAATTCAGATGCAAGGATAATTGTTAGAGCACTCACCAGAATTTTATTTTATTTTATTTTATTTAAATATATTTTATTGATTTTTTACAGAGAGGAAGGGAGAGAGATAGAGAGTTAGAAACATCAATGAGAGAGAAACATCGATCAGCTGCCTCCTGCACATCTCCCTACATGCCCTTGACCGGAATCGAACCCGGGACCCTTGAGTCCGCAGGCCGACACTCTATCCACTGAGCCAAACCGGTTTCCGCGAGAATTTTAAAAGGATTTCCACAATCGTAAAGAAAGCAAAACAAACATTGCAATAATTACTTTTCACATCTGAATCAACTAAATATTGAGACCTCTAATATAAGGAAAATAAAATAACTTTAACTTCTAAAATAAAACTACTAGGGAAATACCAGCAAAACAGTTTTCTAGAGCAAAGTAAGTGGATGTTGCTTCAGTATATTGATTGATATATAATCCAAACATATTGACTTATGTGTAATTAACAAAAGAGTTTAATTAATCTGCTGATTGAAAATGTCATCGATCTTATTCAAGTGAATTTTAATTCAAAGATAATATCATTAGGAGTATTATGCTCAAGTAATTTCATTTAATTAATCATAAAATGTGTTCTCACATATTCCTTTAGCCTCAATAAATCATAAAATAGATGACAAATTTTCTCTCTAGGAGAAAATTAAAGATATCAATTTGAAGCACTTTATTTTATTGCTTGGTGTGTTCTGAAATGAAAATGAAGTGTTGCAAAAGTTATCTTCTTTCGCTCTACATGCATGGTCATATAGAATGACAATTCTTTTGTGAACATTCCTATACCTATGAATAAAATAAAATTCTATAAATTATTTTAAAGAAAAGGATGATGTTTTCTCTGGCTTGGAGAATATCTGAGTTTGTTTTTCTGAAACCTTGGCAGAAAAACAAGGACCAAATACTGAATAATCATGTAAATGACAGGTCTCCATTAGGCTGAGTTACTGAAATGAAACTATTTTAGTAATTGTCATTCTCCCCTCATCCTACACAGCAAGTTCAAATGAACAAAATACACTTCAGGTCTAGAAAGCAGATCCCCCAAAGCCAATTAATGCTTCCAAGCTAGTAGGATACTAATTAACAATTATTTCTGCCCAGTGATGCCCAGGCTTCATGGGTTGCTAAATTTTCCTCTTGCCCTAAACCACCAGAGTACACTCATTGAATAGTAATAGTTATTTCTAGGGTGATTTACAGAATGTGTGTCTGCACAATACTAGATATCCTCCTTCCTCATTCCTGAGAAAGATAAATTGTGAGTAGATAAGGAAAAGCCGAATCAGGTATAGGCTTAAGAGGGAGGTTGTTAACAAATGGCACTGAGTTATAATTGAACAGCCTGAGAAGGGTGAAGAGCCTGAGGAGGAAGGATGCAGGTAGAAAGGAGAGAGAGTTGAGGAATAGATGCAGGAAGAGATGAGGAGAAGAAATGGGCAGAATGGAACAGAATTACTCTTTCCTGCCTCTTTCTCCCACCAGTGTGAATCAATTTGCACTCACACAGTGAGAACTAATTAAACCAAACACCCTTTCCAGGAACCCCAAAGTCACTCTGAGATCCTATTGTCATTAGTAATCAAAATGCCAAGAGAGCATCAGCAGTCCAAAGGAAGGCAAATCTAATTTAGAGGCAATTCCAGTGCATTTTCAGATGCCTAGATTATTACCATGACTCTCATTTCCTCCTCAAGCATAATTTTCCTAACATAAATAAATAAATAAAATGATTTTTCCCCTCCAAAGGAGAAGCTTAAATATGAGGTGTTGTAAAAGATATCCTTTTCATTCATGGGCTACAGAGCCCCTTAAGCTGATACATGACAGTTCTAGAAGATTCACTGGTAAACAGTGGATTCTTATGGTCATCCCATTTTTCTAGTGAAGATTACATGATTTTTACCTTTATTGAATTAAATTTAGCAAGTATTTATTTAGCACCCATTGTTTCCAAGGTAGTGTGCTATGAGTTATCGGGTAGTCAGATATAAAATAGTGCCAGCTTTCAAAAAGATTACTACTTGGAAGAATGAGAATCTATATATATAAAAGCCTAAGCAACCCAACTACTGAATGACTGAACGACCGGTCTACCAGTCACTATGATGCGCCCTGACCACCAGGAGACAGACATTCAATGCAGGAGCTGTTCCCTGATGGTCAGTACACTCCCACAGCCAACCTCCCTCAGCTAGCCCACCTCCTGAGGTTCCTCCCCTCAGCAGGCTAGCCCCGATTGGTCCTTGTCAGGGCCAGCTGGCCAACCTTCCGTGGTCCCTCCCCCTGGCTGGACGGCCAACCTCCCATGGCCCTTCTCTCAGCCAACCTGTAAACCTACTATGGCTCTTCCCCTCGACCAGCCTGCCTCGATGGCTCTGATCGGGGTGGCCAACCTCCTGTGGTCCCTCCCCCAACCAGCCAACCTCCCACTATCCCTCCCCCCACTATTAGCCAACCTCCCATGGCTTCTTACCCCCGCCAGTCAGCCCCAATGGCCCCAATAGGGCCGGCCAGCCAACCTCCCACAGCCCCTCCCCCTGGCTGGCCAATTTCCCATGGCCTTTTCTCCCAGCCAACCTCCCATGGCCCCAATGGCCCCGATTGCTGGCCAGGCTGAGGGACCCCACCCATGCACAAATTCATGCACCAGGCCTCCAGTATATAATAAACTAAGATAAGTAAGCATATTAAAAAATGACTCCAACAGAGGCAAAATAAAGCAAGGGCCATAAAAAGATACAAATGACATGAAATAAAGTGTCAAGGAGAGTGTCTTGGTCTGTTCAGGCTGCTATAACAAAGTGCCATGGGCTGGGTAGCTTATAGACACCAAATATCTATTTTATCAGTTCTGGAGACAGAAAGTCCAAGATCATGGTGCCAGCACAGATTGGTTCTGGTGAGAGCCTACTTCTAGTTGTAGTCTTCCAATTTCTTGCTGTATCTTTACATGGTGGAGAGCAGAGAAAGGAAGCAAGCTCCCTGGTGTCTCCTCTTATAAGGACACTAATCCCATTGATGAGGGTGGAGCTGTCATGACCTCATCTAATTCTAATTACTTCCCAAAGGTTCCACCTCCTATTGCCATCACATGGAGGAGTTTTGGGGGGATGCAAACATTTCTCTCCATAAATAGAGGGAGAGATGATACCTGTTTCTTTGGGAAGCTTTATTTGTTCATTCAAAAATCATGTGCCAGGCCTGGTATAAAATGATGAACAAAACAAACAAAAGGGAAAAATAATAAAGTACCAGTTTGAATGTTAGGTACTTTTTTCCCTTTCAGTGGCTTATTGCATACTAGAGGCATGGTGCACAAATTCATGCACGGGTGGGATTCCCTCAGCCTGGCTGGCAATTGGGGCTGATAGGGGCTGTGGGAGGTTGGCTAGCCAAGGGGAGGGACTGTGGGAGGTTGGCCAGCACGGGAGGTTGGCCAGCACGGGAGGTTGGCTGTGGGAGTGTACTGACTACCGGGGCCAGCTCCTGCATTGAGCATCTGCCCCCTGGTGGTCAGTGCCCATCATAGAGACCAGTCAACTGATCAACCAGTCATTCAGTCATTCAGTTTTTCAATCACTTGGGCTTTTATTTATGTAGAGCTTTTTCCACATGCTCACCAATAGTGAAAGTGTCAGACTTTATTTTTTGACAAACAGTGGTAAAATATGTCCCCTGTTTTAATTTACATTTTTCAAATAACTAGTGAAATGCAGAATTTTTCTAATTGCTTGTGTTTATCATCATTCACAGCTCAACTATGATTTGCCTTCGACATCCTTTGACTTTTTTTTTCTATTTTGTCTTTTTCTTATTTATTTGTAAGATTTTTTGTTTGTTCATCCTAGATACTTATCTTTTATTATGAACACAGAAAATATCTTCTCCTAGTCCATAGGTTGTTTTAAAATTTTGTTTATGGTATATTCTGCTTTAAGGAATCGAACTTATCTACTTTTTCCTTAATGGAGTATGCTTTTTGATATTTTAAGGAATTCCTTTCTTATCCCAAGGTCACATTTTTTCAATATTTTCTGTTTTCAACAGGTTTTTCTTGTTGGTTCTAGTGCTCCATTTTTTTACATTTTCGTCTGGAATTTGTGTGTGGTGTGAAGTAGTAATCTAATTTTCATTAACTTTCCTTGCAGACAGTCAATTGTCTCAACACCACATGTTTTATAAGATATATTTTCACCTGCTAAGTTTGATGTTCCCTCAATAACAAATCAAATTCTATACCTAAGTGATTTTCTGAGGTCTCTATGATTTTCCTCTGATCTACTTATAAATTCCTCTGATGTTTTCTATTGCTGTGTTTTCATTCTATTCCATTTGTTTTCTTGTCTTAGTTTCTGTTAATTAATCACATTTTCTTCCTTTTCTTTATTTTCCTTTCCCATTTAGTTATAGAGTGTGCATTTGCTTCTTTAGTAGTTATACTAATTTTTTTCATATATATATATATATAGTTAAATTTAAATGTTTCTATCAAAAGCTAATTTTAATACACTTATCTGTCTTCCTTCCAAACTAAACTGGGACCTTTGCATACTTTAATTCACCCACTCAGCTCCCCTGCTATTATGCTGTTATGTTTTGTTTGTTTGATATTTCAGTTCTCTTTTAAAGCACATAATTAAACATTATTGTTATTATTCTCATTGCAACTTGTATCCCACATCTTCCTTCTGAATATATTTTTCTTCAATCTAAGATATATCATTTAGTAATCTTTTTAGTGAGTGTAATCTATTAGTGTTACTGTGGATATAAACTTTCTCAATCTTAGTAAGTCTACAATGTCTTTACCTAACTTTCACTCTTCTATTTAATTTTTAGAATAGGTAAAATAAGCACCTGATACAAATTCACAAAATACAAAGTATCCTCACTCTTAAATGATAGATTACAGGAATCATAATAGATTTCTGAATCTCAAATTATTTGCCTTTAGGACTCTGAAAATATATTCCACTATATGACAACTATTGCTGCTGAGAAGTATGCTGCCAATCTTATTACTGTGCAATTATAGTTAACCTTTTTATTTTTTTCCTCCGTTGCCTTGTAGGATTTCTCATTATACTTGATATTCTACACGTGCACTATTAAGAGTCTATGCGTGAAATTCATCTATCTACCTATCTATCTATCATCTATCTCTGCTTTTTTCTGCTGAACTTCCCAGCTGGCTAATTTTACATTTTCTTGGCTCAGGTGCTATGGGCTCAGCCAGCCCAAACCAGTTTTTAAGTTAGTTGCTGGGCTCCAGTTCTTATTCCACACAAGTCCTATAAATTGGTCCCTACACCTGCAAATGATGCCACCCTGAAGCGGTGGGTGGGTCAGACGGTTCCCACTCCTACTCTGAGGCAGCACTGGTTTCAGGCTGCAGCCCTGTGGAGTGGTCAGTGACTGTTTTCCCTTATACAAGGAAGCAGAGCACATTCATAGCCCAAAGCCTCACACAGAGCATTTAATTCTGGGACTCCCACACCAACCCAAGGCTTGTGGACTTAACTTCATCAGCAAGACGATGTTGAAAGCACAGCCACCAATGCCTCCCCTGTGGGCTCCAGGCCTCCTGGGCAAGGTGACTCTGCCTCTTACTCACCTTTTCGTTTTTAGCATTCCAGAGCCTTCTTCTTGCTTTTAGATTTTTAAATGTTTAATCCAGCATTTTTATTAATTTCCATTAGGAACCATATTTTATTGTGTTCAGTCCGGTCTCTTGTCCAGGAAATTCCTTGGCACTTGATACTGGAAACCTAGGCCACACAGGATCCCTCCCCTCCCACAGTCAGTTACCAATCCTTATCTATACCATTCCTAAGGAACTCTCATTTTGTGCATTCTTCTCTCAGTCACCTCTATGCCAAAGCCAGTTCCTTAGTTTAACTACCAGATTGCCTTACCTAAACATTTTCTTTCTAGTAACAAAACTTGGGGACTCTGGGTTGTATTTTAATAAGTAAGACTGCATTTCTTTTCATCTCATTATTCTTCCTCAATCCCTTCCAATCCAAATTATACAATGACACCAAATTAATATATATTTTTAAATGCTTATTTCTGATTAAAATAACATTTTATTATTTAGTAAATGGTATTGGGACATTGGTTAGCCTTTTTGAAAATATAATTAACAGCCTCAATGTCACATTGTGTACAAAAATAAATTCTTACTGTAAAAGCACCAAAAAATACATAATTTTAAAGTTGGTCTGGCAAGAAAATCTTTCCTACACAAGATTCAACACCTAAAAGTAAAAGAAAAAGAAGTAATCAGGTCTTACTTTATATAAATTTTAAATCTCCTTTAATAAGTCAAAATAAACAAAGTTAAAAGACATATGTCAGATAGAAATAAATTTTAAATAGTAAAATAACAAAGAATTGATGTTCAAATTATATAAAAAGCTCCTACAAATTAATAAGATAGATGAGTCCCAAATTTAAAAATGGACAAAGGATAAAAACTGGCAATTTATGAAATAATAAATATAAGTAAACATATGTATATGAAAAGATCCTTAGCAAGAAGATGAATATTTTTAAATAAAAATTTTGCCCTCCCCAAATTGGAAAAAAATTAAAATATTGATAATATTATTCATTGAAAAATATAGTGGAAGAATGATTTACTGAGACCATTTTGAAAGTCATTTTTTACAACATTTTCAAAATTTTAAATGGTATACTCTTTGATCCAATAATTCTACTTCTGGGAATCTTAAAGAAATACCCATGTGCAAAAAAATTATGTACAAAATACTCTAAAGTACTACTTATAATAGCAAGTTCTGTCTATGAAATTATGGTTAAAATAAATTAAATTACATCTATTCTATGGAATACTATGAAACCATTATAAAGAATGTGATGAGCCCATATGTGGAAAGAGTTCCATGGCATTGCAAATCGAAAAAAA
>NW_006300371.1:947385-948069 GCF_000327345.1 Myotis davidii | reverse complement strand
TATATATGTCACTAAACAGAAGCATAGCATGATTGCATTTATGTGTTTTAACTAAGAAACTTGAGTCACGTGTGTGTGTATAGTGTGTCCCCAAAATATGTATTTATACACACACTTTGAATAATTATATAGGTGGTGTTTATTAAAATATATTTTATTTTCAAACTTGAGCTATCAGCTGTTAAAAGTGTGTACACATTTTGGGGGGCACTCTCTACATATGTGGATGTGTATACGAATGTGTGTGTGCTTGTATTCTTATACACAAATGCAAAGAAAGATAAATGAGGGCCTAAAAAATAAATCAAACTTATTGGAAGGAAATATGCATTGATGGGAAGAGTGGTGAGAAAGCAGTGATTTTCTCTGTGTATGTCTGAACTTTTTAATCCATTTAATAAAAGTATATTCACACAACACCAATATATAAATATACTAGAGGCCTGGTGCACAAAAACTTGTGCACTCAGGGGTCCCTCAACTGGCCTATGCCCTCTTGCAGTCTGGGACCCCTCGGAGGATGTCCACCTGCTGGCTTAGGCCTGATCCCTGGGGGATCAAGCCCAAGATGGCAGTCAGACATTCCTCTGGCAGCCCGGCAGCCCTCGGGGGATGTCCACTTGCCATAGGCTCCCACCACCACTGCTGTACTGGCAGCCATCAGCCTGGCTTGTGGCTGAGGAG
>NW_006300371.1:941229-947009 GCF_000327345.1 Myotis davidii | reverse complement strand
GTCTTCTATAATTGAAACTTTGTAGCCTTGAGTGGTGCGCAGGGCCAGCCAGGGCAGGCAGGAAGCTGGGCTTCCTCCATCACCAGGGGCAACCCAAGCCTTCTGCTTTCTCCAGCTCTGTGGCCATGGCTGGCTGAAATCAGGTGTCTGGGGTTTATTTATCTTCTATAATTGAAACTTTGTTGCCTTGAGTGGAGCTCAGAGCTGGCTGCAGCAGGCGGGAGCTTGGCTTCCTCCATCACTGGGGCAACCAAGCCTCCTGCTTGCTCCAGCTCCGTGGCTGCCAGCTGCCATCTTGGTTGGGTTAATTTGCATATAGTCGCTCTGATTGGCTGGAGGGCGTGACTGAAGGCATAGCGAAGGTACAGTCAATTTGCATGTTTGTCTTTTATTAGTGTAAATATGTATACAATATTTTCAAAACTAAAGCAGGCAGAGAATTTGAGGAATGTCAAAAAAGATCAAAACAGAAAATTAAAATCACTTATAACCCCATAGTTACCTCCTCAAGTGAAAACCTGATCACTACATACAAGCATCAATGGCAACAATGGCTTCCCCTTCCCTACAAGAGAAACTGCAAGTGCCTTAACATGTCATACTTTTATCCCTGCCTCCTTTATAGATTCACATCCTACTCTCCCTCAACTAAAAATCTAACATCTGACCAGAACTTGGAATTTTCTAAATACACCTGCTATTCCTTCTGTCAGAGATAGACTCTCCCACCTGTAGTTGACAACTTCTTATTCACTATTCCCTTTTCTGTTTAATATGGTAGCACTTCTGTGAATGTTTATTTTCTCTCATAGTGTTAGTTTACCTCTGCTAGACCATCAGCATTTGAGAGAAGGAATTCATCAGTGCCTGCCCCTCCTCACCTACCTACCCGGTGACTAGGATAGGACCTGGCTCACAGTGGGCCACTCACTAGGTGAAGAATGAGTGTGCATGAAGGAAGGCATGCACTTCCGCTGGCTGAGCAGCAGTGGGTACTCAGCTTGAAATATACTCCCTCTCACTGCCATGATCCAAATTCATCATTTGACTGGCTTTCTTTACTTTCTTGAGCAGCACCTAATACCCAAGAGTGGAGGTGGAGAAAAGGTGCAAGAGCACCAGGGAAAGGTTGCCTAGGGATGGAGTGGTGACTAGGGGGCAGTGTCCCCCTGGAGTGGTATAGAGCACATGGATGAGGGGTTGGTTGCTACTGGCGAGGCAGCAAAGGGGAGTGAAAGTGAAGGAATGGGGCTCAGGTGAAGGAATGTGGGTGATGGAAGTTAGGAGGAGGGGTGAAACCAAAACATTTCAGAGCATTCTTTCCCAAAGTAGTTTCAAAGTGTGTAAGTAGGTATGTATGCAGGGGAGGGAGGGGAGTATCCCATGGCCAAATGTTTGGGAAACATGGGACAAAATAAGATAATTTACAGGCTGCCGGGGCTCACCAGCAGACCCTGAGCGAGGGATGAACAGATTACTCGGACACACGTTTCTGTGAAAGAGAGGGCTAAAGAAGTGTTCTACTTGAGAAGTAAAAGCAGTCCTGTTCACCTGCCTTGCTGGCTTTTTATTGTCACAACAGTTTGAACTAAAATTAACCTCTAGATACAATCAGCAGGGTAAGCATCCTTGAGAAAGCACATGCTTCTACTAGGTTGGGCCTTTAAAGACTAAACGTAGAGATGCCAGCAAAACACCTGGGGGATCAGACTTGTTTGGAAAAGTCAAGGCAGGGGCTGCCGCCTTTGGCAAGGTCCCCTCAGAGGCCCCTGACCTTTTGGAGAATCCTCCTTAAAGACATTCCAACCAAGTCCCGTGCTTCCCACAAGAGATAATTCTTAGCAGCATAATCTCAGAGACTTGACTTTGGTAAACTACTTTATGAAAGCAGATGCTGTACCAATGTTTACCAAATGTATTTGACATCGTATATTAGTTTTCTAGGGTTGCTGTAACAGAGCACCACAAATAGGGCAGCTTGGTCAACAGAAGTATCATCTCAAAGTTTTACTTAGAGGCTGGAAGTTTAACATCAAGTTGTTGGCAGGGCTGGTTCCTTCTGACCGCCTGAGGGAGAGCAGTGTCGAGCCTCTTCCTAGCTTCTGGTGGTTTCAGGAAAATTTGACATTCCTTGGCTCATAGAATCACCCCAGTCTCTGCCTCTATATTCACATGGTGTTCTCCCTGTGTGGGGGTGTCTCCATGTTTCCACTTTTTATAAGGACACCAGTCATTTTGGATGAAGACTCACCCTACTATGTAGCACAACCTCATCTTAACTTGACTGATTACATCTGCAACAACCTTATTTCCAAAAAAGTCACATTCTGTGGTACCAGGCTATTAGGACTTCAACATATGAATTTTAAGGGGATACAATTCAACCCATAACACACAGGAACCTTTTGGCACTGAATATGTAGCAGAACTGGTGTCCTAAGGAACACAGTTTTGATAAAATCTACTAGAATAGATTGTATATCATGAGGTTCTGCCAATAGATGGCTAAAGATAAGGGTCCTTATTCACTGAGACCCTAGAATGCACCAGGCAATCTGAAAAAGGTAGTATTATGATGACAACTTTACAAATGAGAAAACAGATTCTGGTCACTAAAAACACTTGCCCTACGTGACTGGGCTGCGATTCAAACCGAGGTCTGCCTCACTATCAACCACTTCTCTCTCCACTCCAACTTGCTGCTTCTCAAAAGAACATAACCATCATTAAAACGAGGTCCTTGTTGTGGAAATAATGGGGTTATTTTTCCACCCCTCACTAATGCTTAATCCATACCGAAAAGTGGATGAGATTTGAAACAAAGCAAAGGCTGGGAGCTTCCTTCTCATCGTTGAAATAAATCTGTTTAATAGTATGAAGCACTCCTGGTTAAATGTTTACCTTTTGAACCCTACCCTGAAGGAAATGGTTTCCTGAAGCTTTGGCTAATCTTTTAGCAAACTGTCAAACTGAAAACGCGGGCGCTTCTTGAGGAGGATTTTAACTGCACTATTGATTATAGTGCAGCTAGAAACCATTTTTAGTCTTATCTTCATATGATTTAATTGACATTGAGAGGTATTTTAATTGAAATGTTAGACTTCCTCCCTAGAACTACCCTTTGTTTCTAGCAAGGCAATCTAGCTTTTATGCTTTTAATAGCCATCTGTTGTTCAATAAATGTCAAATCGTTCCTAATGGTCTCTCTAAGCATAGTGTTGGGTGGTTTTTTTGTGTGTGGGGTTTTTTTTTTTAATTTGCTTTTGTACTCAGTGTTTGTTATGGGCAAATGAGTCTTTGCCATAAAAGAGCGCCATTTCTCATGGTGCTCAGTCCCGTTAGAAGGAAAAAGTGATTAGAAATAAAGAGACAAAAGAAATGCTTTTTTAAAAAAATTCTTGTCGGTAGTGGGGAGATTTAGAAAGTCTATAAAAATGTTTCCTCTCAGCAGTGTGGGGGATTGTAGTCCCATTCAGAGCATAAAAAGAATAGAGACTTCCGAAAAATCTTTGAGTCACTTGAATTGCCTGAAATGATAGAGGTTAATACATAAAAGAAGTAGGTGGGAGAGAAAATCCATTGGACAAAGCCAGGTTCAAATGTACCAGGGAGCTCTTGACTTCATAAGCTATTGGGGACTTTTTTTTTTTTTTAACCTTGTGGGTATTTTGTAGGGATAAAGCAGAAGCAATGCAAGAACTCCATTTCCTGGAATCCCCTCCCTCCCCAGTGGACTCTGAACTGAACCAACCTACGCTCCAGATGTGGAGGAGGTGGACAGCCAGTGACTTTGAATGACGTTCAGTAATGAGAAGGAAGGAAAGACCCTTCCTGGGGAGATGCAAAAAATTATTGCAGAAGACATAGAATTTTTGCTCTTCCTCATTAGCTTCCTGGCATTCAACACCCTCCATGAAAGGTCATCTTCCAAGGTTAAAAAAATGAATGACCCTGGGTTTTTGAAGCCCTGGAGAGCCCTGGAGATTAGGATTATGGGGCTGTTGGGAAAGGGGACGGGGCTTTCATTGAGACTTGCGTGCATCATGTCACAATCAGCTTTCGAACTAAGAAGTATGCTTGATTGCTTGGACCAGGGTTTGAAATATTCTCCAAGGGCGAGGAGAAGTGTATTCTAAGAGGTAATTAGAATTGGTTGAAATACAGGGCTATAAATGAGGGACTGATGTGATTTTACAAGAAACAGGTCATAACTCAACATTCTAATGACTTTTTCTTTGGAGAAGGTCAGCAAAGCTATTAACAAGGGAAGTGGGCACGCAGAGTTCTCCATCCCAGCCTGTAACTGAACTTTGAACAAAGTACCTCCGTCAGGACTCAGACTCTAATTACCTGAGCCGGCTGCCTTTGCTCAGGAACAAATGCTGAGGGGGCTAAATGGGCAGCAGGCTTCTGACTGCCCTTCTGCACTTCTCTAGCTCTCTTCCCCAAAGGATAAGAATAAAGATGCTGACAAGTTCATTTCTTCAGGCACCATGGCCAAAAATAGAGCAAATTATTACAAAGATTAAAGTCCCCCAGACCCAAGTAGCATTTTCCACACTCAAAAAAAGATGAGGTTTAACCGCAGTCCGTCTCCCATCCTGTGCTCTGCCCTGAGACATGGGCAAACATGTCAACAGGGGCCATGTGGCCATGGTGGGATTTAGAAAGGGGAAACCTCCCCAGTGCTCCAGTTTGGAAATAAAAGCTGGATAATTTCAAGATAAGCCCAGTTCCCCCACTGCTGCTTTTTGTTATTTGTGTACACACCTACCAATTTGCTTATTAGGTTTAAACCAAGGTCAGGGAATGTGTCTACTTATGTATTTGTTAATTATTGAATTTACTAGGGTTATATTGGTTAATACAATTATATAGGTTTGAGGTGTACAATTCTATAATATATCATCTGTATATTGTATTGTGTGTTTACTACCTCAAGTCAAGTCTCTTTCTATCACCATTTATCCCCTCCCCCTTTACCTTCTTTTACCTCCCCCACCATCCTTTCCCTCTGGTAATCACTATACTGTTGTCTGTATCGATGAGGTTTTTTTGCTTAACCCCTTCACCTTTGTCACCCAGCCACCTAACCGCCTCTCTTCTCTGACAGCTATCATTTTATTCTCTGTCTCTATGAGTCTGTTTCTGTTTTGTTTGTTGGTTTATATTGTTCATTGGATTCCACAGATAAATAAAATCATATGGTACTGTCTTTCTCTGACTGGCTTATTTCACTTAGTATAATAATCTCCAAGTCCATCCATGCTGTTGCAAAAGGTAAGATATTTTTGTTTTTTATGGCTGAATAGTATTCCATTGGGCAAATGCACCACAACTTTTTTATCCATTCATTTACTGATGGGCACTAGGGCTGCTTCCAAATGTTGGCTATTGTAAATAATGCTGCAATGAACATAGGGGCACATATATTCTTTTGAGTTAGTGTTTAAGGTTTTTTTAGAAGTGGAATTGCTGGGTTATAAGGCAGTTTCATTTTTAATTTTTGAGGTACCTCCTTACTACTTTCGACAATAGCTGCACCAGCCTGCATTCCCATCAACAGTGCACAAGGGTTCCCTTTTCTCCACATCCTTTCCAACACATGTTGTTTGCTGATTTATTGATGATAGTTATTCCAACGGGTGTAAAGTGATATCTCATTATGGTTTTAACTTGCATCTCTCTGATGATTAGTGACATGACTATCTTTTCATATGTCTATTTATTTTTGTTTCCCCATTCCCCTTCTTCCAATATTCAAAAGAGTGCCCAGTATA
>NW_006300371.1:937733-939948 GCF_000327345.1 Myotis davidii | reverse complement strand
TGTGCTTAAATTCTGGAGAAAGAGACGCTGGAAACATTGGGTACTCAGTTGACTACCCATGAGACACTTTCAAAAGTAAATAAAATTGTGTTAATTTGTGCCATTATGCAAATGACTAGGTAATACCTATATGCAGTATATATATATATGAGAAATATGCTAATTAACCAGGATGCTGTAAAGGTGTACTGACAGGAGGAGGTTGCAAGCGCAGCGTCAGGGGCGACAGGGGCTTCCGCGTGCCTGTGCTTGGGGAGGACCTGATCAGCAGTGGCCGTGGCTGCTTCAAGGGCCAGAGTGGGATGCAGGGCAAAACTGGCAGCAGCCACAGCTGTTGCGGGGCCCGGGGAACGAGGCAGGGCCAAACCGGTGACTCCAGGGTGGGTGGCACCACACAATTTCAAATCACGCGCTGGGCTCCTAGTCGATAAATATTTGTTAAATTTAAAAATTATAATCTAGGAGTTTTCAATGGACCCTCAGAGCATGAGCTTCTTCCAAACAGTACTGCTCTTCCCCCTTGACCCTAGAATATTGGGGGGAGGGTTATTCCCTTTCCACATCCTTTTTCTGGAGATGCAGCATCTGGTCTATTCTTTTGTTCCTCTGGGGGTTCATCACTGACTCTGGATGAACTTGACCCTACACCTCACCTCTGCAAGTCCAGGGCCAAGATGACCGTTGGGGTCAGTGTCAACAAAACTATATGTCTAGCTGCAGTTCCTCCCCTTCCCCCATGGACTCACCAAACTAAAATATTTGACCACCAGACTCTGGAGTCAAAGTACTGACAAAATCAAAATTGTGAGGAATAGGAGGGAAATATGTCTTTAGACTATCACACCTTCCTTTCAGATTATTTATCAGCCCTCAATCATATGACTCCTATGATGACCTGTATTTGTGCGTTTTATCATTACCCTGTGTGTGATTATATATGTGATATGATTGTATATGTTCAATGTTTCCATTGATTGTTACATTATATCCAAGTACAGTTATGTTGGACTTATCTCTTAATGCTCTCAGCAGTTTAAAAAATTGGAACTTCCTGGATGATATCCTCTAAACAAGCCCCTTAGATCTGTGATGCTCCCAGCCTTGGACTCCAGGCTCCTGGCCCTCCCTGTGTCCTTGCTTCAGCTCAACTGAAGTCTGTTTATTTCTTGACCCCTGGCTCTGGACACCAAGCAGTTACACTTTAGGTTTGGTTCTGTGAAACCTAGGCAACAATACATTGCCTTAATTACTCTTCAAAGACATTTACTGTGAGAGGACACAAAAACAGATTTTTGCAACCTTCCTGCTGTTAAAGGTTCTAAAGGTTAAGGCCTCCAGTAAACTGTGATTAGAAAAAAAAATCAACGGAATAACTGCATGATTACCCGCTATATTTAGCAGGCTACTGATTTCCAGAATCACTTGGCATTTCTGCCCTGCAGCCTCCTTCAACCCCTGGGGAAGTCTTCCAGAGAGAATATGTGACACTTTCCTGGCCCAGCACCTGGCACACAACTACGAGGCCTGAAATGTCTGGAAATACCTCAGCATCTCACATAATAAAAGGGTGTCCAACTCCACAAGAGAAAGAGAAAAAACAAAACGACTTACTATAAAATGGTTGGGTGAGGCAGTGCTGGCTCATAAAACAAAACTGTTGTATAAAATTCCAATGAGTCTTTGTTCCCTTAGGTTCATATAAGGTGCAGCCCATTTCTTAAATTGCTCAAGACTCTGTAGCAAGTGGTCTGGGATTAGTGGAGCAGGGTCATGCCTTCCACACCCTGTGGGATTTCCTTTCTGTGGCTCTTCTGCCCTCCGTAAGACCCCTTTCTCTTCCTTCCAGTACTGCTTTTCTCTTCCTTCCCTAAAAAATAAAAAAAAAGGCCTGCTTATCAGACAGCCTGTCACTTACACATTAGCATACATTGGAATTCACTTGTGGCAAGAGATGAAAGATTATTTAAATAATAATGGCTAATAATATTGAGCACTTACCGTGTGCAAAGATTTTTCCTAAGTGCATTATATACACTGAGTGGCCAGATTATTATGACCACCTGACGTTTGTAGGCAAATTAGCCATACACTGCATCGTATGGGATATGGAAACCAAAGGCCTGTTCAAACACCTTTGCTGTCTGCAGTTACCAAGACAAAACGTCTCCAATTCACACAGGAACACAAGGATTGGACAGTCGAGCATTGGAAAAAA
>NW_006300371.1:930525-937380 GCF_000327345.1 Myotis davidii | reverse complement strand
CTGAGTAGAGCTGTAATGTGTGTGTGTGTGTGTGTGTGTGTGTGTGTGTCCCACGTTCAAAGGCTGTTAAATCGCATTGTTTACCCATATCTTTAGAAAAAATCACTTCTACTGTCGTGTAAATAACCTGCTTCCCTATTTATAATGGTCTGGCCCTCTAGCAACTTCAGTACGAAATTACAGCTAATTTGCCTACAAATGTCAGGTGGTCATAATAATCTGGCCACTCAGTGCATATTAATCCAGTTAAGTCTCACAACCAACAAATGAGTTTGCTATTATTTAGTCCTCATTTTACAATAAGAAAATGAAGGCACAGAGAGGCTAAGAAACTTGCCAGGTCCACACAGCTAGTAAGTAGAAAAAGTGGGCTTTGAACCCAGGCGTTCTGACTCCACAATCCATGTTTCCAACCTCTGAACTAGTTTACCGTTCAATAACTTTTCATCACCGACAACCCTCATTTTTTAGGGAAGAATGGTGCAGAATGAGTGTGTAGTCTGGCCCCTTATGACTGCCTTCTGATCCTGCCTGCAGTCCAGTTGTGTCTGTCTATAACCAATGGATCACAGGCACCCAGAATTTGGGAAGAATGGAGGACAGAAGAGGGACAAGCTGGTCTTCAGACCTATAAAGGGGAACTGAATGCTGCTCGTTGGGGCTTTCAAACTGCTTTTCTCTACCCCTGGCTTCCATCGTGGGAGAGGGGGCAGGGTTCCAGGACCACCTGGCTTCCACCAGAGCATCTCCACCTTCAGCTGCCTCACACCCTTGGTGTCTGAGTAGAATTTTGGTTGAACAGAGATTCATGACTCAAAAAGGTTTGGAGACCCTCAGGGATGAAGCAATCACATGGGTGTCAGGTTCTTTAATAGCTAAGCCCTCCACATGGCTGATCTACACAGCTCTGTACTCCCGGGAGAAGAAGGCAGGGGGGTGTAGGCCAGGCCACATGCTGGAATCTGTCTGCCAGTGCCATCACTGTAACTGCCAACTGTCCTCGCTTGGAGCAGGGGCAGCATTCCTGGGGGACACGGACACATTAAGAAGGACCATGACTTTATTTTCTGCCCACGGCGGCAAGCTTAAACAAATGTTTAAGAGTAAATGGAAATAAGATGAATCTGTGAGAGCCCTCCAGCAAGTACAAAGTATTTGGAAATCCATTTCTTCCCTTGTCTTCCAAATTCCTTAACTCAGTTATGCAGCGTCCACTTGTGCTCCTTATACTATTTCTCACCTGCCTGTCTAAGCCTCATGGAATATTTCAGAGGACCCACAAACAGGTGTGTGTGTGTGTGTGTGTGTGTGTGTGTTGAGTGAGTGAGTACGCACACACATGCATGTAGAGATTAAGCCAGGCCAGCTCCAGGCACCCAGTTGGATGATCTACCCTGGGTTTATTTGTTGGCAGAGTTTCAGTAGATCAGAGAACAAATGTCCTATTCTCAATTTGCATCCTGACTCATAACATAAATCATATTCACACAGGCTTACAATTACAGGCTCCAGGAAGGCTACAGAGCACAGTGGTCAATGGAAGCTGGAGCCAGATTGCCTGGACTCAGATCCCAGTTCTGTCACTTACAAGCTGTAGGTCTGCAAGGGACTTCCTAATCGAACCTCTCTGTCCCAGGTTAGCATCTGTGAAATGGGAATAACCATAGTGCCTGTTGGGAGAATTGCTCTTCTGGCATAAAGTACTTTTAACAGTGCCTGGCACATGGCAAGAGTTCAATAAGCATTAGCCATGTACAGCTCCAGAAGCACCCACCAGCCCCCTAGGGCCCTACTATGTCAGCCCAGTCCAACTACCATTCTGGCTCCAGTAACAGCTCCTGGCTGCTGTCACTGCAGAATGCAGATGGCCACAGTTAAACAGGGAGGTTAGCAGTCAGCCCTGTTGGAGACAATCAGAAGTTACAAGGTTCCTGGGGGAAGTTGACACTTCATTAGGCTTT
The DNA here is from genome assembly GCF_000327345.1 of Myotis davidii. Taxonomy (NCBI): domain Eukaryota; kingdom Metazoa; phylum Chordata; class Mammalia; order Chiroptera; family Vespertilionidae; genus Myotis; species Myotis davidii. The sequence continues at coordinate 935,419 of NW_006300371.1, read as the reverse complement.
CTTCCTGGCACAACTTAAAATTGAAAACGCTGCCTGAAGCATCTTGTGATCAGAACAAATACTCTTCACTCATTCACCACACATTTATTGAGCACATCTTAAGAATAACAGCCAACTGTGTATAAGTACTCCCTGTACCAATGCTGTGCTAAGAAGTGTCCTTTCCATCCATGCACAGCGATGCTATAAGAGAGGTACTATTACTTTTTCCATTTTCTCTATGAGGCTCAGAGAGGTACTGTGTGACCTGCCACAGGTCACAGAGTATATGGCAGAGCTAAACTTCCACCAGAGCCAGATCCCCATGTTTTACTACTCTGCCACTTCTCTCATGTCCTCAAGCCCTTCAGATAGGCCAGGTGGCCTGTGCTTTATCTATCCTCTTGCCCTCTCATCTGTGAAATGGGAGATTACAAATCTCAATTCTGTTCTCACTAACTCAGAGGAAAATCCCCAGGCTTCTGTCTACATAGCACACTGAAGCCCAAAGGAACAATGCTGGAATAAGCATTGCTACTTAGTTACACAAAATCCAGGCTTCAGTTTAAACTTTGCATGCAAAACCCTTTTAATCTCTCTGCCATCGCATTCAGACAGAAGGTGTGAAGATACACTTCCTTGTTTGCAAGCAATACAGATGTAACTGTGATAAAAATTGTCTTGGGTGTGCCTGTCACCGCCATAAAAAATAAAAAAATCTGGGTAGGTATTTTGGGCTGCTTCAAGCAAATAGAAACTATAGAATGTGTTTTCTAGAGAAATGAAACTCTTTGTTTATTGTAATTTTGTCAACTGAACAATAACACTAGCCCCAAAGTACAAATAATGTAATTACAGAGCATTCATAAGGTCTCTAAAAATATTCATAGTAACATCAGTCAAATCATAACCACCACCACCCCACACACCTCACCCACTTCACAGGCACACACGCCACAAACACACACACATACCACCACCACCACACAGAATGCTAGGACACCTTGCTCCATGATTTAGCTACACAGACTCATTCAAACTCAGTGAAAGTCACATAGCTAACACCTCATGCAATGCCCTGAAATCTATAATAATAAAAGCATAATATGCAAGTCAACTAAATAACTGAACAGCAGAACAACCTTCCAGACGACCTTCCAGACAACCACACTATGACAACTACTCCAGCCAAGGCGGGTGCAATGCAATTGGTCAGGCCCAACCATTGCCCCTCAATCTCCCTGCAGAGGGAGGCCCAGGCCACCACCTGGCAGGGAGATCAATTGGGGGCTCCATGATCGACCTAAAGAGGGAGGCCCAGGCCACCAACTGGTGGGCTATGGAGGGTGGGCAGGGCCTCCCTCTGCAGGGGCGATTCACTGAGGAGCCCCAGCCAGGTGGGCAGGGCCTACCACTTTGGGGCGATCGATCATGGGGCTCCCAGGCTGTGAGAGGGCACAGGCCAGGCTGAGGGATGGCCCTCTCCTCCAGTGCATGAAATTTGTGCACTGGGCCTCTAGTTTTTATAATAAAAACCCATAGAGCAGATCATGTCAAGAGCATTTTTAGCAGAGATATGGACAGGAGGGCCAGAGAGGATTTCATCCCTTAAGCACAGTGCCTTTCCAGCTGGAGGTCTCCTGTGGAGTCTTGGCAGGGAAGCTGCTGCCTTCCTTGGCTCAAGAGCACAGAGATCCCAGCCCTCTCCTGCCTGTCCAGAAGCCCAGCTGCTGCCAAGGTGGAGATTTCTGGCTCCTCCCAGGCCTGCAGTTCTTGCCCTTGTTCAGCCCTCCTGGGGCCCACACTCCTTAGGTGGTTCCCCCAGAAACACAAACCCTAAGACCCTCAGGAGAGAGAGCTTGGTGGGGCAAGAAGCATGCACAGTAGGAAGTGGCACATCCAGGTTTGCGGCTGTGGCTCTGCCTTTGGTTGGGTTGGAGATTGGGCGTATTCCTGGACCTCTCAGAACCTCAGTTTTATCATCAATTACATGGTGATAGTAATGCTTACCCCAAAAGGTAATTGTGAGATAAGTGTTCTTGACACAAATAATAATAATAAATTGATAATACAAGGAATGAAAGAAAACTTCGGGAGGTGATGACTAGTTGATGATAATGGGTTCATAGATGTATATTTGTCTCTAAGCTCATTAAATGTGTACAGCTTTTTACTGTCCGTGTGCCTCAATAAAGTGGTTTTTTTAAAAACTTTATAAATATTCACTCAATTTAGGCCTTAATCATTGCCTTCCCCTTCTATGTAGTCTTTTCCTAATGAAATTAAGAATTTGCTAGACACCATCTTGGCAAAAGTGTCTAGCAAAATTCTGGAAAAGCTGAAACTAGAAGAATGAAATGCTGCCTACAGAGAATTAGAATTTAGCTCACCTAGAGGGGAAATACACACATAAGGAGGATGGCCTGAGCCCTAAGGTGAGCCTGGGGGTTTTAGGGTGCTGTCCACCACTAGTCTCACTGTTCTCACCAGCCTGTACTTCTGTGTACACCAGCCCAGGCATGTGTCCTCCACCTTGTGACAAAGCAGAGACCCAGCCACACTTTGGAAGATTACACTAATGGCTAAGGGCTCAAAAACAATACTTAAAAAAATAGGCAACCAGATCATGTTTACACATGTAGTTTATCCATATTTAGCACATGACCCATATGGGGAGGCCTCCTTGACTGGCTGTCCTGCTGCCTCCACTTTCTGGAGGTCATGTTTAGTCCCTGCCTCCCTGACTGGCTGTCCTGCTGCCTCCACTTTTTGGAGGTCACATTTAGTTCCTGCCACCCTGGCATCCAGAGAACAGAAAGTGGATCTAAATGGCTGGTTATGAAGAGCACAGAGGGGCACAGGTAGAAAATGAGGTTGGACAGGAAGGCTCGAGCATGGAGCATGGAACTTGCACGCCAGGCTAAGGAGTTTAAATGTGACCCTGTAGGAGAAGGGTTTTAAGCAGAGGCATGACCTAACTGTGTATTTTAGAAAGACTATTCTGAGAGCAGCCTGGAGGGTCGATTAAGAGGAAAGCACAGTAGGAACAGGGACTGCGGAGAGCGATCTGTGGTAGTAATCCAGGCACGCAGGCTGCCCTAAAGTGTCAGAATTAGAGAAGAGGCATGAGCATTGAGAGAGCCACAAGTGCCTTCAGCCTAGGCGAGTAGAAAGTTCCAGGCTTGGGTGATGAGTTGATGCCACTTTCCTAAACAGGGCACACAGGAGGAGGAGCAGGTTTAAGAAGAAATACACCGAGTTCTTTTTTGAACACGTGAGTCCACTCCTGCAGAAGCACATAAGGGCAGGATGTTGTAGCCAGCCCTCTTATTTTCCGGTAGCAGGGGCTGACCTCTTCAACCAAGTCACTGTACTATCCATGCTTCATCTCCTCTCAGGTGGGAGGAAAGCAAGTTATGATCGCCTCTTTCCTCATGGGGGTGTAGCGAGGCTTTGTTTAGCTATTCCAAGAGCTGGGCCACTTCCAGATGAAAGGAACTCTGTGAGCGCGGAGCATAAGGAGACCAAGCACAAAGAAATGTTTAAAAGGCTGCCTGAAGGGTAGGAGGCAGGCTGGCAGGGGTTCGTTCTGCTTCCTAATGAGATTTAAAAATCCAGGGATGAAAAACAAAAGATATGGCTGCAGGAGACATGGATTTGTTCTCTCTCTGGACGGATTAACGTTTGGATTGTTTTTTCCAGATGTAACTGGCCAGGATTAAAAACCCATGCTTCTCCCACAAACAGACAGGCAGGGAGGCAGTGGAGACCCAAGGGGCTCCTAAAGAGACAGCTGTAGCTCATCAGCTCACCATGGGGACCGCTCTCTGCAGAGGTTCAGAGACAGGGACCAGTCAGGCTTCAGGTGTGGATGCCGCCCTTCGCCAGCCCAGGGAGCCCTGGGTCCCTCCATACTCACAAAGCCCAAAGGGGCAGCACACCAGACACCTCTCTCTCTCTCTCTCTCTCTCTCTCTCTCTCTCTCTCTCTCTCTCCTCTGTCTCTTTGTTCTCCTATTGCCCTTTATTTGCTCTAAGACTGAGTTAAGTCTACTTGCATTACAGTTTCTGGTTCTAAGCTTCTCTCACAGTCTTGATGTTCAGCCACTGCAGAGCAGGGCTGTGTTGGGCTCTGTCTGCTAGCCTCCTGGGCCTGCCACATTGAAGCTGTTCAATCAATGTTTGTTGAATTCATTAAAATAGGTGAGTAAAAGCTGCATGTTATACTGCTGTAGTGTGGAGAGGCAGGTGTTTCCCAAATGAGTCTGTTTCTGCTAAAGCTGCCTGGATTTCATAACCTGGCATTATTGCAGCGGGATTTAGGGATGTCTGGCAGGAGCCATGGTTATAGGTCTGGGAGCGTCCATGGGCCAGGCCTGCCAGCAGTTAGGAGGGGTAGCATCAAGCCCCTGGGAAGAATTCTGGCTCAACATATTGGGTTGAATCCTGGTTTCTTCTACCAATTTTTATTCCTGGAATAACAGGAAAGTCTCTTCTTTCTCTATGATCTTCAATTTCCTACCCTTGCAGATAATTATAGAAAGATAATTGTAGATGCACAGTGCTTGGCACCAAATAGGTGTGCAATAAGTTCTCTGAATAATTCGTTCATTGATGGAGAATCTTAACTAAGAGAAGGTGCAGCTTGGAAATGGGGTACATTTGCTTGGTACTAGGCACCAGATGGCTTCCTTTCATTCTTGTGAACAAGAATGGTTCTTGTGATGCAGGTTAGTGAAAATGTCCAGGAGTCAGTGCATCTATCATCTATCATCTGGGTTACCAGAATTCTGAGACTTACCTGGATTCTGTCCTAGCAACTCTAGTGCCCTCAGAAAATGCCAAATGACTTTTCTGAGCCTTGACTACACTGCCTCTGGTCTGTGGTTTCCATTATCTCCGTAGGGTTATCATAA
>NW_006300371.1:917947-930479 GCF_000327345.1 Myotis davidii | reverse complement strand
GAAATGCAAATATATTACATGGCCCTGCACCCAGCCCCTAGTAAGCAAGCCATAAAAAAAGTTAGCTTTTATGATGATCTTTTTTCCCCTGTAGACTCTAAGCTCCATGAAGTCAGTAACTATGTCTGTTTTGCTTTTCACTCTATACTCAGATCCATAACACAGAACCTGACAGATAGAGGGGTCTCAATGCATATTTATAGAAAACATTAATTATGACATGCCTGGCATTTTAAAAAAAACAACTCTAACGCATGGAGGCCATGATGATCCATAATGTTTATTTCATTCTACAACATTCAGTAGTCAGATGGAGGGACAAGTTTAAGTCAGGAAGTATTTTTGCTATTGAATCTGTGGTTGCATTGTATCATGAGTAAAAATTAAAATTTTTCTTCTCTTTTTCAATCTAGGTAGTATCTCAATTAGTGCAATAATTGGGAATTGGGAGAAATTATATGTTCCTCCTTTTAAATGTTGACCAACAAAATCATGAATTTGAATATATGTTAATAATGACTATTGATTAATTTGATGTACAAGCTTAGACACAACTTAATGTTGGAAAATCTGAAAATTTTCTTGACCACAGCCATAGATAGCCAGAAAAAAATCTGAATCCATAACTGTGAACTTCTTATAAACCAAAGAGCCACACTTCTGAGCCTGCCCAAACTTCTCCAGGAGTGGTAAGAAAGAGAAAATTTTCCATGTTTAGTGTGCCAAGCCTTGTGCAAAGACTTTGGGTTTGTGTAGCAGTATTTTGTGCTGCCTACCAAATAAATATTTTCAGTTCTTTTGAGCATACTTCCCTGCCCCCTCACAGTTAGGTTGAACCATGTGACTTGCTTTGGACAGTGCATGTGAGCAAAAGTGATGTATGTCACTTCTGGGATACAGTTTTAAGAGCCAGCATGCTATTTTGCACACTCACTTTCCCTCTGCCATGGCAATGTGCCACATCATGAAACCTCCTCACCCTAGGACCAAGAGTGAGGATAACTTAAAACAGAGTTCCCAGCCCATTCCCCATTAGTGAGTGGCATTAGTAAGAAATATTTCTTTGGAATTTTAAGGCAAAGAAATTCATTACTGAAGCATAACCTGAATTATCCTAACTGATACATTATGTTAGATCATTTAATCATTTTTTTAAAAGATCCACAAGGTTTTTGAGGGAGACAATTCTTCATGGGTCTCATGAATTCCTGTATGTCTTGCAAGCAAAGCAATAGCTCCCTTTGTTCCAGAATATCTACTCGAAGACATTAGCAAACAGCCTGCAAAGATAGAGATACATGTTTTCTGCCCTTTATAAATTTAGGACTCTAAGCCTGGGGTTCCTCTCCTATTACACAGCTGGCTGTGTGTAGAGCCATCCATCTAAGCATTGCCGGGGGAACTTATACAAATATGATGTTCATGTTTTGCTGTTCCATGAGTAATAAAGTCTTGTATCTGACCCAAAAGTCCACATCCTCTCCCAGCAACTTTGAAACTGTGGCAGGCTAACAAGTAAGCTGGAAGTCAGGTAAAATTTAAGCTTTTCACAGTTCTCGACAATAGGTATTAACATCACCATTTTACAGATGGCAAAATTGAGCTTCAGAATAAGCTACCCAAAGTCATGCTGCTAATAATTGGAAGATACCATTTTTCCCATTGTTCCCCATTGCTTGCCATAAAAATAACATTCATTCATTCCTGTATTCCTGAATTTATTCATTCACTTATCTAATTAATGTCTATTAAATAACTATTTTATTTCAAGCATCATGCTAGTATGCTGTGTTCTAGAGTTCTTTAAAGATTAGCATTGAATTATTCCAACATACCCAGTTTTGATGCCTAAAGTAAGACATTTGATATTGTTTTAATCTTGGCCTATACTACACCATTTTCAACTGCCTTCCCCTGAGCAAGCAGATGACCAGGCGAGTGTAGCAAGGAGTCAGTTTTCCCATAATTCAATGTCAAAGAGTATATTTTGCCCCTGGATGCAGTGATAGATCTAGAAGCTCTAGAGAGCTCTGGAAGAAGCCCGAGTAAGTATACCGTCAAAGATCTCACCAAGGAGCAGCACACAGTAGACGCTTCACCTTTCCCCTGTCCTCTCCGAGGTGCTGCCACAGGATGGAGAGGGACCTAGCATAATTAAGCTGCAATAGAAGTATGCACTTCCCCCACTGAAAAACCTTAGGGTGTTAGATCTCAGGAAAAGTGAGCCAGAGGCTGACATCCAGCCCAACCTTACATCATCTTTTTCTAGTGGGACATACTTACTGAAAACGATTTAGACCAATAGATCTTGGTTCAACTCTTGCTCCAACTCTAATCTACTACTTAAGTGATTTGGGTATATTTTTAACCTCTCTGAGTTTCAATTTCCTCATTCATAAAGAAGGATAACAATATCTAATTTATCAGACTTTTATGAATATTAATAAATGAGATTCCATATGAAAAGCACAGTGTCTAGCACGTAGTAGGCTTTCAATAAGTAGCAGCAATTTTTATTGCCATCATTATTTAGCTTTGACTGAGTGGACAGAACATCCCTTTAAACAAAAGAAAATTAAAGAGTAGGTATAGAACCACTGGCTGAAAGCCAAAGAGGGAAGATAAAGCATTATAATTGCCTCTCCTGGGAAAAGCCATAAATCCAGGCAGCTGTGCTGCTCCCACTCTGTGGCAGCGTGAGAGGAAGCCTGTGTCTGAGAACATCTGTCTCAGAATGAGTGCCCACCATGTACAAAGCCCACTTTGGGTGATGTAAGCGATACAGTCTTAGGAGGCAAGCACTGTCCTGCCTTCCAGGAGTTTATTATCTACTGAGATGGGACAAAGGCAAGATGAAATAATAAGAAATCAATAATAAAGGTAGGTAATCTTTATTATCTACCAAGAATGAGACAAAGGGAAGATTAGAAAATCATTGTTTTATGAGAGAAACTGAGGAAAGGGAACTAATGTGCCTTATTTTTATGGTGGGTGAGCTTTCATTCCAGAGAAGAGGCATTAAGACAAGCTTCATATATGGGTATTTAGGATTGGCACTGATAGATGAAATTTCAAAAGAGACATGGGGGGCGGGGAATAATTAAGGCAAAGGGAAACAATGACTGGCGAGGATTGGGTCCATTCAGGAAACAGCAAGTAATATGGTTTGGCTGGAAAGTGTCATGGGCCAACCAGGAGATAGTCTACACAATGGGCGGCCTTGAGAGTGTGCTTAAACCGGTCATTAGTGAAGAGTGGCAGCCCCAGAACTGTGTTTCAGGAGCATTAATCTGTCATCTAGGACAGGTTGGAGGAGGAAGAGGTTGGCAACAAAGAGACCAATTAGATAAGTATGCAGCACTTGAGGCAGAAAAAACAGAAGCCCAGATCTTGGGGAGGCAGAGGGGTGTTGCAGGGCAGTGAGACTAGAAAGGGTGATTCCAGAAAAGGTAAAGATTCTAGATCTAACAACATAGAGTAGCTTGAGAAGAAGCTTAATATTTGTGCCATGTAGCAAACGTTTCCTGTGCTGAACCCAGAGAGGTACAGACAGGGCCCCCCTGTGACATGGTGGCCCACACAGTGTGGAGAGAAGACGTGCCCCTGGAGAACACTGCTTAGCAAGACCAAGTTGGTCAAGGATTTGGGGGGTAAACTCAAGCAGTAATTTCAAGCAAATGAGAGGCATTAGTAATACACTAAGCAAAGAACCCACGGGCCCAGCTGCTCTGAAAGCTTTTAAAGATGAGGATGATGGAAGATGCTATGTCACTGGTCAGAAGACTGAATTAGATAAGCTGAGGTCATGGGGTCAGCTCAGGTTTGGGTAACTCTCCAAAAAGACCCTCAAATCAGGTACATTCCCAAGGCAATATAGGAGTAGAAGGAGAAGGAAATTGGCTCTTGATTGAACAAGAACATAAGTTAACAATTTGTCTACCCTTTTCACACACAAACAAACAGAAACCCAGACTATTGGGAAATGTTGATGTGTGCAGCTTTGAAGAATGAGCTTTAAAAAGTAAGCACTGCTTCTTTTTGCAAAGCAACTTGCCAGTTTGAATTAAGTTTCTGACATGTTTATGTTTTGACCCAATAATTTTACTTCTAGAAATCTATCCTAAGAAAATGATGAAAAGTGCAAACAAAGATTGATATGTCAGGATGTTTATAAAAAAAAATGGGGAAAACAAAACTAACTTTCAACAACGGGTAAATAGTTAAATAAATTATGGTATGCCTATTCATGAAATATTTTGTAGACATTAAAAATCATGTGTTTGAAGAAGAAGGGACGATGTTCACAAAAGAATGCTAAATGAATAAAAGCAGCCTGCTAAATTATATACCCATTATATTATGATGATTCCACAATGGGAAGAGTAGCAAATTCAGAGGAATGAAATTAAGGCAGCATTTCGTCTTCATAGTTTTACGACCTTTCATATTTTTCCATAAGTATTTATGAACAACAGTAATAACAATTATCAAGGACTTACTATACACCATATACGTTATTTGGAACTTTGCATATATAGCAATCCCCTTAATCCTCATAACAACTCTACAAAATAGGCACAGCTATCAAACCCATGTTGCAGCTAAGAAAACAGAGGTTTAGAGGCAGGTTCTTTGCTCAAAGGCCTTCTTCTAAGAAAGTGGGGAGGCAAGACTTGAAGACAGGCCCCTGAGGCTCCAGTCTCCCTACACTTACTACCAGATTACTTCCCCTCTGTGCTAAGTGAATATATAGGTGTGTGTAATTCTTTCAATTCCAAAATGTCCTTTTCTTTCTACATTTTACTTTATAAGGGATTATAGGGTGTTTAGTAGAGAAAGCATGACCTTCCGGAATTGGACTCTGGTTTTCTGCCAAGTAATTCACCTTTTATGCCAATGTCACCAAATCGCTGATGATTGGGACTTCTTTTCTGTGTGGGAGGAACGTGGACTATAAAAGGTCAAAGAAAACTACTTTTCATTGTTAGCAATTAGCTAGTTAAGTAAATCATGTTAAGTACTTAACATTAGAACTAGTCATTAGAGTTTACAAGTAGAGGAAGAACAAATAGGAATGTGTTTTTCACTCTGGAATAAAATGAAATGGGGAAATATGCCCATTTTCCCCCTTTGGAGTCCTAAGTCTATTTCTTTGACAGGCAAAGCAATGAAGCAGAAGCACAGTCATACTCACCTGAGTGAGGACCTTGGGCGAGTCACTTACCTTCTCTGGGTCTCAATGCCCTTATCTCTGGGATAAAAAAGTCAGTTGGGGGATGTTTTGGTTCATTTCCTGCTCTGATTGTCAATGCATTTATGACAAAATCATATAAAGTATAAACCTGTTTCTGAAAAGTCTGGTAGACCAGCAGGCACAGAAATCCAACATTTTATGTGACTTTTCTCCTCTAGAATCAGGGACTCTCCAGCCTGGCAGCCCCAAGGCTTAATCCAAGCTTTTCATGATAAAGCAGTCAAAGTAAGGGTGATGCTAAGGAGAAAAGGTGGGATCAGGGAGAGGGGACAACTCAGGGTGCCCTAAGGACTGTCAGATTGTGTTCCTACCCATGTTTGCTCTTTGGAGCTGCCAAGAGAGCTGAATTCTGATTCCTTTGTTGTTGGTTTTGCTCATTCCTTTTAAAGCACTATTTATGAGAATAAGAGATCATAATCCCAGGGATCCTGAGCTAATTTAAAAATTGAGAAAAGGAAGTTATTTTCCGTGCATGTAGCATGACTTCCCCTGACAGTGCGCACACTGCGCTGGCAGGGCCTGGCTTGCTGCTTCCCCTCACCAATTGATATTCTGCTCACAGCACAGAACACAGGAGAGTCAAGGCCAAACACAGAGAATGCACAACAGAAACGGGCCAAGAGCAGGCCATTTTCCAGGGGACAGATCTTGTTACCCTCTTATTGTTTGGGGACAGCCGGGAACAGAAAAAGGAACAGGCCCTCAAAACTGTCTTTGAGAGACAAACTCCTGTGATAAATCTCTACAGGATCTGCCTGCAGGAACCTCAAAGAACCACAACATCATTCTGAGATCCATGGCCCCTAGCAAATGGAACACTCTCCCTGCTCCCGACCCAACTTCGTTCCTTCATTCAGCAGCAGTAACAATGATTACACATATGCAAGCCAGAGGCCAGGCATAGGCTAGGCCCCTATGGTGTATATGAAGTGAGGTGAGTCAGGTCAGACCTGGATGCTGCCAGAAAGGAATATAAAATCTGTAACTAAATTAAAGACTGACTGCGGGCATGCTCCCATGGCCAGGAGAGAGTACATTCTTCTCCTCTGGGAGCCTCCCCCTGCTCAATTTAAAGGTTCTTAAAACTAGAGCTGAAGTAAGAATGAGGAAAAACTGGTGACTGCCGTTTATGGACTGATCATATGGGTCACACCTGAAGCTCAGGATTGGGAGATATTTTATCAGTTCATCCTCGCAATAACCATACTTCATAGTTGAGGAGACTGAGACTCAGAAAGTTTAAGAAATTTGAGGGAACACAGCCAGTAAATCATGGAGCTGGGAGGATTTGAAACCAAGTTGGATTGCCCCCCAAACCAGATCTTTTTCCATTATGCCACACTAACACCTCCCATCTATATGCCATATGTCGAGTGCCTGCTATTTAGTAAATCGTATGGGTGAAAGAGGGTGTGTGTGCATGTGTGTGTGTGTGTGTGTGTGTGTGTAGATCTCTAAACACCCTAGAACTGGAATACAGGTCAGTCCAGCAGAGCAAGCTTCCCAAACACCTACTCAGCCCATCTTTCCTAATTCTAAGAACCCTTCTTCCCAGTGGAGGCAGCCAGGTTGAGTGCCAGCCTTTGCTTTACTGCTGGGGCTGGCAGCAGACGTGACTGTGACCTACCTCAGTGAGTACCTCTGTCACATGCTGCCCCCACCACATAGCCACATCATTAGCATATTGTACCCAAAAGAGTTCTGTTCACACCACTGGGTCATCAAGAACTCAGCCCCACACGCCAGCTTCCCAAAGCTTCTCCCCACGGCAGCTTTGGTGCTGAGCGGGGACTCCAGTGAGACTGGGGCCTGACGAGGAACCTGGGACCGATGTCCCACTGCAATCTGCATTTTTGTGCAGCTTGACTCCTTTTAGGCTTGCCTGGGTGTTTTTCCCAATCGACTCACGTTTCTCCTTGTCGCCAAATTACTGTGTGAACGTAGAAGCATGTGTCTCTTTGCTGCTCCCCCCAAAACAAGAAAAAACTAAAGAGATTAAACAAGAGACAAAATAAATGGCATTTTCCTATGAGGTGCCTATAAATAGGGTGACTACATGATTGCAATTCAAAGGGGGGCCACTATGAATAATTGCACCAGGACGGCAAGCATAACCCAGACTGGCCCCAGCAAACAAGATGTCACCGCTCTTTTCAGGGCAGCATGTAGCCTATTAGGACGTGGTGGTAGGGATGGTGGTTGTTTTAATCATACCTAAGAAGAAGAAGAAGAATTAAAAAGCAAGAGCTTTTGTTAGGGGCAGGGGTAGGGCGGGCCAGCAAAGGCAGGTAAAGTGTGTCTTCTTGCCATTGTTCCCCTTTTCCAGTCAGAGATGTCCCTCATCTACATTTAGCCCCACCTTCCTCAAATCTCTAAACTCTCCATTATTCTAACTTCTCAGGCAAGGTGAAAAAAAAACATTCTGAATACATATCTTGGCCAATGATATTTGCATTTTAACTATAAACAAATACCTAAGGCAACGGAGTGGCTCTCACCAGCCTGGCATTCTCGGTATCTTACAAGAGGTTGGCAAGGTTGACAGACTCAGCTCAGTTCTCCGGACAGGTGAGGCCTCAGAAGGAAAAAGCACCTTCCCTTCTGCACTGTGCCAGAAGTTTGAAGGGAATAGCCTGGCACTCAAGAATATTGAATCACTAGGATTAACAGGCTCTAGGTTTTGCCGATTCAGGGTTAATGAGAGCCAGACACTAGAAATGCATGGCATGCCAGGCTGGCATTTTCGACCTCACAGGAAAGGGCCAAGATAAGTATCAGCTCTGAGATGCCCCATTGGTGTGGGGCCCACTTTAGAACCTCCTTTCTCCTGTTGATAAAATGGACTTTCTCTCTCCCTCAGGCAATGATGACAGCCATGCAAATGTGAGCTCTGCTGCTGGCCGGATCTGCAGCCAAATGAGAGCAGAGCAGCACTGAGAGGGAGCTTCCAGGGTACTTCTTAATTGTGTGCACGGAATCCGGAGTCTGCTAATGGCCACTTAAATACCAGCACCATTACTTGCATCACTGTGCAAATGCCTACCAGATGTGAAACAACCATATTTACTGGTCTATTTGCAGCTGGTTGTACCTTTTCTGGGCTCATGCCCCATTCGCTCAAATGACTGTTTCCCCATCTGCTTAAATGAGAGAGCCTGCTACAGCCCCAGGACATGGTGTCCCACATGTGCCCACAGGATGCCAGGTACAAGATCAGGAGGGAGAGCAGTGTAGAGGTCAAATGACTGCAATCATCTGATTTTTATTAAGCACAACATTAAAAAGAACAATCATTCTATTGCCACCAGAGTGTTTTATTTTTCTGCTGGGAGAAGAAAAGCTCTACAAATGTTTTATCCAGCAGGAACTAGAACACTGTTATTATAAACTTTCTTTCCAAAACTAATTCCCTCAGCTGATGCTGCCAGAATTCCTCCTCTCCGGGGCAGTTCTGTCTTCACTCAGTGACTTCTGAGATTTTGCTAGAAAACCTGTCACTTGGACTCCAGCAAGCAGCAGATGGTCTCAGTGGGGCCATGCGGAGCAGCCCTGCCCATGATAGCTCTGAGAGAACCAGCACACTGTGTGGTATCATTGGGAAGAAAACCCACGCTACCATTCTAACCCGGGTTTTCCTCAGTAGAAGATCAGAGCCTGTTGAAGGCCCTGTGGTAGTCCCTCTCTGCACTATCATCTCTGGGGTTCTGGGTAAAACATCACCTCCCAAACATAGCCTGTCGGCCAAAGGACCCTCTAAGACTGCTGGGGGGTGGGGGGGGATGGAGGAGAATATTAGCCACTCTTTCAGGGATGATGAACAGAGGGAAAATGAGAGACATGGCATACTCCAAATTCTGGAAGTTTCTGGATCATTCCACAAATAGAAGAGATTTATATTCTATCCTCAAAAAAGAATTGAGGAGCCCAGGCATGTCCTAGGACACTGGTGGATTCCTGTGATGGATTCACCGTTGAGATACATTCCAACACCTCTGATGGAGTTGGCAGAGGAACTACAAAGCTGTAAAAGCCAGCTCCTCTGCAGAAGTTCATTCAGAGTGACTGTTAGAGGAAAAATTCTCCCACACTCTGGTGGCATCAGGCAATGCCACCAATGGGTGTAAGCATTAAAAAAAAAGTAACCAGTCACCAGGGGATGAAGGAGGTGCTGACAGAAGAGTCACCAGACACACAATGGAGCAGCAGTGATGGTGACAGCAGTGGTCACCAAATGAGGCTGCTGCCAGATATTGTCTATTGGCACTGGCATTGATTTTCAACCTCTTTCCTTATATTACAGGGCAGGGAAGATTCCAACTACATTTTCCAGTATCCTGGGTAGATCCAGTTTTTGGCTAATTTTAGGTTTAGTCAATGAGAACCACTTGGCAGTATAACCCCTGTAAGGTGGAAGGTTTGTCAGGTGTGCTAGTGGGTAAGGGGCACCAGCAGAGGTGAGTGTTGGCTGCAGATGGACTCCATGTTCCAATGTGTTGGTACCAGTTTGGAGGGTGTGGGGATGATACCAGTGGCAGATGCAGTTTCTTGATTTCTGGGTTGATGGCAGGGGTGTGACCTCAAAGACAAGTGTTAAATGGTAGCCTTTGGCTGCCATTCCTCCAGTCATTCCAATGATTTGTAAGCAACTAATTCTCTGCATTAAATCCTTTCTCCTTACAACCCATTTCTTTTCTTCTGTGTACCCAGCTAGACTAAATGTTTCCCAGGTTCTTTTGCAGTTGGGTGTGGCCCTATATTAGCGGATAGCAAGTGGGAGTGTTGGGCACCCCCTTCAGACCTGTACTAAACAATCTCCACCTAAGACCCTCCATGCTCTTCTCCCCTCTACTTGTCTGATGCAGACAAGCACAATGACTTTGGGAGCTGTGGGTGGTAATAGTGGGGCCACAAGATGGAATGGAATAAGCCTGGGTACCTGAATGACTATTTGGAAGAGAGTCATCTTGGAAGACTAGCTCACTCCCATCATAGTGGCCCCAGACAAAACCACAGCTGGCATGTGAGGGGGAAGAAAGGTGTTGGGGAGGAGGCAGATATTATAGAAGCAGCAACCAAGGGCAAAATGGTGAAAGCAGTGGTCACTGAAGTGAAGGGAAGAAACCTGCTATTTACTAAGTCACTGGCATAGTGATGTTTCTCCAATGTAGCAGCTAGCAGCAGCACCCCAGTTCAAAGCAGGTGTTTCTGTTCCTGTATTGAGCTCTGACGGATGACAGCCACAAGTGAAAGAGTAAGTCACTGGCAATACTGACATAAGCACAATATAGACCACAACCAAAAGGAGCACATGAGCTGGTAGAATCTAACTTAAAAAGAGAGGAGATTGGAAAGCCTTGGGGTTCGGCAAAAATTTCCTGGGTGGCAGCTAAAGGACCAAATTCCTTTGATGTCATATAAACCCTGGCCCCTGTTCATCATTCCATCCTCATCCTTCATATACACAAAACTCCAGAAAACCCACTTAGAAGTCCCCAAACACACCAAAGTTTTTTGTTTGTTTTTAATATTCCCATGTCTAGTCTAGGAGACCAGGCTCGCAGGTTCCAGGATGTCCAGGGGTGGCATCCAAGGAGAAGCCTCCCACTGGACAGGCTGAAAGCCATCTTTCTCCTCCATGGACCTTGATTCCAAGGGCTGTTCCCTTTGAATGGATTCCAGGAGCAGATGCAGATCTCAGAGACAAGTGGGCACATCCTGAGGTACAGATGTGAGGCCTGGCAACTGAACTGACAACTCAAATAGCATCTCTCATCGATGAGCCAGGCCAGCTGGTCTGTTCCCCTGGCTGGGAGCATGCCTGAGAAACGTGCCTGCCTTTTATATTTTGATGTGTCACGATTCACCCTATTGTTGTTCCAGAACATTCTGGAGCACAGGAGGCTAATCATCCTTAATGGTATGACATCTGTTTGAGATGACGGGGGCTCACACCCAGAACCTCCCTCCATCATCCTGAAGGCAGCCACACAGTCACCCTCTCTCCAAGCATTGTCATTTCCCTTTCAGTGGCTCACAAATCAAGAGGAGAAGGAAAACACAATCTTATGGCTGGCAGTGCAAACTAGCTTTAAAATATTAATATATGTTACTAAAAGTAGCGTACAGAAAACATACCTACGCCTGTTTAGAGAAGATTGGTATTCCATTGACCACAGCACGTAGGAGAGCACATGCATGTGTGTAGTTCTGGGATGAGGCTTAATGAGAGTTGGCCTTTGTTTAGGTTTTCAGTGGCTCAAAGGAAAGGTAAAGCACCTCAGTTTCTGCTGCTCATATTGCTCTGTCCCTTGGAGCCACAACATGAAAATCATAAGCTCTGAGGATCAGTTGTGGAGTTGAAGACAGAGAGAGGGTGCTCCAGCCTTTGGAACTCTTCCATACCAGAAGGGCACCTGCTTAAAGACTCAGTAGTTGCAACAAGTCTTAAAGGGGGGAAAAATGTAAACTCTGACCCCAGTTAGCTTTGTATCTTGCCAGCCCAATTTAAACCTAAAGCTCAAATGAGAAACAGGGATATAACTCCTGTTCAGGACAGAGCATGTGCCAAAGACTGTGCTAAACACTTTATATACTGAACTAGGGGCCCAGTGCATGAATTCATGGACCTTGAAAGGAACTGTGGGCTGCGAGGCTGTGGTGGGTATCCTCCATGCCCCCTCCAGGCCCCTCCCACCGTGGCCCCTAGTCCCCTGTCTGATGGCCATGGAGTCATTGGGGCTGGTGCCAGCAGCAGGTATAAGCGGGGCCAGCACCGTCAGTCAGTGCAAGCTGTGGCTGTGCCCAGATTTCCCCTCAGGAGCAGGGGGAGGTGAAGAAGCCCTCAGGGGCGAACAGGGCTGGCAGTGGCCACTCTCACCTGCTGACAGTGCCGAGAGTTCAGGCTGGTGCTGGCACCAGCAGGGGGTGCGAGCAGGGCTGGCACTGGCAGCAGGTTCAAGCACTGGGCAGGACCAGGGTGTGTGGGAGCAAAGAATTTTCAGTAACCACCAGAGGCTCGCCCCAATGACAGTGACTGGTGCCCCATCTTGGTCTGGCGCCCCTGCTCACCTGCTCCACTATCCCACCATGTCCAACACCTGCCATGTTCCATGCTCTGCTGCCTGCTGCTGACGCCCACCATGTTTTATGTGCACCCTCTGGTGGTCAGAGCACATCATAGCGACCAGTTGTTCAGTTGTTCGGTTGTTCTGCCATTCAGTCTATTTGCATATTAGGGTTTTATATATATAGATACTATTTAATTCACACAAGAGGACA
>NW_006300371.1:913879-917455 GCF_000327345.1 Myotis davidii | reverse complement strand
TTTTGAAGAACCTTGAGACAACTGTATACATTTATCGACGACTGAAAAAAGAACATTTTGTGAAAACGTGTATACACGTTTCTGCCGGGGAAGGAGTTAAATATATGTACATAGTTGTTTTTTATTCCCAAAAGAAAGCTAGCTGATGAATTAGAGCTACACTTGTATTGTATAACTTTTTGTAGGAAACCGTGGAACCTGAATCCATCCAGTTGTTCAACCTTCCCAGCAGGGAGGTTTTCTGCAGGTAGCCCCTGCTGGCTGACCCACTGTGCCTAGTGGCAAGGTCCTGGAGGGAATTTTCAGGCAAATGCTTCTGTGGCAGTTTAAATAAGAAGCTGATTGCTAGAGTTACCTTGGCTTCCTGCCTCCTTTCCCGAATCTTCAGAGGTCATGCTGTGTATTCAGTAGAAACATTCATCTGGAAAATTGCCTGGGGCCAGATTAAATATAACGTCCCTGTTTTTAACTTATATCTCACATGACATATCTGTCTTTATCTTCATATCTTGCTGCATTTTGAAGGCTATGTTTAGCTTTGAATGACAGGGGAAAATCCTGCTAAAAATACTAAATATTACAGCTACCACCTGCCTCAAAAGGCTTGGCATGGATTAAAAATTAGCATTTCGGTAAGACTAACTACACCCGCCTTGTCGGTCTGTCCTTCCAGCTCTAGGTCACCCGTCCCTTCCACCTTCTCTTTGATAAAGGTACTCTCTCCCTAGGATGGCCAGTTAGTCCCTTTGCTTGCTGTGCAAGACCTCCTGTTTGGGAAAGATCTGGAGGTTCCTGACCCATGCTAATAGCTCATTTGGAAAAGGAACATCAGCCACACAAATATAGTCTAACATTGGAAATAATCAGATCAGTCATGCAAATTAATAAGTACATAAGGTCATATCCCAACAGAAAAGAGTGCAGTCTCATACAAGAAAAGCTGCCAGAAAGAATGGATTTTAAAGGGAAATAAAAAGACCAGCCTGACTTTGGACTCCTTTAAAAGCTATTAATGTTATTTGCCGTCATGTATATGATCTCCCGGGCTTTGTTGTTTGGGAGGTAGCCATTCTCTGTACCTCACAGCAAAGTATGAGCTATCCTATTAAGATTTTTTTTCTAATTAAATTAAGAGAGTAAATAAAAACAAAAGACAACAATTTTTTCAAAGCACATGTTAATCATTTATTAAAAGAAGAAGTGTACAGCATTGAAGAAGCCAGTTCTAAGGAGCAGAACTCATGAACATTAGGGGAAATATCCCAAGACCAGATGATAAAGCCTCCAAAAGCGCAGAAGCACATACACCCACAAGGTTTTCAAACTGCATTGATTGAAGAGGTACTTGCAACAAGTTTTCTATATTTCTTCCTCAAAAAAGAATTATTTTCTTACAAGTTTCAGTCTTAAACAAAGACAAAAATTGCATGAAACAATTTATATGACTTCATACAAGTCTCACATGTGCTCCAAGGGCTTTGTTATATAACCAGACATGCCGCCATTTTATCTCTGCCATCTGATTCTCTTACAGCCTTAGAGTCATGTCAGTAAACATTCATGATGAGGGGGGGAAAAGATAATTTTATCTCATATCTGTTCCATTAAAAAAAACTGGTTAATTTTTATTTAAAAAAGAAGATGTAGGAAAATGGGAGGCAGTAATCGGTTGGCAAATCTGTTTCCAATCTTCCAAGCTATCTTTGGGTTCTACTTATTCATATAAGTAGACAATGGGGAGTGGGAGGGGATAATCCAGAGCCTCTTCTGCAGATCCATATGGGGTTGATTTTCAGTGTATGCTTTGATATACAAAAAGGCTTTTCTCCAGAAAACTCAGAGCATTTTACAGATAAAATTTAAGCACGCTAAATTTACTTATCTGCTCCATACAAAACACTCTTTCAGGTTTGAGCAAGAAAAGAAAGTTAAAGATTTGGTTCTTCAAGGAGCTTCAGGTTTTACTCTGCATAATTAGGCCCCAGGTTTTTGTCAGGTATGAAAGAATTATTTGGGCTACATGTAGGAGACTGGTCACTGAGCCCTTCTGCTGTACGAAGACCCCCAGAAGCCATACAGAGTCCTCTTTAAGTTTTATCATTTCCAGATGTCACCTACTGAAGGCTTTTTTGGGGTCCATAATGTTCCCAGACCCCTGACAACCCCACCCTGGAAGGGCCTTATTTCAGGAGGGAAATGCATCCCAGGAGGCAGATGGTTCCAAGAGAACTAATCAAATCAGGACAAATATCTTAAGTCTCTAGTGTGGTAGAACTATGCTCCCAAATATTAGTACTAAGCAAATATACTTCTGATCCCCTTGCAGGTATCTAAAAAAGTGGAGAATAGAATTTTTTCAACTAATATTTGAAAAAATATTAGTTGCCCTAATACCTAAACAGTTTAGCGGGGTTCCTGGTCAAAGATAAGATCATAATTTAGAAGGTAACCATCATTATAGACAAAAAGTTTCTGTTCAAAAGGGTGGTAATTAATGCTCTGAATGTTTTCCTGCATCTTCTGCATGACAATGTGTAGGTTGCCCTCTCTCCCTGTGTTTGTGTCATAGAAGTAGAAAATCTCCTCTGTCCTGGTATTCAGAGTACGGGTGGCATACAGAACCCCACAAACCATGAAGGCGTTAGAAACAGATGGTTTATACTGCTTGGTATGCCAAGTTTCTAGCACCACAAGCGTGGTGTCATTGAGTTTACTAATCACCATGTTACCAGTGCTGGCTTCCGTTGAATAGATCACCCATAATCCATTCTCATCTACAGCCAAATCAATATCTTGCCAAGCAACGTTAGCATATGAAAAGCGGTTATTATAGGCAGCATTAGGGAGAGTTTGAGTCACAGCAACTGTGTTGGTAGTCAGGTTAACTTTGGCAATGTTGCGGGTGCTGTACCAGTTGATATACATGTTGTTTTTGTAAACTGCTGTACCACTACCTTGACCATACTGAATCCGGTACTCTCGGGCATTTACATACAATAGCAGATCATCCAGTGTGTTATAGAGTCTGTAATATTCCAAATATCTCCCATCTGTATTCAAAGGTGCCACCCAATACAGCCCTTTGTCTGGATTCTGGGGAGAATAATCCCGGCCCCAGGCACCATACTTGTAGGCAAACCCTCTCCAGTTGAGCTGAACTATAACAGGTCTGCTGATGTTCACCACACCACCGTGAGCACATGTCCCTGTACAAACAAGAAAACAAAAGGGTATTCTTAGAGAAAATGAATGACAAGATACAAACAGTTCAATATCCTAAGAACTAAAGGAAGGCATAAATAGTTGTCTTATTGAAATTCAATGACAACAGTGGTTCTAATGGAGAAGAGCCAAAACCTTCTGTTGGTGTCAGTCTCAGTGCAAACCTGCTATCAGCTCCACAGAGAACTTACCTTTCATTTCCATGGATTGGCTCTCAATCTGGAAAATGGGGATAATGGAACTGCCAAGATTAGAGGGATGGCCCAAAGACAGAAACAGAGGATTGGGGGAATTTAATAAATCTTCTTCTATCAGGGAGCATTTTGCAAATAGTATTTTATTTCCTTTTTCTTA
>NW_006300371.1:898171-913804 GCF_000327345.1 Myotis davidii | reverse complement strand
ATTAAAGTCAGAAGGTGCCAGGGTCAGGAAGAATGTGATGAAGGAGAAGATTGTCCCAGGCAGCTCTCCTTTCCCTTCACCTTTCTCCCTTTGCCTGGGACCCCAAGTGCATATCCACACCCAGTACCAAGGCTGTCCCAAGCTAATCTTAATCAAAGAAGTTTTAAATGTGATATTTTAAAGATACAGAAAGATGGTTCTATAATGGTGGGATTTCAGCCTTGAGAAGCCATGGGAGTTATTTTAGGGCAACACTGCCTGCTCTGTGCCCTAAGCATAGTCCATCATATAAATCACTTGGTGATTATCTTGCTGCAGAGTTATAAGGAAGGTCTTGCTAGGTGTTCTACTACACCAGCGGTCACCAACCAGTGGTCCATGAACCACTGGTGGTCCATGAGGTCCAAAAGGTTGGCAACCACTGTACTGCACCACAGAATGACAGGCAAGTGCCTCATCATTCCCATTATATACTGTCGTTGTCACAATGTATACAGTCAAGTGGGACCGGACTCACTGGTCCACTGAATTGATATTCCCTGTAACACTTGGGTGAATGACTTAAGCTGGGTAAATGGCCCTTCACCTTGCATTTCCTCTAAAATGCTTGTGAGCCCAAACTGTGTTAACAACCCTTACAACCGAACAACAGGAATGACTGGTCGACCGGTTGCTATGATGCACACTGACCACCAGGGGGCAGACTCTCAATGCAGGAGCTGCCCCCTGCTGGTCAGTGCTCTCCCACAGTGCGAGCACTGCTCAGCCGAGTGAGTGGCAGCAGCAGGAACTGTGCCCAGCCCTGGCTGGGGTTCCTCCCTGGACGCCTGCTGCTTCATCACTGCTAAATCCCCTGATGGGGCCCCGATTGAGAAGGGGCACGGGCCAGGCTGAGGGACCCCACCTGTGCATGAATCCGTCCATATTTTTATAATAATATTCAAAGAGTGGAACACACATTTTTCTGGGCTCTTAATAAATACCCTTAAAAATGGGTGAGATTGTTTCTTGGATACCACAAAAAAATAATACAACTTCAAGTACATTTTAGGACATTTTGCCTCATCCTGCTGCCTGGAACAGAGCAGGTGAGAGAGGACAGAGCAGAGCCGGAATTGCTGGCTCTGGCTTTAAATGCTTGGAGAAAATCGGGGAGCTTTGGAGAGCATATGAAGTGAGCTGGAGCCAAAAGCAGAGCTCCAAAGAATTGGCTGAGGTTAGCATTGGGGTGAGGGGTGCAAAACTTTGCCTCTGAGTCTCTGCTCCAGACCCATTCTCCTCCTTGCTAAATGTCTCTCCCTCTCCCCACCTCACTCAAGGACTGCTCAGAGGTGAAAACATTACTAGAAATCCTGCTTTTGTTTTTCCAATCTGCTGGTGTTTTTTGGTCCCAGAATTAAATACGTGCTCCTTAAATGCTCTCATAAATTGCAGTTGGTGGGAAAGCCAGCCAACCATACAACAGGTAGAGAAATGAAACCACTCTGTACCCAACCTCAAATAATTTTGCATATCATTAAGCAGAACACAGTCGTGGGTTTATTTTAATAATGCATGCCCCATTTCATAAATAAAAAAGCAACATGTGTTCAGCCAAGAGACTGCTCCCACTAAAGAAATAATAAATAAAATTATAAATTATTATTTCTTCTCCTAAAAGTGATCTCTCAGATGAATGCTTGTTTGCTTTTGTTTATGAAACAATGTATAAATTATTAAAATAAAGTTAGCGGTGTGTTCAGCTTAATGATAACAAAAAGTATTCGAGTTTTCATATGCTACAAACTGAATTTTCTAGTTAAAATATCTTTCTAAGAACTTATTTATTCAACTACCTTTCGCCCTGAGGAAATGAAAGAAAGACGTTTTTTTCTTGCAGGTGGGAAGACTTAGGAAAGGAATTGTTTGCTTAATTGAATCATGCCTTCCTGGAAAGGAAATATCCCAAGCCAATAGCCACAAAATATTTAAAGAAAATTTATGATGCATATAATTAATTCAATCATCACCATGGGGTTAAAGATAATAAACTACTCTGTCCTAGATGTGGAAATCCTTATATATGAAGGAACCAAAATAATCTTTTCTTAAAAATCACTACCACGACTACTAGCACTAATAATAGTAATGGTTCATCACTTCACATGTTGGCCATGAAATTGAAATTATACCTGGTATAAATATTAAAACTGTATGAACTTAAATCTCTTTTCCTCACCTCCCAAACATTCCTAAATAATCTCCTGTTTGTTATTTTTGTTTTGTTTTGTTTGTTATCTTTACTTTATCCTCTATCTCCTTTGAGCCATTTTTAGGATGCTGGCTCTGGTAAACAGTGAATGCAGGGGAAAAACTAGTCATTGTTGCCAATACTACAGATGTGGCTATAGCCGTGCAAAGCTATGGTGGACTTCCCTGGGTCCTGGCAGCAAACATTCTTGGAAACAATGCTGAAACTGACAGCCAGTACCCACTGCTCATCCAGCCCAGCCAGAGTCCCCAACCCTGCCCCCACCTACTCACCTACCCTAAGCTTCTCTCCATCCCCCCTATACAGACCCTCCTCCCGGTCTCTTCCTTCATTTCAGGGATATGTTAGAGATACTCCATTCCCTTCCTTACCCAACCATCCCAACTTTACCCTGTTACTGGCATAACAACCTATAGCCCAGCCATGACACAAGAACTGTGAAAAAACAATGAATCATTTTGCATTTTCTGGTGGAAGAGAACACAGCATAGAACTGAGAGCAAAAGTGCCCCTTTAGCTCCTCCACAAGCAAGGAAGAGAAGGTAATTTGGTATTAATCTGGTTGGTGAGTGGCTGGAGCTTTCTTGTCATTCCAGGAGTCACAGGTGTACCTCTCTCTATTAGAGCATCTATGGAAGGCAGCCTGGTACAATGAAAATATTACCAGGCAGATTCCAATTCAGTCCTGACTCCAATACTTACTAGTTGTGTATCCTTTAGCAAGTTACTTAACCTCTAAGAAAAATACTAATACCAACTCTGCAGGACTGTTCGGAGAAATAGAGAAAAGGTAGGTACATGTAACTCAATGAATGGTAACTATCATGTTACTACTGAAGGTCTATGTGATTGTCTCCCTTCCTGGATAGTGGTTTTATACCCATCCTGGTAACCCCAGTACTCAGAACAGGGCCAGCCCTACAGTGTTTGTGGAATAAGGGAATAAATCACCAATCAAATCTCTCAAAACCAGTTTATCTACCCTTATTTATAAAAGATCAGCCCTCTCCCCTGCTATATATCTGAATTTTTTGAAGACCCTGGTGTTCACTTCCTAGAACATCATACAAGGAACCTCTACACAATGGTAGCCTTGATTGGCAATCTCTTCACCATGTAATTCATTAGCTATTGCCATGGCATTCTGAAAATATCCTGGGGAGCCACATGATGAAACTTTAAATTCTATAACTTGGCTTTTATAAAGTATCATGGTTAGCACTTTTCTTTAAAGCTCAAGATTATATACCTGCAGAGGAAACTTAATCTTAGATCTATCAATATGCTCTCTCACCTGGACAAAGTGAACTTAGAGTCAAAAGGAGAATATAATTGACTTGTAAAAATTAGGCAATCAAAATGGTAATAATTATAAAATAATTAAAACTAAATTGACTCTGAATTATTGAATATATGCTACCCAACACTCTGCTCTTCCCCTAGGCTTGTGATTTTAGCAGGTTACCCCAAATCTTTCACACCCTAGTCAGTAACCAACCATTTACTGAGCACCTTCCTGTGTCAGCACAGAGCCTAGCATTTCTGAGCACAATGGTGATCAACCCCTGAATGTTTCCATCACATTTTGCCTATGCAGTCATTTAGATTCAGGGGGAAACAGAGCAACAGAGTCAGTTGTTTTCAGGAAAAAAGTTAATGAGCAGCAGGCCAATTATCTTAGATTAGGAAGTTCTATGAAATGAAACAGAAAAAGATGCCATTTGCAGCATAAAGCAAATGCAAAGTGCACTTTATTGAACCCTCACTGCATGTCCTGGTTCTAAGATCAAGCTGACCATGGGGATAGCAAGCCACAGCTGCAAGGGAGGGGCCAAGAGGGCACAGAATGACTTCAGAGCTGAGACTTGCATGCAAGCTCTTTTGTTCAGTGCAACTCTGCAGTCCAAACAGCAGAGAGGCCAGATTTTAAAGTCCCACAATAGCGAGGAACTTTAATTAAAGTCTCCACAGGCTCACAACTTGGTAGAGCCTGGGGATTTTTCAATTCTGCATTATCAACCAATCCAAACAGAAAGAGAGCAAGTGAAAGAAATTGATTTAAAAGCGTGACAAAAAGTCAGTTTAATATAAACATCATAAATATAATATGAACAAAGCTGGAGGAGGGCCAAGTGGCTTGGCTGGGATCCAGGAACAGCCAAAGTTGTAGAAAAGTGAGAGGAAATCTGGGTCCAATTTGCTTAAACAACACAGCTGGGCTGGGATGGCTGACACAAGTGTAAGTGTGAGGACCTACGGGAAAGTTCTGGGAGAAAGTATTTTAATGAAAATAATCCAACAGACTCACTTGTTTTCCTCCTTAGATACTAAGCAGTGTTCTTTCTCCCGCATCACTGCCCTTGAGTTATTGATGCCTGACACTGTAGGTCAGTGATGGTGAACCTATGACACCAAAAATCATCCAAAAAAAATGAGTCGGAGTGTCTCTGACACGCGAACTCATTTTTTTTGGTTGATTTTTCTTTGTTAAATGGCATTTAAATATATAAAATAAATATCAAAAATATAAATCTTTGTTTTACTATGATTGCAAATATCAAAAAATTCCTATATGTGACACGGCACCAGAGTTAAGTTAGGGTTTTTCAAAATGCTGGCACGCCGAGCTCAAAAGGTTCGCCATCACTGCTATAGGCCCTGAGAGGACCAGGAAGGGAAGGGCCTTGCATTTCAACCTCAGCTCTGTCACTACCTATGTGGCTAGGGAAAAGCAGCCATCTAAGTCCCCTCCTCTGAGAAATGATGGGCCTGGGCTAGGTGACCTTGAATGTTTCTTGCTGCTCCACAATGTCCTCAATCTAAGGGATGCATAGGAAACTGTGCCAGGAAAATCTATTCCCTGAGGAAGATTTGCTGAGGTTAAAAAAAGAAAGAGAAGAAAAAAGGAAGAAAGTCTTGCTCAGGTATTACCAGAGGGTGTCAATGCTTCGACTCTTGCTCTCAAGGAGCCCTTGGTCGCCTAGCACAACGAGCTCTCATTTACAATGTATGTTGACACCACTGATCCCAGATCCCAGAGCCTCACTTTGTTACAGAGGCCAGAACATGGCCTTTGTCTTAAACCTCCTCTGAATGTCACACTGCTACAGATTCCCAACAGCAGAAGGAACAGGACCAAGAGGCTTAAAACTATGGCAGCATCTAATTAAAGCCTTAAAGAAGCCAGCCACACTGACAAGGATCCAGAAACTCGGGGCCTAAAAGGAAACAGGTTTAACAATAGGAATTAATGAAAATGGCAAAAGCTGGCCATTTGATGAAAAGATACAGTCCTCATTCAGACGGATATGCTCACGGCCTGTAGCAATTGTTTCCCTGTGACAAGGTGTCTCTAAAGGACGGGCTGACTGCTGCAGCAGAGGCTGGCTTCTGTTCGCCAGAGGGAAGTGCTGAAGCGCCAAGGACCTGGCCCTGCCTTTGTTTGCAGCAAGGTTTTCATTTCGATGATCCTCGTTAGTAATAATAACTGCCAGAGTATAAGTGCCGATCATAGAGCTCTGAGCTCCTCAAGCGTTGTTTCATTAACCCTAACAGCAACCCTGCAAGGCCCCTGGGGGCCTGGCTCAAGTGGTAGAAATGCCACATGCTTACCTGGAGCAGGAGGAGGGGGGCCGACAGGGGTGTTTTCACCTTTAGAGGCTTCACATTCCTTTAGCTTGTTCTTCAGCACCGAGATTTCTCGGCGAATGCTAAGGACATTGTTTTTGTCTAGTGTCTCGAGCTTCTCTACCAGGAGAGTCATATTCCTTATCTAAGAAAATGAAAATTCAGAGTGACTTTATATTATTGTGCAATTTCTTTCATAAACATTCCGAGGCTGAGTTTGTCACTTAGTGAAACATCGCTGGAGAATACACCCGAGATTCTTCTGAATGGTTTCATTTGGAAGAATACATTTTATGGTTTTGCGTGAATGCCTGTCAGATCTCAGACAGATGTGTGTGACGAGAAGAAAATGGCAAAGATTTTAACAGCTTCAATAATAGAGCACAGGCTCAGTCTTAAGCATCCACAAATGTCCATTAACGTTCATTTCTAATAACCTTCTTCTGTAAACGCGTGTTTACTCCTGTTGTGTCATAATTAAGTTTTTAATGAGTGGTGAGAGCCAGAAAAAAACTTAAATTCTAAAATATGTGACTAGAATTCTCAATTATAGCCTATGTCATGACTGTGCTAGTAAATTCTCCTTGATATAAATTACTCAACCATGGTCTTTATCCACAGAGTTTAAAAGTCTTCACTAAAACATGCTCAGAAGAACCTCCTTTAAGACGGGTTGCCAGTATGTAGAAAGAAATTCCAAGAGGGATCAAGGATTACATGATCATCCAAAAGGAGAAACAGATCTAGTGAGTCCAAAATCAGGTAAATTGTGGCTTTTAGTCCCATGAGGATAAATCCAGAACAGAGAAGACACTTGATCTATGTTGTCCACAAAGTTGTTTTATGTCATCTCCTTTCTAGAGACATGTAAATGTCATTTGGCTCTGGGGCAGGACCCTGATCATTAGCTGGCACCTGCTCCTCAGTCAGTGTGTCCCCTTTGTCCTTAACTTACCATCTACAGCAGAACACTGGAATATGTCACATGATCATGAGACAGTGCAGAATTAGAAGTCGGAAGAAAGAGATCTGTACATCCTCAACCTACCGCTGATAACTGAGGACATTTATTATTAATACACTGAGAAGTGAGTTCACCCCTTACCTCTACTTCTAGCTGGTCAACAATTACTGAGCTTCCACCAAAAGTGTCCTTCAGCCGGATGATCAGCTTCTCCATCTCCTTCACTTCTATCTTGATCAGTTCAAAGTCCAACTCAGTGTAAGATATAGAATCCTTTTCCATGATCTCTACTCGGACAGTCAGATTTAAGAGTCTCTTTTCATAGACACTGATTAACTGGACATACTGTTTGACCTAAAATGGAATAAAAAAACCTCAAGTCAGTTCTCAGAGTGGGATCATACAGTCTTCCTCCACTACCACACCCTTGGAGGCAATTTGATTGCTGTTAAGCATTAAAGCAATGGATCAAAAATATATTTCACAATATATGTTTTTATCTAGCCAAATCAAAACTAAAAAAAAATATTACTACAATTGGGGAGGTTTATTTTACACTTATATAGACTAAAAATAATTTTGTTTCAGAATCATCTTTTGCCAGTACATTTTTATCTCTGAATTAATATTTGAAGATATCAGCTCTTCAAACTAAACTGTTTGAATCAACTCTCCCTTCAAAGCACATGCTCTAAATCAGGGTTTCCTAACCTCAGCACTATTGACATTTGGGGCTATATCATCCTTTCTTGTGGAAGGCTTTCTTGTGTATTACAGGATGTTTAGCAGCATCCCTGGTCTCCAAATGTCAAAGGCACTCACCCATCCCCCAGGTGTGACAACCAAAAATGTCTCAGAGATGGCTAAGTGTTCCCTGGGGGCAAATTCACCTTCATCGCCACTACCACCACTCTCTCTCCATTTAGAACTACTGCTCTAGAAGAAGAAATGCACTAAGTACAATTCTTTCCTTGGTCACCATATGCAATGAGTTTTAAGCCCCTCTGCCTTTTAGAAAATGAGATAAAGACTCAACTTACTACATAGTATGTAAGTGTATGTGCAACTGCACTGGTAAAGTGCACATTTCATTAAATGTACCCATATTTATTCCAAGAATGATAATTGCAATCAGACCTTAAAATTACACATTTGTTGCATATATTTAAATGTCTGATCATTAAAATACTTCCAAAAATTCCCTTGGTGTTTTAATGTATAATTGGAATCGCCAAATGGATATTTCAATAAACACAGTTGGTTCTTTCTGTGTCTGATCTCTAAAAGAAATGCCATGGCTTCAGGGTTTTTTTAAGGATCTGCTCATTATAAGTTGCTGGTTTTACATTCTTTTTAGAAATTTGAACATAAGTGATACTTTTCCCCAAACCATGCTAATGTCAAGTAGCTGACCCACCGTGCCTGGATGAATTCAGGGCCAGATGTTGGCCTCTAATCCTTCTAATACTAAAGGCAGCCCTAACTTCTGTCATTTTAGCCCTTCCACTTAACCTCACTGTGCAAATTAGTATGGACTCAGAGGGCGCAGACCTAAAGAGCCAGGGCTTCAGGCGAAGAGGATTTTAATGAAAGTTGAAAATGCAGCCCTTGGCACTGCTCATGTATCTCCTCAGGCAACTGATGCTCATGGCCATCAGATGTGCCATCACCCAGAGGATGATCAGGCTGGTGATATTTTGGCAGATAAGAAGGTTAAATATGTACACATATATATGTATGAAACCTAATAAGCGACCCTCCAAAGTACAAACGCAGATATAACGTAACCAGGTTTCAATTTCTAAAATAAAAAAAAAAATTCTGCATAAAACCTTGCCTATGGTAAAATAATAATAATAAAGTGCCAATCCATTGCAGAAATAAAAGTTTGTGAAATGAGTATTCCCGTTGGCATTTGGCCTTGCCAGCTCTTAGAACAAATGAAACACCCTCCACTTTCCTGGAACATTTTGGTGGCACGTCGCAGCTGTTGTTCTACAAAAATGAGTGACTCAACTGTCATCTGTGCTAAATGAAATGCAGCTCTCTCTGAAAACCAAGGCATAACTTGGAGTTTGTTTCCTAGGAGAATGTGTGGTGTGCCGGCGCTAGCTGGGGAAGGTTTAGGTTCTTTCAGCTGCGAGTGAAAGGAAAGCTCAGTGGTGTTCAGGAAAACTGGAATCATCCATGGAGCTCTGGAAGACAGGGGAGAATTTGAGGATAAACCAGAAAAACTTCACTGTCTGAACTTTACTAATCCAAGTGGATTGTTAGTATAAACCTTTCACATGTACAAATCTTTAATGCTGAGATGGCATGGAAAATTCTGAGAACATCCCAGCTCTCTGGAAGCTGCAGTCTTAGCTGAGGCAGCCCAACTTGCCCTAGGATGTATGGCAAGAATGCATGTCTAGCCTTAAGGAGATATATCCCTGTGTCAATATCTCTACCCAAGACTCCTCCTCATCACTACAAGTTTGAGCTTTAGAAGTTTCATCTATGCTGGCCTTCAATTCACAGCCTAACATTCAGAGCATCCATGTTTATATTTGTTGTATACATATTATGTCATCGATGGGTTCTAAGAATCAAAGTTTGTTTAGGGATTTGTTCTGGAATGTTTGTTGTTGTTCTGTACAATAAATGAGGTCCTGCAATAAATAAGGATGCAATACAGTAGGCTATTAAACTAAAGAATTAGTCTGGCTCGTGTTTCTACCAGTTCTCCAAAATCTGTGATCATAACTATGGCCAAGTTATTTGAAATAAGTAAATGTACTTTGCAGCATACTCTTATTTTAATACTGGGGAGGAGAGGGGTGGTCCTCAGCCCAGCCTGCACCCTCTCGCAGTCCGGGATCTCTTGGGGATGTCCTTAGCACTGCCACAGAGGTGGTAGAGGCTCCCTCCACCGCAGCTGCACTCACCAGCCGTGAGCCCAGCTTCTGGCTGAGTGGCACTACTACCTATGGGAGCACACTGACCACTAGGAGGCAGCTCCTGCATTGAGCATCTGCCCCCCTGGTGGTCAGTGCATGTCACAGTAACCGGTCGTTTTGCCATTTGGTCGATGTGAATATTAGGGTTCTATTATATACTAGAGGCACGGTGCACAAAATTTGTGCATGGGTGGGGTCCTGGCCAGCAATCAGGGCCAATCAGGTTCCCCGCCTCCCTGCCTCCCTGACTCCCTGCCTCCCTGCCTCCCCCCCTCCTCCTTCCCTCACTGCCTGCATCTGCCACCACCCACCCCCGATTCCCTGTCCCAGCCCAGGGCTCAGCCTCAATCAGGTGATCAGGACCTGCCAGCCAGGGGGAAGGACCAGGAGGTTGGCCGATAGGCCCCATCAGCAATTGGGGCCTAAGGGCTGGAGGGAGCTCCTGTGTTGAGTGTCTGCCCCCTGGTGATCAGTGCACATCATAGTGACTGGCCGTTCCAGTCATTCCAGTTGTTTCATTGTAATGGTTGCTGAGATATATATCTATATCTATATCTATATCTATATCTATATCTATATCTATATCTATATCTATATCTATCTATCTATCTATCTATATATTATATATACATATATATAATACCTTTCAAAATAATGCAATGAGATTATATGAGCTTGAATTGACCACCACAACATATGAAGCACCTCAGAGTTACACCCACATGAACTCTAATCTGACCAAATCACTTAATTTCCCTAAGCTTTAGTTTCTTCCTATAAATTGGGGATAAAGGTATCAAGATATAAGATTATTGTGAAGACTAGAGATAATATGTATTAAGTGCCTGGTATAATGGATGCCCAATAAATTATAGCAATTATTAGAGAAACAGTGATTTTGGTTTTCTTCAATCTGACCTTTCAATTTATTATATTTCACTATACAAAACATTGCTCAATCAATGTTGCTTGTTTATGAGTTGCCTAAATGTCTTGCAGGCTGCCTCAACCTTCTCATGCATGAAGAGCTATTAGCAAATGCTTGGTATTAAATAACTTGACCCAAAAAACATAACCTTCCAGAGAAATAAAATCCTTTTGTGTCGTCCCCTTCCTAAGTATAGTCACAAGAGGACATATCATAAACAACAGAAAAGTATAAAACGCTTTCAGCATCTTAGACAGAGACATAAGTCTTCTCTGTGTATTGCCAGATAATGAATCAATGAAAGGCAGTGAAAACCCTTTTCTACTGGCCTGCCCAAATGGGCACTCCCCCAGGCCTCTAGATAAACGGTGATTTCCAAGGCAACCTAGGGACAGCTATAATAATTCACCTGGAAATTCAAAAGCCCTCAGCTGAAGAGATAACTTTGGGTTTGAAGGCATTAGTGACCCTCTCTTCTTGGGTCTGCACTGGAGGATGGTAGCAGTATGGCTGAGAGGAAAGAGAACTGGGATTAACCAGCTCAGAGAGCAATGACCTTTACTTTTATGTCTCTTTACCTTTATGAATCTCAGTTTTTTCCTCCCTAAAATGGGAAGGAAAACGGGCCTATCTGCCTTGAAAGTAGAATAGAAAAAGCATTTAGAAAAGCACAAACATAACATGTTAACATTATTTTTATTATCAACTGTAGCACCTATCTAATATGCAAATTTCAACAGGCAGGACTATTTCTTTCTTAGACCTTCATCACAAATATTTTTAGGTCAAGTTACTGACATTTTCAGAACTAAAAGTTTTCCCATCTACTCCAAACTCCCTCCCTGCCAATTATTAGCAAGGCAGATGCCACCTGCCCCTCTCACAGAATTGGAATTAAATGCCCCATATTCACAAACTGGCAAGTTACATGCTCTCTGGAGCAGCAGGGGCTTCACACTGCCTTCACACTCCTGCCAGCAGAGGAGACATACAAATCAGGAGCTTGCACCATTTCAAAGCAAATGACTGACTGAAGAGATCTTTACCTAGGATTTTCCTCCACTTGTTATGTTTTTATGCATAACTTCTTATCTGCACTTGATTATGCTGGAATAAGGCTATGAATATTAACGGTTGGAATTTATAATTTAGTGCTATGCCTTTTCTGCTGATTAATTCAAGGACATTTTATTTCTTAAAAAGCTAGGTTCCTGGAGTTGTCAAACACATTTTCCTGGACACTCATTTAAATTTAGAATATTTATCTACCAATTCAGGCTGAAAGCAGGATGTCAGCTTCACCATAATTTTTGTCTTAAAGGATAACTATGCTGGATATTGTGGTAGCTAAACTTAAATGTCTCAGGAAAACTTATTTTGAATCTTGCAGGTAGGCCAGAGCTCCTTGTAAATTAATGGATTTGTAATTAATAATGCATAATGTGATAATAGCCTAGCATGAACTTCTCCTGTGCAGAAAATGGGGGCCTTTCTAATTGATTTTTAAGTTGGCTAAAAAGGTAGAAAGGGTCAAAACTGGAATGCCAAGTCCCATTGCTCCAGCCAGTTCAGAGGAAGGCAGGCCCTGCAGGAAACCTCCTCCCCTGGAGGAAAGGGCTAATCCGGGGGTGGAGTCAAGGTCTCTACCGAGGCTGAGTGACCTTTTAGTCTTGATTCAGATTCCCAGGGAAGCCTTAATTTTTGGTCTAATGCTGGACATGTCTAATGTACTGTTCCCACTGAGACAATAAATGATAACCACCAAAAGGAGGAGTGGGGGGGGGGAAGTAAATTGAAAAGAAGAAATAAGAAAATAAAGGAAAAGATTAAGAAAGGAAGGAGTATAAGAGGCAGAAGATTTGGGGGAGAGAAGGAGGAGAAGGAAGAAGAACAGGAAGAGAAAGAGAAGGGGGCCTTCCAAAAAGTAAGAGAAAACCAAAAAGAGCTTTAAAAAAAATAAGGAAAGGGAAAGAAAGATTAGGGGGAATGGACAAGAGAACGGGCTGAGGCAGAGAGAGAATTTTTTTTTTTTTTTAAAGGGGAAGGAGTAAAGGCATAGGAAGAAAAAGTGAAAGAAAGGAAGATAAAATACAACATAAAGGGGATAGAGGAGAGGAAATAAAAGAAAGCAAAGTTGGAGGGAAGACCAAGAAGAAGACCAAAAGGAATTAAAAGCAATGAAACAAAAATGATTGTAGGCTTGGGGTTTGCAGGGAGAGCTCCAGGTCTCTTTCCAGCAGCATGAGCACCACAATACGGACATTAGTGTATCCATGGCATGAAGAATCCCCATCCCATGTCTTCCATGCCCTCAGTTCTCCTCCTGTAAAGAACTCCACAGGTGTGCTGTAAATAAACGCTAAATCCTCCAGAGATGCAAACATGCTGTCTGTGATACTGTGAAGAACAGCTGCTTAGAAAGTCCTGAATAAAAGTGTTTTGTGAACTAACAACAAAAGCAAACTCAGAGATACAGACAGAATGGTGGTTCCAGAAGAGAAAGGGGGTGGGTGGAGGTGAAGTGGGTAAAGGGAGTCAAATATACGGCAATGGAAGGAAACTAGACTTTAGGTAGTGAGCATGCCATAGAGTACACAGATGTTGAATTACAATGTACATCTGAAAATTACATAAGGGTGTTAACCAATGTTACCACAATAAATTTAATTTTTAAAGTTTTCTGTTTTGTTTGTTTGTTCTTATTAAGATATTGTTGGGAGAGGGGGAAATGCTTACCTTAGAAAGCTCCTTCTCGAACTTCTGGGAAAGGATGCGTGCTGTGATTTCCAAGTGTTCCATTCTTTCCACGGGAAATGTGGTGTCTGGCAGGGCAACAGAGCACAGGCAGGTCCCGCGGTCATCCTTGGAACCGGTAAAATTGGAAAACTATAAATAAAAATAAGTTCAACATCATTAATAAGCTGAGAAATGAGCTTTTTGGCAACTGGAGTGACAGAAATTGACTTGTCAAAAGAGTGCTTAGAGCAGCGGTTCTCAACCTTGGCTGCACATTAGAATTATCTGGGAATCTTTTTAAAATCATGATTTCTTGGCCTCATCCTCCAAGGATTTTAAAAAGATTCCCAGGTGATTCTAATGTGCAGCCAAAGTTGAGAACCACTGGCTTAGAGGCAAGCAAGTGGAGTCCAATACATAAATGAATAGAATCATAGAAACAAGCTACAACTGCTATGAGTCACGGGCAGTAACTACTCTTTGCATTTTATCCACATTCCCACCTGTTGGGCTAAACCACTGTGTTAGCCACCTTCATCTAACAGAAAATTCTCCTTCTTGAGGCGCCTTAAAGGAAACTATTACTGTCTCTTTGTAAGGAAAGGGAAATAAAGAATGAATGAGAGCCCTAAATTTAAATTCCATTTCTACCACTTATCTGACAGACTACGGGGCAACATAATCCTTAATGGTCATTGTAAGCGTCCCTACACAGGAGAACAAGAGACCAGGAAAAAAGCTTGTTGGACACCAGGAGTCAGACCAGACAAGGAATGGACACTGTCCTGAATGCACCTGAAGGCATCTGCACTCTATCTGCATTCCAATCCCGCCCCTCATTCAGCCCTCAAACCCACAGACGACAGAAGTTTCCCACCAATGACTGCATATAAGGATGAAACTCCAGCTCCTGGGTGCTGCCACCATTGACCCAATGTCCCCTTGGCTTGGTGCTGTGCAGCCCTTGCTTTGGATATCCCATTCCTCACCCCCTTTCCCTAAATAAATTCAGTTTTTCTTTAGTCACCATCTGAGATGGCTATTTAGCCTACCACACCTGTCACTTCCCTCTTTAAGTCTCGGTTTCCTTATCTGCAAATAGAGATGATCTACTTCCCAGGTTGCTCTTAAAATTAACTGTGTGATGTAAACCAATTCCAGGGCACATAGTAGGCGATCAGTACATGTTACTTTCCTTTCCCTTCTACTTACTCATTTTCTTTTTCTCACCTTCACCCAAACCCCAACCCAATCCCCACCTCCAACCATAGGAATGAAGAAAACATCAAGGATATGGGTTACAGTGAAAATACAAATGAAAATTCATATCCTCTCTTCACCTGGGAAATGATATAATTAGCATACTTCAAAGTGAAAACAAACCAGCCATTTGTTAAAAAAAAAAAAAAAAAAACAACTGAACAATGTATGAGTTTGAAGGTTTTGTGCAAATTTTTAAAGTTTTCCAACTTACCACTTTCAGAAAAGCCATTTTAAAATATCTGATGTTTCTTTAAAATATTCAGGCTCACACTTCCTCGCCACTGCATATTTTAAAATGACAGGTTTGAAAGATGTGGTTTTTCTTTTGTCCCCTTTGAACTTCCCCAATGGGATCTCGCCACAATTAACACTTTTTATTACTGCTATTGCTTTGCAGAGTAACTCTTGCCAGCCACCTGGCTGTGCCTTTCACTGATCACATCTGCCCACCAGCCCAAAGTTCACCTGTGGACCTCAACCCAAAGTATCTGTTTCTGAAACTATCAAGGGGAGAGCAATGGTTTGCAGAGTGTAAAATAAATCCAAGCTATTCCCCTCAAGGTTTAGGAGGTCAGCTGGCTGCAGCTAAGGTTGTGAGTTCTGTGCATTAATGTCCACCAACCTCCATGATTCCTAAGCAAGCTGGACCTAGATGTTTTTATTCCATCAGTGATCTCTGACTTTTGCAAATCTAATCGAATAAAAGAGAAACATGGTAATTGGCGTACGACCGCTACCCTTCCCATTGGCTAATCAGCGAGATATGCAAATTAACTGCCAGCCAAGATGGCGGCTGGCAGGCAGGCAGTTTGAAACTAACATGAGGCTTGCTTGTTTCAGTGACCAAGGACTCCAACATTCCCTGCCTGCCGCTGCAGGCCTCTGAGCCTGCAGTTTGAAACATTTTAACAAATTCCACCGGACT
>NW_006300371.1:891352-897547 GCF_000327345.1 Myotis davidii | reverse complement strand
GGCCCCGGGCTGCAAGAGGGCACAGGACAGGCTGAGGGGCCCCCCTCCCCCCCCCCCAGTGCACAAATTTTTGTGCACCGGGCCTCTAGTATATATATAAATTTGTACCCCAAACTGCTACGCCAAGTCAATCCTGACAATCCTCAATTTCTTTTTCCCAATCACACCCACGGCTACCAAAGCTGAGGAATAAGAAGGAGGGACGAGCAGCTTTATGCTGAACACCAGGAAGGGGGAATTGAAGGTCTTTGCCAGGATGAATAAGGACTGGACAAGCCACACTGGGAACCTGTCACAGAGGCCAGCTTCCCTTGGAACCAGCTTTATAATACCCTCTGAAGAGAGAAAGACTCCAGCTCAAGCATGCCAAGCCTTTTACAGAAGGACCAATATATCATGGGCTTTTGAAGAAATAGCTTATTATAATAACTGTGCAAAAAAAAAAGTCTTACATTGCATTTTGACAAGGGAAGGTTAATTAGCTGCACAAGGCAGGGTTGGACCATTCTTCGAGTTCTGTGAAAAGCTCTGTCAACTCAAAAAACACTGCCGGTCATCAAGCAGTCTCAAACAATCAACTAGAAACCACTAGCTAACAACTTTTAATCCTGAAGTTCACCTGAAAGGCAGGCAAATAATTATGAGCCCTGCTGACAGTCATTCCACCGGCTTCTATTGAACATCTCTGTCCCAGTGCTGCCGACTCCCCAGCTGCCATCCTGCTTATCATCAGCCCAGCGTGCTCAGCTGACATCAAAATGGTCCATAAGTTTGATCAGTGTCTCCCATTAGAGATATTTTTGCTCCTCGCATTCAAAGACAATGAAGCTAATGGTGATCGGTCTCTCTCTGTGGTGAATGCTTAAACTCTGTGTGAGTGTAATGTGGGGAATGGACGACTAAGGCAAGTGCTTGTCCTTTAGTTATTGGGAGGTATGTGATGCCCCTTGTGGAGGGCAAATAGGACCCTGAATGCCCCACAAGACACCTTCTACTGGTAGGTCCTAACTCAGCATGTGTTCAGTTAACATTTACTGATGTCTACAATGTGCCAGGCTCTGTGTTAGAGAGATAGACAAGGGAATCAGGCTCATGTTCATGGTGAAAGCCTCCGTTTTTTCAACAGCCCCTTAGCCTGATGGCAAAAGTACATTCCTCACTCCATTTCCGACTCTGCCAGTTACTGTGTGGAGCAAAGCGTGGAGCCTTTTCTCATCTGTGAAATGAGGACCCTGATGGCGGCCCCTTCGTTGGAGGGAGGCACCTGAGGCATGTAGAGTGCTCTGAGCACTACAGCAGAAGGTGCGCCTCACATTTGTGATTTGAGGTTGCAATTGGCTCTAATTAGCAGCTAAGTCTAAGTGCCTGTGAAGATTCAAGGCATAAAATAATGGCACTCAACATTTTCAAAGTACCGAAAATGATACATTTGGAATTTGCTCAATGACAGTTATGAAGGGGTTTTCCACCATTTTCCAAAGAGCTCATCAAGCTGACAGCCAGCCCTAGAAAACTGGGTTTACAGTGGAAGTAACACCTTGCTATCTGCTGTAAAAAAGAAGTTGGTGTTATAATACTGACTCACCAGAGGAAGATAAGCAAACCAGGAAAGAAATTAAAACCTCTAACCACAATTTAACTACCATTTCTTATCTACTTTTAGATATTCATCCCCTTATCAGATAATAGGTATTTTGGATTTCTCTGTTTCTTGACCTATATTTTATTTTCTGTTATTTTAGCTAATCACCTTACTCAAATATTGGTTTCTGATTGGTGGTGAAGTTTCAAAATAAATTATTATTATTGTCTCATTTAAAAAATGTTAAATTATAATTATCTCCATGAAAATCATTTAGTTAAATGAAATAAAATGATGCATCTAATTTCTGGCTACAAAGAATCTTTGTGCATAATCCTGATTCCCAAAGCATTCGCCTCTTAAAAATAAGTAGTTTTCATCTATATGCCTTGAAAATACAGAAAGCCACATAGAGAGAGATGGTGAGGAGCATGGGCGTTTGAGCTACAGAACTTGTTTGTTTAGTGACCTTAGCCAATGGTTTTACCTCTATAAGCTTCGTTTTCACATCTCTACAATGGGAACATTAATTTTATACACTTCTTAGGGTTAAATAAGATAATATATAATATGTACTTAATATAGTCCTGGTATTTATCTGGCACCCAATGAACACCATTCCTGCCATTTCTATCTGGGTCCTATCCAAACAATTTTTTAATCAATAAATTTGTATTGCCTATATTAGCTCGGGTGGTAAAACAAAAACAACAAACAAAAGTCTTTTCCTCCCCTTTTCCCATTGGTCCTTGCATTCAGACATAATCACACAAGACCTGACCTGTGAGTAAAGATTATAGAAATGCAGAATGGGCTCTGGGGGGTTTAAGACTCTTCCACCCCAATTCACACCTGAGCATGGAAAGCCTAGGTTTTGCAGAGCAAAGCTCCTACTGAAAGGCTCAGAGCTAAGAGGAATTGCTTCTTGCCCTCTCATCTCTCACCCCACCATGCCTCTTTCTATTTCTTTAAAGGAGATCCATAGGCCTCATTCCCCAAAGAACTGGGCTCACTGTGCGTTCTGGTGATGTAGCCTCCAGCTGGGCCAGTTTCTTTCTAGTACATGGTTTGCCTTGTTGCTACTTCTGTTGTTTTGAACTAAAAATGGCTCTAAAAATTCCCTATAAGGAAGATTGAAAGAGAACTATTACTCCTCTGGGAAAATACCTATGTGTAATAACACTTTTCTAGAGGCCAATGTCTCCTCCCCCTACTTCTGTTGCCCATCTCCTTTACAAACCAGGCTCCAATGAGAGCACTGTGGCTCGCACTTCCTCCAGGGCTCTCCTTCACCCTCCACAGAGGCCCTGCTGGGCGGTAAATTAATTGGACAAACTTTTCTGGAGCTAGCCCAGGCGGGGCCCCTTCCCTAGCAGTTCCCACAGAGGATAGAGCCTGGGCATCTCTGCTTTGGGAGCGCCCCTCCCCCCCTCCTCCCACTCGAAAGCGCAGCCAGGTTAGAGATCCTCTTTAAAGCTTAGATTGTTTTCTGAAAGTCTGCTGGAGAACCCAGATGACATCTCTCTTGCTAACAATTTAATTATTTCACCCAGGTTTTAATTCATTTCCATGGCGCCTACAGTTAACAAAGGGAGTCGTAAATCTTTTAGAGTGCTCAGGTCTAGCCATCCATGAAATTATATCCAGGTCCCCAAAAAGCGAGAGGAAGGGAATGAATGCAGCTCTGACTCTGGAGCCTACTCACCTGGGACACAGAGCCAGAGCCAGAGCTGAAGCCTCCGCTGGAACTGTAGCTACCGCCGGAGCTACCGCCCGAGCTACCCCTGGAGCTGAAGCCCCCGCTGGAACTGTAGCTACCGCCGGAGCTACCGCCGGAGCTATGCCTGGAGCTACCACTGGAGCTACCGCCGTAGCTATCCCTGGAGCTGGAGGCACCAAAGCTGATGCTGGAGCCGGAGCCGGAGCCAGAGAGGACGTTAGAGGTGAAGTCAGTGAGGGGCAAGGAGCTGGGACTGGGGCCAGGGGTCCCCAAATCCCCTGCAGCTGGGCCGAGGATAAACAGAAGTGCTTCTAGGAAGGGGAGGCCGGGCTTCATCTTGTGCTGTTGGCTGGAGCAGCTGGCTTCTGCAACGAGTCCAGGGCCTTCTTATAGTGCCCAGTGGGGATTTCCCCAGGGCCAGTTTGTGGGGAAAGAGGAAGCCACCAGCAAGCACGTGACAGCCCTGAGAGGGTCAGGACACCCAGGAACCTGAGTCACCTCCACACCTGTCTCTGAGCCCAGCTCTGTCAGCCGCCCCTTGATCTGGTTATCTCCTTCCCAATATTAATTCAAATGTGCTTTTTCAAGTCTAATATCTCATTTCCAACACGCCACTTCCTTGAAAGAGGCCGTTTCAAAGTAGTCTTTGTGGATGAGACAGAGCTGGAAGGTCCCAGGAGGGAAAGGCAATCCTCAGTCCTTTGCCCAGAAGCCACTTCAGTGGCCCATTTCACTGAATGCTGCTCTCCAGAGACGGTGGCAGGGGGGAACTCGGTGAGAAACTGTGACTCTCCCCAGGGTGTGATTCCCTCTTCAGGTGCTGCTGCCCGGGTTCTCTGACTTCTCCTTTGCAGTGTCTGCGTCTAGCCCAAGTTCTCTCAACAACCCACACTGAGGCAGGGACCAGCAATGTTCCGCTCCCTGGAAACTCAGCTGGGGCTCTGCACATGAAGCATCACCACTGTGGCTCCATGCAGGAGAAAGAACCCCAAGAGGAGGCTGCCCCAGACCCAGGCAGGGAAGCTCGCATTGAGCAGTTATTCTCTCACGAGGACCCTGTCTGAGCTCCGTTGTCCCAGACTCTCCTGTGAGCTGGCCAGGTGGTCAAGGGCTCAGTGCTTATTCATCATGAAACTGAGAGACAGGAATGGTCTGTAGGCTCCATTTGTACCTCTCCAACATTTCACACATCTCTGTGTCCTCTGCCTTCCTCCCTGCAGAGAAAGGTGCTGGCCTGAATATTAAAAACTAGCTCTGTCACTCAGTGGCCTTTGCAAGTCCTTTAACCCCTCTAGTGTTGTTACAATTTTAAATTGTTAGAATTAAAGAAAAATATTATATGGGGAGTTGCTCATAAGCTTTGAAGTGTTATACAAATGTCAGATTTTTGTGCTCCTTTGTTGTTGTTTTGTTTTTAATTTTCTAACTCCTGGTTCAGTATGTGAGGTTGTTGGGTTCAAAACAGAGAAAGAAGGTCCCTGCCCACTTCACCTTTGCCCTCCCCAGGAGCTTTTGGAAGACCTGGTTTGAAGGGTTCCTTCTCCTCATGGGCTCTACAAGCTCTCACAGCAAACACTGCTCATGTGAGAAACAGTCTTAAATCCTTGGTAAACTATTCAGATACTAAAGGAAGGGAACAAGCAGGAAAATAAGAATGAATGGACGAGTGTGAGAAGAAGAGAGAGAGAGGAAAGGGGTGGGAAGAAGGACAAGTCTCTCTTTTGGGTGTACCCAAGGTGCATTTGGGCTGCATCTCTCTTTATGTGCCCCACTCTTCCCCCTGACCCATCTAAATCATTCTCCCCAACCTTTTTTAAAGTATATATTTTATTAATTTTTTACAGAGAGGAAGGGAGAGGGAGAGAGTGTTAGAAACATCAATGACAGAGAAACATAAATCAGCTGCCTCCTACACACTTCCTACTGGGGATGTGCTGGCAAACAAGGTACATGCCCTTGACCAGAATCGAACTTGGGACCTTTCAGTCCGCAGGCCGACGCTCTATCCACTGAGCAAAACTGGTCAGGGAAATTCTCTCCAACTTTAAGGTCCACACTTTCCCAACCATCAAGGCTGTTATTGTTGCCTCAACATTAAAACATACCTCCAAACCCCACAGGATATCTTCTCATACCAGTCTTACACCCATTTTCAGGTGGGTGTGGTCATTAGAGGTGGTAAGAGTAAACCCAAGAAAGACAGGAGCACTCTTCCAGAAGCTTTCTGGAAATAACAGGGTCTACCTACATGTTTGCTCCAAAATTAATCTGTGGTGAAGACTGAGATCAAGGACAGGTAATCCATGGACAGCTCTTATAAGGTGGGAGGAGTATTTTGAAGCCCATCTCTCATATTCTGCCCTAAGTAGGGTTACCAGATTTAGCAAATGAAAATACAGGACAACCAGTCCAATTTGAATTTCAGATAAATTACAAATCATCTTTTTAGTATATGTCCCATGCAATACTTGTAACATATTTGCTTTACTTGGGCAGAACCTCCTGGGGCAGGATGTGAGCCGTGAAATTCCGTTCCCTATGGGAACAGATTCAGCCTTGGCCTCTGTGGTTGAATGTTCTATCTAGACATGTAGATGGCCAGTCCAAGAGAGGAAAAGCATGCGTGAGAATGAAATATGGATATACTGCATCTGCCATCCTGCAATTGATTGCTATGAATATGGATACGGGGAGGAGAGCGCTTCTCTCCCTCCCATCACAGTTCCCCTTCTTCCTCTTGATTCTCAGAAAAGCAAAGCAAAGGGCAAAACCTCGTCTCATTTGTTAGTAGCCTCTGTCTGTGCTATAATGAACTTTCCTTGTCCATTTTTTCCAGGAGCATGTCAGTGCCCTTATCAGAAAAAAAAATCTCATTAACAATGGTAGCCCACAG
>NW_006300371.1:884719-890988 GCF_000327345.1 Myotis davidii | reverse complement strand
AGTGAGGCAGGAGTTCTCCCAAACACAAGTGTGCCCCAGTCAGGAAAGAACCAGTCTCCCACCCCTTGCTCATAAGCTTCTTTGTTCCTGTATGCCTCCATCATTTTCAGAATAAAATTTAAATCTATTTGGTAGCCTCAAATGCACAAAAG
This sequence comes from Myotis davidii, assembly GCF_000327345.1. Classification (NCBI taxonomy): domain Eukaryota; kingdom Metazoa; phylum Chordata; class Mammalia; order Chiroptera; family Vespertilionidae; genus Myotis; species Myotis davidii. The sequence continues at coordinate 890,836 of NW_006300371.1, read as the reverse complement.
CACTGGTGGTGCCTCAGTAATGAGATTAATAATAATAATAGTTTGATTAGTTTCTCTGCAAACACCTTTGTCCTAAGAAACAATAAGCTTCCTGGTTATTTGACAGCCTCAAAGACAGGAGGAAATTATCAGGATGGCAAAGCAAACAGTATATTATCTATAAAAATTTGTTCCCACACTAGGCTCCCTCTAGAGTAAGGGGGTCACTGAAATTCACTTGAGTAACAGCATTTCACTGACAGTTTGAAGGAAAGTTACTGTTTATGCACTTCATTAGGGGAATTCCCTAATGCTGTACTTCTTGAACAGTTGCAACACAGAGAAAAGATACCCAGATAGATGGAGGCTTCATTTAACGCCGCTGTCGTTAGAAACCAATGCCAAACATACTGTGGTTTTTTAAGAAGGAAGTGTCTAAGGTATCTGGTGAATAAATGGACAATAGAGGCTGTGTTTAGTTTATAGATGACTTAAAGAGGTTGTGTTGGTGACCCTTTTCATGTCTGTTGAGCCTGTCTCCCAAACCCTTCCAATGCCTATTAACAATACCAGTAACCATGTGTAAAAAATAATTATCAATTGACAACATTCACGCACCCTGGAAATAAGGAACATTAGTTAAGTGTTATTGGGCCCCACTCTCTGCAAAATATCAGGATCTACAAAGAGTTATACTAGTAAAGAGAGAAAGAAGAAAGCATAATATTTACTAATAAAAATGTCTAGTCACTCAGGGGAGGCAGGCCACTTCAGAGAATATACTAGGAATGAAAACAACAGATTGAATACAAACCAATTACATGAATATTAAAGAATGACTGGACAGACTATGCTGGCCCAATCTGGGTGGGTTGATGTGAGAATTCTCTAAGTAATGAGCTTCTTGGGGATGGAGATGAAGGCCTTACCGGTTTTGAATCTCCAGCACCTAGCTCAGTGTTTGGCACTTGGTACCCAATAAACATTTGCATGCTGAAGAAATATATTTAATAAATGTATAAATGAATGAATGAGTTGATTAGATAAGAATTGTTAGGAAAATTCTTAAACAAGTATTAGAGAAAATACTAACTTTTTAAATTAGCATTGCATGATTTAAGAAGTAAGTTCCAAGCAAGAGAAATTACATGAGTAAAAGCCCTCAATCAACCTGAATTCTCTCCAGGGCCATGATGATGCCCATGCTCCTGCAATGTCATGTAGCCAACACTAGCAACTCATCTTTGGATCACAGTTCCTAAGGTTATTCCTCAGCCTGACCTAACCCCAAATCAACATTCCAATTCCCTAGGCATATTCTATATGCAGAGCTACCTAGACTTAGCCATCCCATCATGGTCTAGCAGATTCAAACCCTAAAACACAGAATTTTCTACCAAATACTTCTGTTTTTCAACCTTCAGCAAATCATCAACACTGTCAAGATGCAGAACCAAGCTAATGAAGGGCACAAAACCAGTGAAAAGTTCTGAGCAAATGCTGAAAAACACAATGACAATAAAGTGTTGCATGGTAACATATACTGATTTTTTAGAAAAAAACATAGAAGAAGCTTTACCTATTCTAAGGTAAAATTTAGACTAATGAAATACAGAGAGCTCAGAAGTATTTCCTCATGGCTTTCAGTGTGGAATCAGGAGACACCGCTACCACTAGAGGGACTCGGAGACGCCAAACTGCAGGCTTATCTCTGGACCCGCCCCCCCAGAGAGAGTCTCTGCCCAGAGACCTAACAACACAGGCTGCCCCTAAATTTCTCTTGCTCTCTCCTGACCACTACATTGAGGCACACCCTCACTGCATCCCCACCACACACTCAACTTTTCCACATCTACTGGATTTTGTAAAACACCCAGTCCTCCCTCAAAGCCCAGTTGAGCTGGTTTTTGCAACCAAAGGTGAAGATCTTCTTCATTCTTACCTGCCCCCTTGCAGAAGCTCTGCTTGCCTCCCATTCACACCAGTTGTCAGTGTTCTCGGCTGGGCCTGTTTGCCCCTAGTTACTTGTACATGTCCAGCCTCATACATCTCTCACTGTGAAAAAGGGGCAAACTTTTTCTGTATCTGTGAGAAGTTGTCACCTGAAAATTCTAAATATGATCACTAACTATTGTAGCACTTTCATATTTAGTTGCATCTTCTATCTTTCTGTTTCCATTACTTCTCAGCATGAATCTTCTCAAACCTTGCAAATGCCAAGTTCAAGCTAGGGACAAGTCAATGTAGTGAGAAGGGCAAAGAGGCCAAAATACTGAGAAAAACTATTGGATCTACCAAATTCCTGTGTAACATTAGGTATATAAGCACAGCAGAACATATCAAACCTGTGTTTTTCAATATGGTAGCTACTAGCCATGTGTGTCTATTGAGCAGTTGGAATGTGACTTTGACTTCTTCTCACCAAAATGTGTTATAAGTATAAAATACATAACAGATTTCAAAGACTTAGTATGAAAGAAAAGAATGTATTAGTAATTTTTATATTGATCATTTGTTTGAATGGTAATATTTTAGTCTTATTGAATAAAATATTTTATTAGAATTAATTTCACCTATCTTTTTTATTGATTTTTTTTTGAGAGAGAGAAAGAAACATCAATGTGAAAGTGAAATGTTGATCAGCTGCCTCCTGCATGCCCCCTATTGGGGACTGAGCCCAGAATTTGGGCATGTACCACCAGGAATCTAACAAATGAGCTCTATGTGTGTGGGATGACACTCAACTAATTGATCCAGAGCTGTCTTTTCTTTTTAAATAGCTTCTAGAAAATTTTAATTACATGTGTGGCTTACATTATATTTCTATTTCACAATGTTATAGTGAAGCTTGTAGCATTATTAGCTATGAAGCAGAAGATTCTTGAGATTACTGGCACAGGAAATTGTACAAAATTGTTCTTCCCACTGACAGGAGATTAGCTAACCAGGTGGGTTGCTGTCAATGGATTTCAAATTTAACATTTCTTCATAAATGTTAATGTTAAATGTTACAGAAATTCTCTTTATGAAATTATAGATAATTTTTTCTTTATCTTGAAAAGCTTATCATATAAGAGAAAAAAAACTATTTCAGAGCTATATGGAACAAAGTGAAGGGATCATGGTAAAAATTACCTCTACAAGAGGGATCATATGGTGTTTTATTTGAGCCTACATTTTTAAAAATCAAGAGATTTCACAAAAATTTCTGTTTGGAATTTCTTTGGAGACAAAAAAAAAATCTGATAACAACAGACCTACATTCCCATATCAATGAGCTAGACCTGGGAAGCAGCTGCCCTTTTAAACCACATACCTACTCCCTAGTCAGCCTCATCCCTATCATTCATACCTAGTTTCTTTTCTTTATGTATTTAGCCTGTCTAGTCTTTATAGGCCTTTGGATGTACAATTACTGTTCTAAAGATTTAAAATTCGAAAAGCCAGCTTTTCAGAGGCAAGAAAAGTTTGCTAAAAAAAAAAAAAAAAAGAAAAGAATATAGCAATTTGGATATTGCACTTCCCCTATTGTGTTTCACCTATTTCATCAGACGAACAGTATAGTGTTAACACTTATTACCAAGGATTGCATGCCATACCACAAAACTTACACTTATGAGTTTTGGAAAACAATCAGAACACAATGAAACAAATTTTAAAACTGCTATTTAAATTTTTAACAAAACAAAATTTGGTTAAAACAAAATTTACTTATTTTTAAAATTTTAAATCTTTATTGTTGAAAGTATTACATATGTCCCCTTTCCTTCCCCTCACCCCATTGACACCTTCAAGCTTGCCCCTGCCCACCTCCCTAGGCCTTCACTACCCTGTGACCATGGGTTATGCATATATGCATATAATTTCTTTGGTGAATCATAAAATGAAGCAATAGCTAAACATGTGCAGGAAACTTATGCAAATATGATCACAAAAGTGTCAAATAACTCAACCTTATCTATGATCATCCTATCTAATAAAGAGGGAATATGCTGATTGACCCTCACACCATCACAAAGATGGCAGGACCCACAGCCAACAAGGAGGGAATCTGCTAATTGACTGCCCCACCCTCAAATATGGCAGCGCCCACAGCCACAAGATGGCAGAGCCCAGTCCCCTCAGCCCCACTGGGGCGGCAGGCGTGCGGCATGCCTGCAGGAGTCCCCCAATCCCTTCAGGCCCTAAGCTGCCCAGAGCCAGCCCCAGGCACAGGCAAGCCTCAGATGGTGGCTGTCCAGCTACCCAGGGCCACCCAAGGCTCAGGTAACAAGGCCAGCTGAGACTTGCACTGCCAGCAGTGGTAGCAGCAGAAGTGTGATGGAGGGTCATCTTCCCCTGATTGCCAGGTCACCTCCCACCCCTGAGAGCTCCTGGACTGTGGAAGGGGGCAGGCCAGGCTGAGGGACCCCCTCCAGTGCATGAGTTTTCATGCATCGGGCCTCTAGTTTAAATATAATTGAAGTTGGGTTGGGATTCAAGATAGCAGCAGAGTAGGTGGGCATTACACTCACCTCCTCATTTTTTTTGAAATTACAACTAAAATATAGAGTAAGCAACCTGAATAACCAACAGATCACTAGCTGAACAGAAGTCTTATAACCAAGGATTTACAGAAGCAGCCACATTGAAACTGGTAGGAGGGGCAGAGACAGAAAAAGGACAGGTCCCTCTTCCAAGACAGGTGGCAACTGAGACTCCAGAGGGATATCTCAGCTGCAAAGGTTCCCTTTGAAGAGTGTGGGATCTCAATCTCATGTCAGGCTCCCTAGCATAGAGCACCAGAACTGGGAAGAGGAGCACATATCACATCTGTCTGTGAAAATTAGCAGGGATTCTGTCTGCCAGATAGAGGCACAAATCTTCTAGATTCACAGGCATCCTCTTAAAGGTGTAACTCACAAAATCTCACTCACAGACATTCACCCAGGCTCTGGCCAGGGAGGGCAGAATGGACTAGTGTTACATGAGGAAAGACTGGAGTTTGTGGCTCTGGAGAGAGAGAGATGAAAGGATAGCCATGAGTATCCCTGTGCTGAGTCTCATTCCCACACTTAGATGTCATCTTTCTTAGTTGGAACACTCCCCTACATATGGCATCAGCCTGGGGGAAAGCAATAGCCCCACCCTCTGGATTGCTTCTCACACCACCCTGCAGAGCTTTCTACCTGCTGAGGAGTTACTGCCTGTACCCGGGTATAGAGATCTGGGCAGGCTCAGGGGGTATCAGTGACTGAGTTGTATGGCTTTGAGGAAGGGCCATTTCCTTCACTTTCCCTCATGGGAGATCTAGTAGCCCCACTCTCCAAGCTTCCATGGCCTCACCATCCTGACTACTGATGGGTCCATTCTGCCAAGATCTGGGAAGATTCTGAAACAGACTGAGTTGTGTGGCTCTGGGGCAGGGGCCACTCCCCTCACTTTCTCCCAAGCCTGACTGGAAGCTCCCCCTCATGAAAGATCCACTAGCCCCATCCTTCTCACTCCCAGCAGCCCTGCTCTGCTGAGATCAGGCTCCTGGAAAAATCTGCGACAGATTGAAATGTGTGTCTTTCAGACATATTTTCCTCACACACCTGGCCAATGCAGAACACCTTCCTTCACACAGCCAAATCTTGATCTGTTTAAGCCTAATAACCTCTGCTGACCTTACTCTGACAACTCCCTGAGATCCAACACCACCACAAAGCACCCACCAGTGGCAGCTGTACTTGGTATACCCTGGACATTTGCTGAGTGGCCTCAGACACAGATTGGTACCAAGTTTGAAACTATATCAATCTGTGGAACACCACTCACCCCCAACTGCTGACTCACTGAGAGCCTATCTCATGCAACTCAGAAAGCCCTAAAGACTCTACCAGAAAACTGCTAGACTTAATAAATGAATTTGGCAAGGCAGCAGGATACAACATTAACATCCAGGAATTGATGCAATTTTTATACACTAATAATGAACTCTCAGAAAGAGAAACTTAAAAAATAAGCCCATTTACCATGTAACAACAAAAAATAAAATACCTAGGAATAAACTTAATTAAGGGGGTAAAAGACATGTACTTAGAAAACTATAGGACATTGAAAAAAAGTAGAAGATACAAACAAATGGAAGAATATACCATGTTCATGGATTGAAAG